>NW_017728906.1:31582079-31658703 GCF_001723895.1 Crocodylus porosus
TGCCGCCACCGCCGCCTTCCCCCTCCGGGCTGCGTGCCCCTCGCCGCTCCCCCTTCCCTGCTCCTCTCCGCCGCAGCCCCCACATGGAGGGAGGGAGGGAGGGGGCAGGAAGGTGCCTCAGACACCCCCACCCCTGCAGCGGAGCACCTCCTACCCTACCCCCTCCCTCCCTCTCAGGCTCCTCACACTTACGTCCAGTCCCCTTGTCCCCTCAGGGGAGACCGTCCCCCCCACAAGCTCAAAGGAGCAGCTGCGAGCTCCTCAGTGCCAGCCTCCGTCCTCTCAGGGCACTGTGGTGCTAACCAGGGTGCAGATTATGGGGGAGCTGTGGGGGATGAGCCCCCCATAAGAGACGAGGGTCCCCCCGCCATGATTTCAATATCATAACTCGGCAGGAGGCTTCGATGGGATTGCTCCTTCACTCAGGTAGATTTGTTAATCAATGAACAGGTTTAATTTTTTTGGTGGACCCCCTCCCCACAGAGTCAAAGTGTGCTTGAAGTGTTCGAATGCTGGTGCTAATACTCCGCAGCGTGGCAGAAGTTCTGGCACCTGCCTTCTCTCTTTCCTGCCCCAAGAAGGGTGCTTGCGCCCAAAAGCTTGCAACAATTTTTTCCCCCCAGCTATTTAGTTGGTCTAATAAAAGAGATTACATTTACCCAAAAAACCTTGCCTGCCTATGTCCTTGGACCAACACAGTTACAACCTACAACCCTGCCAGAGGGGAGGGTTTGTTGGTTTGTTTGTTTTTTCTTCAGGGGGGGCCTCTTTTTTTGGGCCCGCTCTGGAGGTGGGGGACAGTTAGACAAGCCTTCCACTGGAAGGCTTTCTTCCTCAGGTCCCTGATTCTAGGGACGCAGCGCAGCATGGGAGAGGGCTAAGAGAAGTTCCCAGGGGTCGAGACGCAGCTGCAGAAAAGGAGATGAGGGCCTATCAAGGGAGGGATGAAAGGGGTCCATGTGGAAAGTATTCAGGGGTTGGAGAAGTTGCAGGGCAAGAAATCGGCTGTCCGTGGATAGTGGCCTTGGTTCTTCATGTCCAGCCAACTTACGAATTTTTGTTCCCAAGTTTGCATGGGTCTCCCCGGGGCATGTAACACCTGCCCCAAACCAGCTTGCTGTAGTGCAGGTGAACTCTGAGTCTTGCTCCTGCCTCCAAAGCTAGGCTGGACAGGGTGGGTTGCAAGGGCAGCTGGATATGGAAACTCATGGCTTTGGAATAGCATCTGGTAGCTTTTCTAAAGCACAATGTTTAACATCCGAACGGACTGATGGAGTTCTCTCTGTCACAGAACCAGCACAGAGTCACTAACTAATCATCGAAGCCTAGAGAAGTAGGGCTGGAAGGGATCGCCAGATGTCGTCTCATCCAAACCCCTGCCTTGCAGGATCACCCCTATCCACACCATCCCATCCCACAATCATAATCTAAACTACATCAAACTACCATTGACCTTGATGCAACACAGACCAAACACCCTAATCAGCCACATACCAAGCAGGGGAACCATAGCAGCTAGCATCTTGCGTCTGTAAAATGTTATAAACATATGTTCAAGAGATCCTTGAGCATATCTATCTATCTATCTATATATATATATAAAATCCAGTATCTCTCACTATAACCTAATTTCTCTAGTTACTCCTTTTTGAGATTGTATAGTCAGTGATCCTGTGGGATGCTGGAACTTTAGGGCAGTACCTTTATATACTATGTATTATGTAAAATAGAAGTGGACAATCTAACAGTTCCCAAGGGAAGGAATATCTAAGAACATGATTTTTTAAAGCAAATGACTTTCCATCCAGATTCCTGCTTTTTCACAGCACTTCTAATAACTACAATCTGTTGCGCACCTGTAGTTCTGGGAAATGATTCCTTTTAAATCACTTAAGCAGAGACACAGACATTTACCCAATAGTTCAGCCAATAGTTTCCTGTAAAACCTAAACCAGCCATGGTGGTACAGCTAATCCTGGCAACGTATTTTAGGCTTGCTCAATTTAATTTGATAGTCCATTTTAGTAGAATTTATGGTACAGTTTATATATACATGTCAGTGTTGATTCACACTTTCTGTACATACAACAGAAAAAATCCATGTGCTATTTATATTTCAGAGATTTAGAGAAATATTAATCAATTATTACTAAATGACGGTATCTGGAAATATTTCAGATACCATTTTATTAAAACAAAAAAGGTCATAATAACCTTACCTACAGTGCTTATAAAATATTTTTGAATGTAAAATGCTGACAAAAATTGAACTGTATGACAACTTCCTAATATACCAGCATGACAATTCTATGTCGTACATATCCTTTCATTAGGTACTAACCTTATTACTGTTCAATAAGGACTTCTTCAGTTATATCCAATCCAGTTGAAATATTTCAGTATCATGTCACTGAATTGAAGTCTCTAGTTCTGAAGAGATACTGACCACCTTAAATGATTTTTGTGTAAATTTTTTCCCACCAGGTGGCACTCTGCTATAAAGAAAATTTTGAAGCATTTCTTTCACAGCACATCTCTTGGGGGTTTTCAAACCAGTTACTGGTAAAACTGTTTATATTTCAGTATTGTTCCTAATATTTTTTTAATTAGGAACACTTGTCATATCTTTTTTTTTTAATATCCATATCCAAGAAACTATTTAAGCAAAGTTATTGCAATTAAGTAACAGCTTTTCCTCTTGTTGTCACATTTGCTTATTCAAATGTGTTAATTTATAAGAATTGCATGTACCAAATGGAGTTCTTACCTGTCAGTTAAAATAGTAAACCTCAAAAAAAAAAAAGCAAACGACCAACTCAAACTTGCAGAGACTCATAAAATCTGTATAACACTGATCCATGCACCAAGATCCAGTCCTGTAAATGCTTAGACATGTGCTTAAGTTTGTACACATGAGTAAAGTTGGACTACCCATGACAAACCGTGTGCGCAACTATTTGCAGGATCCTGGCCTAAGTCAATCATATTTTACTGAAATTCAAAAGCAATGTGATAGTCCCCAGATGGTAATTAAAAAAAGAAGCAGCTAAAATTGACTTACTTCACAGAATGAAAAGTGTTCAAAAGTTAACCCTGTTGAACATTTTCTTCTTGATAAATGACTTCTGTTGTTTGAGAAAACTGTCAGAGAAAAAGCAACTTGTTTGAAGAAGGTAAGAAGTGCAGGAGTATAAACCACCAGATGGAGCTAACAGATCATCATATTTTAATCATTGCTAAAAAACAGGAGTTAAAGTGGCTTAAACAAAACACACAGGAGAAGCATTAGCCAGGAGGCATCAGCATGGAGGCATCTTTGAATTTATGCCTTAATTTTTTATTTTTTAGTTTAACCATTTAAAACATTTTTATAGTATCTATTTAAAGGCTACAGGGGTTTTATGCTTCAAGAATTTTTATAATTTAGAATTCTAACAGCAGAGGGCACATTAGGCCACTGAATAGAGGAGGGAAAAAACCCCATACATCTGAGGACACAATGGGAAAAAAAAGTCTAAAAAGAGTAAAATTTTTAATGATTTTGTTAAAATTCACTTTATAGGACAGCTTTTTTGTATTATCCTTCCCATCATCACTTACGAAAGCATGCTGGTAAACAACCTCTGTTGTAAACAGCCAATTAAGATTTATTGTGCAGCATGAGTATACGGAGGAAGACAACTCATTGCTATTCACGATGAATTGGGCAAGATGCTATGCCCAATCCACTCCATTATGGCATAACTTTGGCATCTGATTTCAAGGTTTAATACCACGTAATTGATTTTGACGACATTAACGGTAGATTGCTGGCTCACTCAATGGAGTAACAGGAAGAGAAGGCTTACTGTGAAGGAGAAGGTTTCCATTCCATACATGCTGTGTTAACCAGTGTAAGTGGAAAACTAATATAGAAAAAACAGTAGAATACTAATGCTGAAATCATAATTTGAATAAGGCATAAAACTTTTTGTGGGAGCACATCAGGCTTCATTGCATTTCCTCCACATAAATATCTGTTCCCCCTTCTTTTCTACATTGCTTAACAAGGCAAGTATTGAATCAACAACCAAAGGTGGAGGAAAGCTGGGAGCTTTTGTGAAATGATAAATTTTAATCTCATGTATAATACATATGAACACTATACTGCTGTATGAGAGAAAGGTGTGGCATTGGTACTGCCTTCTGTCCCCCAACCCATCTGGATCAAAGCATGCAATCTTTGCAGCATGAAAGACTTAGGAGATGGGAGACCAATCCACCTGTCTGTGGGTTCATCTACATGTACAATTAATGCAACACAATAAACTCTGGAACAGTTTGAGCTGGAGTTAACTGCTCCCAGGTGCAGTGTCTACATGTTTGGGACAGTGGCAATTTGAGCCAGGGTGGAGCAGACCCCTGGCTGGCTGGGCTGATGGTGCAATTTACATCCATGATCAGTATCTACACATGCATTTCAGCATGGTAAATTACTCTGCTGTAAGATAGTTCCTGGTATGCCCTAATTTTGGCATACATGGAGATGATGACACTTTACTGCTGAGCTAATTAGTCTACTCCTTAGTAAAGCGCACATGTAGATGTACCCAGCCAGGCCAGTTTAAAACATAATAACAGGTTGCCAGAGTACTTAGGTTGTTTTACTTATATCTATATCTATATCTATATATCTTATTTTTAGTTTATTACTGACAGTGTGACTTCAAGGCATGGAATAATAAGAATACTGGGTGCATCTATATGTACACTTCACTGTGGATGAGCATGTATGGCCCACAAGTACAGAGTCTAATAGAGGAGGAGAACTTCTGGGAAAAAGTGGATGAGGTGATTCAACAGGTGCTGGACAATGAAGTAGCTATTGTGGGGGGAGACCTCAATGGATATGTTGGGCAAAGTAGAGATGGCTATGAGAGGATCCGTGGGGTACATGGATTTGGAGATCTCAACCTAGAGGGGGAAAGTATAGTACATTTTGTGGTATCTTATGATCTTGTAATTTCAAATATATTCTTCAGGAAATGAGAAGAACACCTTATCATGTGCAAGAGTGGAAGTACAGAAATGCGAGTGGATTATGCAAGTTCACTGATGGCACCAAGCTGTGGAGTAAAGTGAATACACCGGCAGGCAGGGACCGCATCCAGGCAGACCTGGATAGGTTAGAGAAGTGAGCGGATGTGAACAGGATGTGGTTCAACAAGGACAAGTGCAGAGTGCTGCACTTGGGGAGAGGGAACCAGCATTATGGTTATAGGTTAGGGGCTGACCCTCTTAGCAGCACAGAGGCAGAGAGGGATCTTGGAGCCAGGATTGACTCCAGGATGAATATGAGTCACCAATGTGACGAAGCAATAGGCAGAGCCAACCGCACCCTGTCATGCATCAACAGGGGCATCACTAACAGGTCCAGAGAGGTCTTGCTCCCCCTCTATGCGGTGCTGGTCAGGCCGCAGCTGGAGTACTGTGTCCGGTTCTGGGTGCCGCACTTCAAGAGGAAAGTGGAGAACCTGGAGAGGGTCCAGAGAAGGCCACTCGTATGGTTGAGGGCCTCTGTGGCCAGCCCTATGACGAGAGGCTGAGGGACCTGAATCTCTTCAGTCTCCTCAAGAGGAGATTGAGGGGGCATCTTGTGGCTGCCTACAACCTTATCAGGGGCCACCAGCAGGGACTCGGGGAAAGTCTGTTCACCAGGGCCCCCTTGGAGTCACCAGGAACAATGGCCACAAGCTGAAGGAGGATAGGTTTAGGCTAGATATTAGGAAGAACTACTTCACTGTAAGGGTGGCCAGAGCCTGGAATAGGCTTCCCAGAGAAGTTGTGCTCTCACCTTCCCTGGAAATCTTCAAGAGGAGACTGGATAGGCACCTGGCTGGGGTCTTATGACCCCTGCCACTCTCAGTGCTCTTTCCTTCCCATGGCTGGGGGTCAGACAAGATGATCTGTCTAGGTTCCTTCCAACTCACTGATTCTATGATTCTATTTGCTGGTGAGGAAATGGGATTGAAAAGAGGTGAAAGACTTCAAGGTGATCCCAGGAGAAAAAATCACCATGCAACATAGAATGGTAGTCCTGGACCATGAGGTGCAATGAGTGAGGCATACTAAATATTAAGGAGTTTAGAAAATTGAGTGGTGGAGGCTGCAGCAGGACAATGAAACAAGAGAGGACTCCAGAGCAAGAGCGTTGGAAATAGAAGATCCTGAAAGCTGGTGGCAATAGGCAGTGCATAAGATCAGGGAAGTGGGAAAAGAAATCTGCAGAGTGTCATCTGGAAAGAGGAAAGGTAGTGGTGGAATGAGGAGGTCCAGGAAGTTACAAGGGAGAAGGAGAAATGTAAGAAATTGAAAGATATGGGGGACCCTCTGGACTTTGAAGCATACAAAGTAGAGAGGAAGAGGGAAAAGAGGACTGTTGCTAATGCCAAAAATACTGCAATAGATGATTTATACCAAAGGCTAGAAACAAAAGAGGGACAGAGATTGACTAGGGATGTGACACATGTGAGAATGATCAAAGATGAATTTGGGAGACTGTTGATGAACAAGGATGAGATTAAGGACAGGTGGAAGAACTATTTTGAAGATCTGATAAACAAAGAGAACCCAAGAAGTTAGCAAGCAAGTGCCACAGATAACCAAAGCATGGTGACTGACATGAACAGAATAGAGGTGAAAAGAGCATTGAACAACATGAAGAATGGGAAAGCAACATGACCTGAGACCACCAGAACTTTAGAAAGTCTTGGAGAAAGAACGAATTGATGTACTATGGAACCTATTTAAACCAATATTTTGCGAGAAGATGCCAAATGAATGGAGAGGGAGTGTGTTGGTGCCAATATCCAAGCAGGAAGTTTATGTCCAGGATTGTGGTAACTATCAGGGAGTCAAGCTGATGTCTCACATTTTGAACGTTCGGGAAAGAGTGGTGGAGAAACGGTTAAGGACCGAGGTGGACATTGGAGAAAGCCAATATGGATTCATGCCACAATCATTTCTCCAGATGATAGAGAAATGCAGGGAAGGTTGCAAAGATATCAGTTTAATTTTTATTGACCTGGAGAAATCCTACGATCATGTAATGAGGGAGGAAATATGGGAATACTTGGGAGTTAAAGAGATGCCAGAGAAATATGTCAGAACCATCAAGGACATGTATTGGAAATGTACAACAAAAGTGAGGAGCAGTTCAGGAGTGAGAAAGAGTTTTGAGGTGAAGATAGGTGTATATCAAGAGTCAGCTTTGAGCTTGTTCCTGTTTGCGACCATGATGGATGCATTTATTGAACAAATAAGAAAGAAACCACCCTGGACTATGATGTTTGTGGATAAGTGGTCATTTGTACTGAAAGTCTAGAGGATGTGCAAGCTGGTATGGACCAATGGAGAGAAGCGCTAGAGGGAAGAGAAATGAAGATTAGTCGATCCAAAATAGAATATATACTGTGATTTCTCTGAGGTACCGGATGTTGGAAATGTGATAATCAATGAGAAATATGTTTGAAAAGTTGCCAAGTTCAAGTATTTTGGATGAACCGTTCAGCGGAATGCAGAGTTAGATGAAGAGTGTTGAATCATCGAATAACAGCAGGGTGGATGAACTGGAAATTGGTGACAGGTATATTATGCAATAGGAGAGTATCCCTGAAGTTGAAGGGAAAATTCTACAAGATGTGTGTGTCCAGTGCTATTATACAGAGCAGAGACTGGGCTCTGTAGAAAACTCAAGAAAGCAGACTGAATGTGCCAGGGCTGAGAATGCTCTGATGGGTGTGTGGAGTAACCAAGATGAATAAAAGTGAGGAATACTTACATCAGAGGATCGGTGAAGGTAGTGGAGGTATCTAAGAAAGTACAAGAGAGAAGACTGGCATGGTATGGGCATGTTCAAAGCAATCCAGAAGAATACATGGGAAAAGAAGTTACCAGAATGGCACTTCTAGGGAGAAGTGGAAGAGGAAGACTGATGATGAGATGGAGAGGGACTTAAGAGAGAAGGAATTAAAAGATGATCAATATGACCAAAGCCAGTGGATAGCCAGGATCCACCAGCGACCTTGTTTTGACAGAACGAGTGAGAGAAGAAGAGGAGGAAGAAGAAGGAGAAGAAGAAGGTGGAGTCTTTATGGCACAGTTCTAGGCATAGACATCCTGTCTATCCTCCTTTCTTAGGATACAGCACTACTTTGACTGGCCCAGGGCCCCCAAACCAATGCTCTCACCTCTGTATCTTCCTCAGTTTCACATGCACATTCTGCACTAGAATTCACTTCCATAGGTGCTCTTTTTTAACTCTTCAAATACTGTGTGGTTAATAAAATAAGGAACACCAGCTTTGTACAGGGGAATCTAAAACTGCAAGGTTTTTTACCTTTAGGATATAACAGTTATTGATCTTTAGGAAAAAGTAACAACATTTTATATACTATCCATCCCAAGTTTCTGCTCATCCCTACTTCTGAGTCCTTATGCCCAGTCTATTCATGAAGCAGGAAGACCTGTCTTGGGCCTGCTGCAGTCCTGTTGTTAGCTAATATTTGACTGACAAAAGAAAAGGGGAATCAAGAGGAGATTGTACTCTTCAATTAGATTTCAGTCATGGTGCCCCTTGACCAACTTCAGAGCCTTAATCAAGTTATTAAAAATCACAGTCTATCTTTGGAAGTAAACAAGGTAAACCATTTTCTTCTAGCCTGATGACTATCTTTAGCATTTTTTTTGATAAGCATGACTAATACATTCTTGGTTAGTCACTTCAGTGAAGTGGGTGGCATTACAATAAGTTGGTCTCAGTCTTTTTGCGAAGTCATACACATTCAATATGGCTCTAATGCCAAGTGAAGGATGCAAATGTGATACAGAATAACAGATAAGTACTGATCCACCACATACCTGAATCCAGATTGGGATTTGTTATTGGCCAAAATTTGGGATTATTTGGATACAAAATTTTGGTTTGTCCAGTTACACACACACGTGCGCACACACACACACACGCATGCACACACACACACGCACATGCAAAGCAGCACTAAGTCCAGTGCTGGTTTAAAATTCTAGCTTCCTAACAACTTTGGGGTATTAACTATAGGGTTTTGGTTCTTGCCTCTAATATGTGGGACATGTTTTGTGATGACTGTCATAATGCAGAGCTTTATGACTTTAGCAGGATTCCATGCAATGCAGGGCAAGTTATAATTTAGCCCTCTATTTCAAACACTAGGTGGGAAGCACAGGTAGTGAAACCTGTGGTTTAAGTTGCCCAACACTTCACTATGAAATTCTGATTCCATTGTCTTACAACTTTGATGACCTCTAGCCATTTCAGTTGAAATTTTCCATGTTGGTTGTCCTCTTCAAGATTATATTTTTAAAGATTCAGATAAACCTGCACTGCTGTTTCTGAAACAGGTCTGTAGTTTACTTCTGTTAAAAATTCTTCCAACCATTTCACTGAAACACTTTAGAAAGTCCATGCCTTGTATCACAGAATTAAAATTTGGCAAGAGGCCATTCTTGCATCAGGAATGCACTTTTGGTGTCCTGGTGAAAAATCATTTTTATTTGACTAAGTACTAAGTCCAAGAAAAGAGATATCTGTCCACATACACTCAATTACAACAACAAAACAGCAAAAAAGCAAAATTCATTGTAGTCTGTTAGCTAAATTTTCAGAAGATTCCTTTTACCTGGGGTATGCTACAGCCTCACATAACTACTACATGCATGCACCACACCAAAACTGCAGCAGCCGAATAGGAATTTCCCTGCAATTATTCCTCCCGGTTATTGGGAGAAGCACTAGGCACTG
The DNA here is from genome assembly GCF_001723895.1 of Crocodylus porosus. NCBI lineage: Eukaryota > Metazoa > Chordata > Crocodylia > Crocodylidae > Crocodylus > Crocodylus porosus. The sequence goes on from NW_017728906.1 coordinate 31,591,897, forward strand.
AAACTAAGACCATGGTGGGGGAAACAAAAGATAAGGATGGACAACAACAAGTGAGAAGGGAGGCAGGGGCAATGCTGAAAGAACATAGGAGCCAATGTTGGGGGAGTATAGAAGCCAAAGCAGCAGAATAATACCAGGGGAAGGACAAGAAGCCAAAGCAGCAGAATAATACCAGGGGAAGGACAAGAGGCAGGAGATGGACAAAAACATATGAGGAAGAAGAACAGAGAATAAATTCAGTTATCCCTAGAGAACACTCTGTTACAAAACCCAGAATTTAATCCAGGAGTTGCATCTCAATATCCCTTTTCTGTTTAGCAATGAGCTGTGAAACCCACTGGCAAAATGTGCATCTTGATCTCCTTTTAGTGGCTCATACAGTGGATAACAGCTTTCTTCTGCTAATTGTTAACTCAGGTGGTAGGACTGTACTATGATCCTCCTGATGACTTATCTGGGGGGCAAGTATGATTTTATATTAAAGAACTTTTGGTTTTTCAATTTCCACCCACTCTTTTATTCTTCACAGGCAAGTCAGCAGCTTTTCATGATCAAAAGCAATTGATGGCTTTAGCAGCATTAACATAGATTTGGGATTTCCATCCCTTGCCAGAAGATATTTGCTAACAGAGCAGAATCTGGGATTCTTAGCTTTCTGGGGATACAGGGAGATGGAGTTCAGGAAAATCATAAAGCAACTATACACTGACTGCTGTCTCACCATAGTCTTTTCAGTAATTTTAACAAATAATTGTATAAGACCAAGTACAAAGTGATAGCCAATTTGTGAGCAGTAAATTGTAATTCTCATAAATTAAAAGCAAACAACAGCTTCTGGAAGGGAACACAATAGCCTACCCTCTCTAAGAAAGATATTAACCTTTTTTCGGATTTGTTTCGTCCGAATCACTTATTGACTGTTTTCAAACAGAAATTCTAGGTGGCAGTCTTTCTTCCATAATGAATGAGTGATCTGTATAGAAAATGTTTCCTTTTTCTCATCTGTCATATACTGATTTTGATTACTATATGTGCAAGATGGTTAATGACCCCTTATTGCTTCCTAAAGAAACTTTGAGAGAATGAAGTTCCTGTCACAGATGATTTCTTACAATGGATTTGAATGGAATTTATAATGATCCTTATCTTTAGTCATTGACAATGGCAGACATTTGGCTGCTTCAGCCTGAGAGGTCATATTAGATTTGGGATGATCTGTTGGGCTGTGCAAAGCTTTGGATCACGATTCGGATTCGGAGATTATTCGGATGACTTGGAGGCCGAATCTATGAATCCAAATTGAATCGCTGGTTGGAGATTCGGCTATAGGGTATAATGGGGAATCAATAAAATATCTATTGTTTTTAGAAAGCTATTGTTTTTAGGACAAAGACTTAAGTTTTGGATTATATTATTAATAGATTTGTCTTCTTTGAGAAAATACCACTGTTAGAGCATGTTACCTAACCCCTTTAATTAAGAAAAGAAAAGGCTAGTATAGAGAAAGCAGTGCATACATCTAAGTCTTGCTAGCTGGGTTGATGTGATACCTAAGTAGTAGGCTCTCATTTACTTTTACACTGAATGCCATTATTATTCTCAAATTTATAAAATGTTGCATAACAAAAATCACATATCAAAAGCATGATATATCTGAAAAAGGAGGGTTGCATGTGACCATGAATTCCAATATTACTGTATCACCCAGAATTCCACAGGCAACTGGGTTAAAAGACTAAGGGAGTAGCCCACATCTATCTCAGTATCTGATAACAAAAATATTCCTACTGAAGAATTTAACTCACCACCTAAATTGCTGATGAGCAGCTGACTTAAACCCAACTGGTCAAAGCAACTGCTAGTGTCAAATATACATAAACCCCTCTAGAAAACAGGGATCACAAGAGGAATTAAGCAAAACAAAAAGTTATATTATACTATATTTGACGAAATGTTTCAGAAGTTAAATATAACAATAGAGTTTGCTGTAAAGTTCCTACCAACTGGCAACCAGGGTGAAGCAGATTCATACATACTCTTAGCAATTTTGACATTTTTTATATTTTATCACATTTCAATCTTTTTCCTATGCCACATTACAATATACATTTGTTTACATGCAAGTTTCTTTGGGTAAATTTGATATCTTTTATTAGACCAACTAAAGAGTTGGAAAAATTTTTCTTTGCAAGCTTTCAGACACCTGAAAAGATATCACATTTACCCAAAGAACCTTGTCTGCCTATGTCCTTAGCCCAACAGAGCTACAACCAGCACCTTTAAACAATTATTTTCTTAATTCAAAAGACAATAAAGTCTGGTGTTATCTGAATGCTTTACAGGTATAAAATATTTTTGGTCTCAAGACTAAAAATGTATTATGTATGGAACTACTGCCCTTTCTTTGTAAATAAAGAACTGAGGTAGATTCAGGTAGGATTTGGTTCAGAACCATAATGGTTTTTGTGAGTAGGAAGCTGTTTGTAGTCTCCTCTCTCTGGTCCATCTGAGGGCATTGGGTATTAGGCCTCATGGGGTGGAACTTCACAATTTTCTGTCTCTTTTTCTGGGTTCTGAGTATACAATCTCACCATGTACTGTGCAAGACCAACAGCACATCAGTCTCTTTTCTTGAGAAGCTTGTGACTACTGCTGATGAGCTCCCTTTTTGAAACAAGTAGGTTTATTTAGCAAACGGAGCAAAGCATTTGGGGAAAATGATTTTAAAACAAGAAGCAGCCTACTTATATTTTTAATTATATCTATTCTTGTGCTTCAATGCAAGTCAAGTGAAACAGGCTTTTCTTTCAAATTAAAGGAACAGAACACAGCCAATTAATTTTCTTTTAGGAAGTCCAGGAATTGTTGGAGCTCCATCTAGCTTCAGTTTTTCATTCAGAAAATTCCCAGTTACCCTAAGTTGCTTTCCTTTATACAGGCAACTTGGTTCTCCCTAAAAAAGCTCTGTCCTCATTCTGGGTTCCTGAGGATAAGTGCAATTAGCGTAGTGGGCTTTGCTATAGCCCCAGGTGTACTGTCTTCTTTCTTCTTGGTATTTTTCCCAGTTAGCTAAACAAGCCATTTCAGAGCATGCCCATGTGATGCAAGCTCTGTGACTTGGTAGATAGACCTATTCAGGCTCAACAGTTCTTGATTATAAGTCTATGGAAACAGGCACACTGTCAGCTCCTAAGGAAAGTCCAACAGTACCTTAAGTCTGTGAGCTAACAAATGACTTTGTTTTTTGTATGAGTGTTTTTTCAAGTGTGACACAGGTTCCCCCGTGTACCATCTTTGGCCTTAACACTGTCAGGCACCAGTGGGGAAAGAAAAGAGTTGAATTGTCACCCACAGGTAAATAAGGCCAAAGGACCGAAGAACATTGCTGTTTCCGGGGCAGGCTGCTGTGCACCAGGTCAAGACTCAGAGGTGGAAGTTGGCATTACTACCTTTTATCATGTGTAGCTTTTATGCTGTGACAGGTGCTGTAAAGGTAAGTTTTTTGGTGGTTAGAGTGGATAAAAAGTGTTCTTTTCAATGAGGAGTTTCTATTGGCTTAATTACATACATATGTCACAATTAAAGAGGCACTCCATATTCTTCTCAAGTAACAATTTGTTATTTGAAGTCTTTTCCTAAGATGTGAAGTTTAAAAATAAACATACCTATAACAAACAGAAGCCTCTTAGAAATTAAGTAGAAAAACAGTTTTTTGTTAAGCAAAATCCAGATTGGAACTTTGGGGAAATGAGGGATACACTTCACAGACAGTCTTGTAATAGCTATGCATCTCTGCACACAGCTGTCAGGTACTAAGCCTCAAGAATTTGAGGCTTTTCTCATCAAAACAGAGGGTGTTTACTGTGTCTGTACCACTTTTACAAGGCCAAAAGGTTTCCTAGTCCCTAGATTCCTCAACATTTTCACTAATCTCAGCAATACCTGAAAGTGATTGTAATGGAGATCAGCTGCTAGCTTCCTTTTTTCTGCCAAACTGGACTTATATCACAAGCAGAAAAATGCTAGCTGGCCAAACATTAAAAACTCTTGCCTGCGTTTCTTTTTTGTGTGTGTGCAGAACTGATGGAAATAACATTTATGCAAGCAAAAGTCTCAGTGACACATACCTCAAGAGGGAGAGCTCCTTAAAAGGAAGTTTTCCTTAACTGCAAACTCAAGGATTTGAATCAGTGTCTTTATTTAGATGCTTTAATACAAGCTTTCATCAACTCATCCTGTGACTTAAGCAAAGCTATCAAAAACACTACAAGAGTGTAACGCAGGTCATGGGTATAAGTACAAGTAATGTTTTTCATATTCCAAGTATAGTTACAGTGGTCTAGGACTTGGCTTCAGGCCTGCTTTCCTATAACTTTGTCTGATACCTTGGAGCCTGATCCCATAGAGTACATGGGGCGAATCTGCATGTCACCCTATGTCACCATAGCGATGCACTATGTTGCTGTATGATGTCCTATGGTGATGTAGAGATCAAGTGAGTCTACATGTGACTGGAATCTACTTTGCCATAGCAGCGTGCTCCCCTGTTTTAGTGCACCGCTACTGTGCAGTAGCAACTAAAACTAATTGTATGCTGTGTGCACGGTGCAGTATAGACAGTTACTGCGCTGTGCTTTAGTACTTCCAAAAGGAAGTACACATTGTGGGGCAATCACTTCCAGAAGAAAGTACTAAAGTACAGTGTGGTAACAATGTCACTGTAGGGCGATGTGTAGATGTGCCCATAGATGCTTAAAAGTCAAGTTCCTGGCCCCCAGAGAGGAAGCCAGAACCACGATTTAAGTGCTTAGCCTCCTTATATAATGTATGGGAAGGGTTAGGTGGGCATCTCTGAACGGGGTCTAAAACAACCAGCAGGGAGCAGGGAGCCACTTAAGTCACTGAGCGCACAGCTGCCAAGAACTAGTCAATAGGGAAATGACAACATGTGTCCAGGAGTAGGCAGCAGCTTAATAGAGGAGTTTTGGGGTCACATTTTTAGACTTAGGTGTCTAACTTGTCCCTAGGACCAGTTATGCATTCCAGCTTTTTTTTTTTTTAATTTGACCTGTGCCTCCTTTCCCAATCTGTGAATAACTGCACTTCCTGTCTCAGGTGGATGCTTGGAGTTTATACGCATTAGACTTTGAGGAACTTAGATGCTGCAATGACAGAAGCCACGTTAAAACCTTTGAAATAGGAAGTTCAGGTAAAAACCTGGTGCCTCATGATGGTGTAAAGCCTAAATGTAGATAACCTGCACATACTGTGGGGCAGTTACTTATGTGACTAATACAACTGACTGAAACGAGACTACTTGTATGAAGGAGAAAGTGGGGGGAAACTCTCAGAACTGGCTCCCAATAAAACAACTCTCTGTTCACGCTAGGCATTTCACTCAGTAACCCTAGAATGTCAGATGTGCCCTGTGACTTACAGCCTTGTCAGACCTTACCCTGCAAGCAGAACAAACATTAATCAGCTTACTGTTGTTCAGCTTAGTGGAACAGTCACACAATAAGGCAAAACACCTGCTCTCATTGCCCCTTACCTGCACAGCTGTGACTTGCCCCTAGAGGTTTGGTGAGCATGTGCCCTGCCTGCGTGGGTCCTCGGCCATCCCTGGGACTGCTGGGCAGTGACACTGTGGAGCTAAGGCCCCAGACACAGCTGCAATCCTCTCCCCACACACCCTTGCCCACAGAACTGGTGCCTGTTGCAGAGGCGTGCAAGCAGCAGTTCACAGCTCTGTTCCAGGCCCCAGCCCTGTGCTGTTGCCACCTCTTAATCCCAGCCCCAGACTTGCCCGCCTATCCCACTCCCAGATGCTGCTCCCTACCTCCAGCTCCCAGCAGGGGAAGAGCAAGCCAGTCTGAGTGAGCGGGGAACATTGCCTCCCTGTTACTACTTACCCTGGATCTGCTCCTGGGAGCTTAGGGAGCATGCTCAGGCCTCTTGGGTGCTGGAACCCAAGCACAGAGTCATCCTATGTGGTCTCCCATTCAGTTCTAGTATCCACTGTTACAGGACAACATCAGCAAGTAACTCCATGGCTTGTACTGTAGCTGGTCCTGCACTTTCCCTTTTTACTCACTTACTGTGCCTTTTTATTTAAAATAAGTCAGGGAGGTAGTCTTGTCCTCACCCCACAAAAAAGGAGGGGGCAAACATGACTATGTCTGTCAGTCTCATTCTGACTGTGTGTCTATTATCAACTGGTTATGTCTGACTCCCTTTCTGGGTCTCAGTATCTTTGGCCACAGTGTCTCCCCTTCTTGCTTTTTCTCTTTCTGGCTTAGTTGCCCCAAGATCTTGAACCAGAGCCTTTGGCTTGATCAGCCAGCAGATTCACTTACTGGACTATGCCTAAAGGTTCCCCACCTCTACTAACCTTCCCAGTGCCTAGGCCTTAGAGTAAGTAAGTTCTACTCTCTTGCTCAGACTCACAACCCTTCCTGGGTCAATAAATGCACAGTACATTTTCTTGGCATTCTGCCATGCAGTCTCATTTCCCCTTATAGCCACACCAATCCACTAGAAGACCATGCTTCCCCAATCTCATCTTAAAGGAAAAAAAAGATGCCTATATACAACATCTGAAACCTCATTTCCTCTCATTTGTTCACCACCTGTTCATGCTAGCTTCTTCCTTACCACCAGGGCATCTCCTGTCTCTAACAAGGGTAATCAGTCCTGACTCTTAAGCCAAGTTTCTCCTTGTCTTCCCCAGCAATCTGTCTGGGAGCACTTTACTGGCCCTTCTCCTTTGCTGGTCACCTGAACTTGGCTAGTCAGACCAGCACAGGATTCTCTCTCATAACTCGATTGCAGTCTCCTATAGGGGTCAGCTGCACCTGGCCACCAGGTATGTTTCCTTCACACTTTCTCTGGCTTTTTGCTCTTCCTGGTCCTGAAGATTTTAGTTGTAAAAGGACCTTTGTCTCTTAGCTTCTGTCTAGAAATAGGGGTACAACCCTCTGTTACAGTCACATGTCTAAAGCTCCCAGGCTGAAGTGTGACAGAGTGGCCACAGACGTATGCCACTATTTAGCTCTGCCCACCCCAGGCAACTTTAAAGACAATTCAAGCCAGACTTGCAAGCTTTTTAAAGTTTCTGATGACTTTACAGGCTGCTGCTATTGGAACACGAGGCATTTTTACATGTGCTCTGGAAGGCATGGGGGGTGCACTTTAATTAGTGAGCTGCGCTAATTAAAAGCACCTGAGAGCAGTGCTATGTGGTGTGCACAGCCACGCAGGCATGCTCATGCTGCACAGCTAGGCGCGCCTGCATGACCATGCAAGCCACACACCTTAGAGGGAATGCTACCCAAGTGTCATGTGTATCAGTGTCCTTGTGCTTAAAATTGGTGGCCGGGCACTTTGAACTCAAGCTCATTGAATGAGGTTTAGTTCAAAGCACCCCACCACCATTTTTCAGCACGAGGATGCAGATACATGTGATGCTAGAGTCTGTTGGAGCATGTTAACTTCCACACTCCAGCTCTAGCATGTCAGAGCAGGCTCCCTGCATGTGTATAGGAGCCTATGGGCAGTGGGGTTAAAGTGGTCTAATGTCATAGGTCAAAATCCTGAGTTGAGATGTTAAAAAGTGGGGGACTGGAGGTTCTTACATTTGCTATATGTCTTTTCACTTTCTATAGATGATGTTTTCAAGGTTATCTTTGCATTCAAAAGAACTAGTAACTTACAATTAAAAATAATAATATGTAAGCTGAGATTTTTATGTACCCATGTGATTTTAGGATTTAGGACTTTAAGAAAAATCAAAAAGCACAAGACTTGAAATAAAATTGCAAGAGTTGATAACGCTATGCTTTGGGTGGTGTTCCTTATTATATTCTGCTTTCTTAATAGTTTTGAAAGGCATAACTCATATTTGAATACAGAGTACCTGAGGGTCCATTTCTATTCAAGGGTGCTTGGGCAGCAGAATTGAAGTCAGCAGAAGTTTAGTGTAGGTGTCTCAAGAAAGAATTTGCCATATTCCAAAAAGTTATTCATTACCTAGTAGACATACCTACAGGACTTCAATGCTGACATTTCTGTTGGTTCTGTGAGAAAAGCCATGGACTTCTGTACCTAGCTCCACCACATACTGGCTGCGTCTACAAAAGACGCTGACTGTGCACTAGCCCATGACTACTGCGCAGTAGTGTTGTGTGGCAGAAATCGTGATGCGATGCTACTGTGCAATAGTCATGGGTTACTGCACAGTCAACATCATGAAAAAGCCATTCCCCAGCATGACTGCACAGTAACTCCAGCTACTGCGCGGTTGTTTAGTACTTGTTTATGTAAGTTTAATGACGGCACAGTCATCATCTCAGGTAGTCATGCCCAGTGTGTATGAAATCATGAATGAAATCATTCTATCTGAGCCACTTATAAAATGGCCAAAACAATATTTATTTACCTCACAGGTATTGTAGACTGCAATTCATTTGAAACATTATAGGACATTCAGAAAGAGGTGCTACAGAAATGCAGAGCATAATTTTTTTTGCAGTTATTTCTGAAAAGGATCATGCCAACAGTCCTTATAAACAATCCTGCAAGAACAAAACAATAAGAAAACTGATTTCACTCTTTTACTCACAGGCTTCCAAAATCATTAGAAAGTATGTGTCCCCCCCCACCCCCAATTTTTTTTCAAAATTGTGGAAATTTTGTCAGTGACCATCATATCTTGTCATTTTGGTTACTATTATATTGCAGGACATCATCATATTGTCTCTCTCTTGAAGCATTTAAAGAAAGTAGCATCCCACTGCCCAGTCACTAGAACACATTGCGGAAGTATAATATTAAAGAGTCTTCATATGGATTTGTGCGGTCTCTAATGATGTAATGCACAAAGAGATAATGGTAACACAAAGAACCAGGGCAATCACTTAGGTCCCAATCCTAATATATATATACTGGTAAAATTTCCAGCAAGTTACTAACCTACTAAATGTGCAGAATTGGGATGGTTAAGTAAGTTACATAGAGGTTTTTTTTTTTGTAAACTATACAAATAGGAAGGCTGTGGAATGACTCACATAAAAATGAAGTTCTCAAACAGAAAAAGGTACACCCTTACTCTATGCTTATTTGTATCCTGGAGATGACAAGGGAGTGTGATATGAAATAAATAGTTCCTAATTAATCAAGCCACGTTTTAGGTATGCAGCTGGAGGGATTCACATTCCACCAATCTTATTACCACCAGCTCAGCTGGAAAAAATTCTTCCATTTAAGACTGAACATTAAAACTCCAACCAAAAAATAAAATAACCTTCCCTTTTTAACTTCCAAATATCATCACTGTAGTCTTCATGTTGGTCCTAATTCTGCAAATACTTGTATGTAACTGATTTCTCTGAATAGGCTCCTTAGATTTCATGCTGTACATACAGTTAAACATGTGAGTAAATATTCATAAGATTGGCTTAGAACCTCAGCAGTTATATGTTTTATCCAGCTGCTATTACACCATCTCATCTTTATCTCTGGGCTGTAATATGACAGAAGAACAATGTTGTCTTGGATCACATGAAACTAAAAGCAGAGCGTAAATCACATTTATGAAGCCTTTTTTATTCTCATGAGGTGCTTTGGAGCAGACCTATTACATGATTTAAGAGCTGAGATTGCCAAATTAGTAATAGGAGTTAAAACTAGATTTAGAGCCAAAATGGAGGTAGGAATAGGCATGTAGGACAATCTGTTCAAACCCCCACATGTCCCATCCCACCTCAAGAAGGGGAAAATTTGTGAGAAAAGTCTTTTCAAACATGGTCCTATTTATTGTACTTAGCTTTGAGCCTCAGTGTTTTTACTCTAGTCCCAGCTCCACCCTCTCTTTATTTAGATGAATAAATGTTTCTACAGCATCCAGTTAAAATATATTTAGTGCATGATTAGGGCACCTTTGGGTGCATTTATGATGGGCGTAAACATGTCATCACAGTTGCATGTGGAATAATTTATTGTGTGCTTGTAAATGATTCAGCCCAACTTCCTTCTGCTCCGCACATGAATTGGGCCAACTTGCATTGCACAGCATTATACATCCTTCCGTAGTAGCAAAGCTCTGTACTGTTACATAAGAGACTCTGCCCTCTTGATCCTTTGGTCTACAGAGAGCGCAGCTGAGGAAACACACAGCTCCAGATACAGCTTCTCCAAAACATCCACATTGGCAGCCTATAAAGGATTTCCATGCAACAGCTAGAAGGGGGCTGAGCATGCTGCCTCCATCATGCTCCAAAACACTGGGAGAAATTAAGTGAGATGCGCTCCTGAGCACCTCTCAGGAGATTCAGCACAGGAAAATGGTGATGAGGGGCAAATCTATCCAAGTCCCATTGCACAGTCTAGATTTGGGGGTTTTGAGCACTAGAACATCCTCTAATATGAGTTCCCTGTGAGGTGTTGTGCAGCACAGATTTGTCAGATCAGAGCGTTCAGGCAATTCCCCCACTGCAGAAATGTGTCAGCATGTACCACGTATGGTATTTCAGAGTTCTGCAACCATGGAGCAAATAAATTGCCTTCTGCTCAGGAAATTCCCCAAAGACTATCTACATGGGACCATTGTGCCCTGTTGAAGCAACATAAAGGAATGTAGTGGGCATAAGAGATTGATCCTATGATTGCAGAGGCATAGGTACCATGTCAGTGAAATACTATTAACTATCCCTTGGGTAGAAAAGTACCAAAACATGGTGAAGAGGAAACATGGTCAAGCTTTAAGGAAACACATCAGCTTGTTCAGGACTGTATGAAACAAAATGCAGACAGTCCCTGCCTCAGAAATCACCACTTAACGTCCTGATCCTACAAAGCTCATGCATATAGGTGTATTTATACATCTGAATAGTTCCATAAACCTCAGTGGAGACTGCTAGTGCTAGTAAATCACTATTGCCACCCCTAAGATTCTAGAAATTACAAATTGGCTTCCAAAATTATGAGACTGGCTTAAAAGTGACACCATTTAGGAACTTCATTCATCTTCTAGTTTGAGGGCAAAATCCAAATGGGTCCCTTAGACACCTCCAACTTAGACCTCACAACACTGAAAAATTAGGTGCTTGACCCTAGGAGAGTGATTCACAGAAACAGGGCTTACCAAATTAACTCCTAAGTAGACAAGGAGCAGAATAAGGCAGACACTAAGCAGGAAAGCACTTAGTATTTTCTGTTGGCTATTTCTAAGCATGAGGGCATGTCTACCTGTCTGGGCTTCTCTGGAGCATAAATGCTAGGTTTAGGCTTACACATCAGGCACCTCTGGCCAGTTGGGATACAGAAAGTAAGTGTCTTCTCTTGAAGGTAGGCATTTAATTAGTCTCATTGGTGGTGGTAACACAAGACAAATAATCAAAAGAGAATCTGACTTCATACCATAGTGATTAGTGCAGCTGGCAGAGGGGACCTAGATTGCGATCCCTAATGTCAGGAGTGTTCATGCATTTTTCATTAGATAAAAAAAAAGTCAGAAATGATCCTAGTGCATGAACCAGAACCCAGTTCTCCCCTCTCCCAGGTTGCTGCCTCAGAGTCCCTTCATCCAGGCTTTTTGCTCCCCAAGCATCTCTCAATAATATGTGGTCTTTTAAATCTTACAGCCTTTGCCCCTGCATCTCTTGGCACACTCCAGGAATATACAGTTTTTTAACCAATGCAGCAAGTAAACAGAGAAACTTTGTTATCCTGGACACTGGAGACCTTGTACACATGACACTATTAGCATGTGCGTGTAATGAAAATGTCACTTTGTGTGGCTTACTGGCATCACAGTATACGTGGACAAGACTTCAGGGGGTTTAAAATGACTTTGCATCATTGCAAACTAAACATCTGGATGTAGTTTAGTTTGCAACTTCTCAAATTGCAATGATGCACCTACCACTATATCCCCTGGCCACAGGAGAGGCAATCAGTCTCTGAAGAAAAGAAGGATTGGACCCTTTGCCACTTCTCCCTTCAGCAGGCATCCTCTAAAGGCAGAAGTGGTGAGGGCCCTATCCTTTGTTTTTTTTCCAGTGGAGTCTGGCCAACTCTCCTGCAGCCGGGGGAATAAACTGCTGGCAGACTGAGTGGCCCTTGAGCTGCAGGGGCTCCCTAGTTCTTTCCTCTGCAGTGAAGGTGTCCCCTGGGGCAACTCAAGTGGGCTGCTAGTCAGCCAGGTGCTGCCCTAGTTTGGAACTGGGGAAGAGTTGGATCGGGCCAGGTGCTGCCTCCAAAGTGGGGCAGCACCCAGCCACTAGAAACCCACCAGGGTAGCTCTTGAGGGCACTGCTGCTGTGGAGGGAAGGACCAGTGCTCCCCCACACCTCAGGGGCCACTCAGCCTGCCAGCAGCTTGCCCCCCGGCCATGGGAGAGGTGGGCAGGCTCTATCAAAACAAGGGCCAGGTTCATCATCACTTCTTCCTTCAGCGGCCGCCTGCTGAAGGGAGAAGCAGTGGACGGCCTGATCCTTTTTCTTTTTTTTTTGGCAGAGCCTACCCACAGCTACAGGACAAGCTGCCAGTGGGGTGAGTAGGCCCCAAGCTGTGTGGGGCACTAGTCCTTCCCTGTGGTGGTGGCACCTCCCAGAGTCATCCATGTGGGCAGCACCCAGCTCAGAGGCAGCACCCATCCTGATCCTACTGTTCCCCAAGCCCAGCTGGTGGAAGCCTGCTGGGCACTGCACCCCAGGTGGGCTTGGGGGACAGTTGGATCAGGCCAGGTTCTGCCTCCAAGCTGGAGCAGCACCTGGCCTGCTAGTAGCCTGCCCAGCCAGCCCTGGAGGGTGCCACCACCATGGAGGGAAGGACCAGGGCCCCCAGCAGCTCAGGGTTTGCTCATCCTAAACTGACTGAGGACTAAACTGAAGGAGGGATCTAGCTATTCAGATTGGGGCCTTTCTGGGTATACACTGAAGTCTAATGATCTTTGAAGCCCAGCTTACTAATGTTGAACTACAGTAATATATATGCTTAAGTGGCTACTAAGAATAGGTATGTTCTAGATATGTTTTTGTGACTTAGGCATCTCAATTTCACCTAGGTCCTAATTAGGTGCTCAGTTTTATTGTGCATTTGTTTCCTGGTTTCAAGCTTTTCTTTGGAATCAAGAGAGCTAGGAACTTATTTTTCAAAAAAGCAAGGCAAAGAATTCATCTATTTTCTTGACTGTGGCAGCTGAGGATTTATTGAGAACATCAAGTATCATAAGATCCAGAACAAAATGAGAGTTGGTAACCCTGACCAATTCCCCCAAAGACAGGCTCAAGGGAGAGAGAAACCCAAAGGAAGCAGTAACTTGAGAAATTCTTGGAGTCTTGAGACAGTGCAATATATCGTAATGTTGGAAAGTGAACTATAGCTCCTGGAAACCTTCATATATATGAAACTACCCCAAAACAGATAACAGGTAACAGATAGGGAACACTAATACTGGTGTGTGTGTCTGTGTGTATACACACATATATATATATATATATATATGTATACACACACACACGTATACACACACAGGTTCATCAAAATGACACTGTTTATTACCTGTTACATATATCCTAAGTGCATGTACACTAATGTTTGTTTATGTATGTTTTCCTAACCTCCTAAACCCATTGGCTTGTGACCCTAATCCCTAGAATCCCCTGTACAAAAGTGGAAATTTCCTTTGGGGGTTCTCTCTACCAGTTCTGGGGGTTGCAGAGATTAGTATAACAGACATTAGGGATGAAAAAGGGGTTAGACCTTACATGAAGTCTTAATGGCACAAATAGGAATACCTAGGCAGACCACTTTAATGGGATCATTAACATCTACACAGATGTGGTCTTGCAGAAGTATAGCAGCATAGCTCCACATCTTGGGAAGCAGCAGTACACGGGGCAGTACTGGTTGCTTTGTGGCTGGCAGCAGCAACAAGACCAGCGTCAGCTCTGTGGGAGGTAATTTTTTTGTGTGCTCCACCAGAAGCTGCATCTGGGGCTGCAGCCCCAGGTGCCTCCCCTTAGTTGCACTGCTGGGGCTTTGTGCTCATCTTTACAATTAAAAAACAAACAGATGACAGAATCTAGAAAAAAAACACAGCCACACATCTTGAATGCTGTTTTTCCACACCCAAACTGTAGCGCTTAAATCACTGAAAAAGTACAGGTTTTTACTTGACAACATAAAGGATTAACAAGACATAAAAAATCCCAGCTATAATATAAATATAAAATCCTATGGTTTGAACTTTTGTTTTCAAGCCATTGTATACATTATGCATTTAAGCTAATGTACAAGTTAAAAACCCATTTAATGAAAATATAGATTGATGTCATTCTTAATGATGCCAGTTGAGCTGTTGTGGCTTTACAGGTAAATACATGCACCAAATTAGTCTAACTGTGTAAAAAAGTTTATAACAAGTCAAAAAATGAGCCTAAGTATATATTAAAGAGAGCCCTCCCAGTTTATTAATGTGCATTTCAAAACTTTCCAAGAAAAATATTTTATTTTAAATTTCTTACGAAGAATAAAAGACCATGGGAACCAGATTTAAAAGCTATTAAACATTAAAGCTACAACATGAGACATCAAAACCTCAGAAATTTTAACAAAAACATTTCAACTTAACCCTCGCTGTTTTGTTTCTCCTGACCTTCCTGTAGCGAAGTCAGCTAGGAAGGGAATATCAGCTTTTGAATGTTCTATTCTGTTAAGCTGTATGGCCCCAATCTCATAACTTTTTATACATGGGCACACAGCTGTGCCTCCCCAAAACCCCATTCCTTTCACATCGTTTGAATAAATCTTTTATTTTTAATTTCTCTGGCACACATATTGGCACCTACAGACAGTAATGCCTATTTTCAGTGCACTGCATTCTGTATCAAATTACCTATCCACAAGACAGACACCTGTGCTTTGTTTTCATTAATAGTTATCACAGCAGTTCTCAACCTTTTTGAACCTGAGACACCCCTTATTGGAGTTGAGACACCCTTTATTGGACTCAAGGCAATAGCTGTCTGTAACTTTCGTAAATTGAGTGGTACCCAGTTTCAAAAACTAATTTATATGTTACAGCATTTATCTCCTTGTGGAGGGGTCAAGCAGTGGGGATGGTGGACTGGCTACGCAAAGTCAAGCCAAAGCCTGTGTTTATCTGCTTATCTTCACACATCTTGCTTATCTTCCCACCAAAGCTGGATTACCCCTAAAGTGGGCCCTAGTCAAACAAATTCTTGGGCCCTGAGCTGGTCAAGACCACCCCCACCTCCCCACCCTGGCACTGCCACCCATGGAAAGCAGGGTTTGGAGCTGCTGCTAGGAAGCAACTGCTGTGGCAGCAAGGCTGGTGGAGGGGAGAGGAAAGGGAGGGAAGCAGATGAATACAGAAGGAAGGACTAGGCCCTTCCACAGCTCAGGGCCCTAGGCATGTGCCTAATTTGTCTATGCATTAATCCAGCCCTGCTTCTCATACTTTAGACACCCTTCCAAAAGTCTGGCATCATCCTTGTTGAGAATTGTTGGGTTATATGTATATGAAAACTGGCCTCAGTCCTGCCATTGGAAGCTGTGTGAGTGGGCCCAAGTTGAACCTAACAGGCCATAATTAGAGAATAGGGTCTCACTCAAGCAATAGATAAGTATAACAGCTTTCCAATAAATGTAGTGGAGTAAGAATCCCAAGTGGTCTTAGGATTCAGATTGATAAATTTATGAATAGGATTACATGACATGGTTACCCGGGACAGCAGGAGACAGGAGTCAATGACCAAGAAAGTCCCTTCCCATCCCATGTACCTAATGTCACCAACTATGCATGCATATTTTATACTCTCTGCTTATGTTTATTTGAACAGGTTAGCCAGCCGTTTTTGTTTATGCCAGAGGGGAGGCTGCAGACTCTTTCATGCCTCCTATCGGTCTCCCCAAAAACACTGGGATTGGAAAGAAGCAACTAGGGAATCTTTCCACAAAAAGATAAATTCTGTTACAGACATCCTAATGTTCTCCAGGATGGTGCCTTGCCAAAGTTTTACAGTCTCTGCAAAACACAGGGTAAGCTCACATTCTTGTCCTTAGTGCAAGGAAAGCCAAATTCTGCAAACCGCTACAACTTTATGCACTCAAATAGTACCATTAATTTTGGTGAGATTCCTCACAAATCATTTCTGGTACAAGTGCCAGCAGAATTAGGCTGTTAGTCTTGCACACTACTTCAGCATAACTGCATGATATTAAACCTGTCTCCACAAGCAAGTAACGGTGGCTTTAAAAAAAAGGGGGGAGAGGGCATGACAGATGTTTTTTTTTCTAATTAGCTCATGATATCAGCTTCTATTAGCACTTTTTAGGTTTCCAAACTCACACCTTCAGGTTTTTTCTTAAGCTCCCTTTGTATTGGGAGGAGCTCTCTATAAACACGTGAACAGCTACCTCATTATACTTCTTCAAATTCTTCTTTTACAAAAAAATCTTGACAACAATTCAGTTTCTGCTGTAGTCTGACTACTGCCCATTGTGCTGAACAACATTGGCTCATTGTTTCTTTGTCTATCTGTAGCCACCCATTGTTTCTTGTCTTGGATTCTAAGCTCTTCGGGGCAGAGACTTGTCTTTTGTTCTGTATCTGTACAGCATCTAGTACAATGGGGATCCGTGGCTGGGGTTCCTAGGCAGTATGGCAATACAAACATCAGGACAAAGGACTATGAAAGACGCGGTTCCCTGTAGTTAGAAGTGCTTTGATTTGCTGATATGAGAAGGAAGGTTTTCATTTTACATCCCAAGAGTGCATCTGGGATCTCTCTTAGACTTCCACTATCTAGATTAGAAGCATCTATCTTTGATGCCTAAAGGTCAAAGATGTCCAACTTTTTGTTATTAATTCTTTGGTATTAAACTCTTGAACCTTTTTTGTTTGTTTGTTTGTTTGTTTAGTTTAGTTCTGAATGGTAATGTTTACTGGTTGATGATCTCTTTATACACCTAATCAAAGGCACCTCAATTTTAAGGATAAAATGCTTAAAAAGAAAGAAAACTATCTTCTCCTCCCAAACTCGCATTTCCAGTGTGTAAAGGCAACAGTGAAAAATGATCCTAGTGAAAGAATTAGGTTCTTTCCTTTTACATGAGCTATTGCCTGGCACCTACTAATCAGTCCACTTGGGAACCAGCCTACTGTAGATAAAGACTTTTTAAAGAGAGATTGTCGTTCAAAGAGGGAACTTGATCCAAGATTTTTCTGGGAATTATAGTCTTTTCAAAATCATGTGCTTATTATATTAACTTGGTTGAATGGGGCACACTCTTAGATTATGTTTCCAGTTTTAAAATGGAATTTCTATTGCTTGCTTTTTTCACTGTTTTCCATAATATTTATGAGTTAGTAGTGAATTTGAGAAAAGGCTTGAAATAAGTGATAGATCCAATAAATGAGCTGTTAGTCTAATGTTAAGAGACAGAAGGCAGAAAATTGTTGATGCAGGGTAAGCCTGGGTTAACTGAATGATTAACTCGTAAAATAACTGGATTGTTGGCCAGAGCTGGAAAAGCCAGTATTTCTAAATAGTGACAGGAAAATCTTTAGCTTCTGGGAATTCTGAGTATGTGTATTAATGTAGGATTAGAGGAAAATTTTTATACATCATGAAAATATTCTAGCCAATTAGTGGTTGAGTTTGGACTCGGTCACATGACTTCTGTGAGTCAGCAGTTTCGTATTCATTCTTCACTTGTTTTGGGTGTTCAAATAGCTGGAAGCATTTTCAGACTGAAGGAGCAATATAATCTTAGGATAATTAAATGTGCATGCACACACTTATTAAAAACATTCCTTGGAAAAATTAAATCTTGTTGCTTTGGCACAATAGAATAGAGAGAATGAAGGAGAGAG
This sequence comes from Crocodylus porosus, assembly GCF_001723895.1. Taxonomy (NCBI): domain Eukaryota; kingdom Metazoa; phylum Chordata; order Crocodylia; family Crocodylidae; genus Crocodylus; species Crocodylus porosus. The sequence goes on from NW_017728906.1 coordinate 31,609,796, forward strand.
ATTGTTAATTTTCTAGTTATCCTTTTCCTGGCTGTAGTGGTACTTTATGAGAGCACTCGATATCATTATGAAAGGGTAGTCAGATATATAGATTACATCTAACTAAACACATCTGCTTGGGCAGATCTAGGGTTTTGAAAGGGGGTGTGCAGATGGTATGGCACATGAACACAAGACACAAGACACACCTTGCTCCAGTTAAAGAGAAATTGGATGCTTTACTAATATGCCAGGGGGCCAATGCTATACAAATGTAAGTAGTGGAATGTGCACCGATTTGCTAGATTATACCTACTGTTTTAAGAGACCACAACAAACCATGTAATAAATAGTCAAAAGATTTCATTTGTCCTGTAGTCATTACAGTTAAATGTAGGTCTCTTAATCAGATGCATAAAACAAAACCTAGCCTTCGTGAACATCTTGCCAGTGCTTCTAATACTTTACGGTTAGTCATTTCTACACCTCAATTAATATTACCATACCGGAGTTAAGGTTTTTAGCTAGAGCTAAAACCGGCATTCAGGGCTGTGAAATAGATGAGACACAATATCAGGAATGGCTAACAGACAGCAAAATTGCAGAAGAATGGATAGTGTGAATAATGGAACATGAGGACCATTAAAAAGGAGAGAAGGTCATTAACACCTGTGGAGTGGAGAGAGGTTAACAGGACTAAGGAAGACAACAATGAATCATTGTGTCAAGTAAGGGTCTAGGCCAGGGGCAGGCAAAAATGGTCTGTAGGCTACTTCATTCGGCCTGTGGGTGGGCATCCACCTATTAATTGTATCCAGCCTGGCCTGAGGTTTCCCCTGCTGTGCTCTGCATGGGACTGAAACCCACTCATTCCCATTGGGGCAGCATGCTGGGTCTACCCTTGCCTAAAGGAAGACCCAGCCCCAGCCCTGGCCAGCATGCACTGCTTCCGGGCAGGGCTGCTGCTGCAGCTGCCTAGGGAACTGCTCAGCTCCCCTGGCCTCCAACAGCTCTTCCTCCTGTCCCTAATGCAGCACTCTGGGCAGCAGGTAGGGAAGTTGCAGTTAGGCTGAAGCACGGGGCTTACGCCATGGCTGGGGCTGGAAAGTGGGAGCGTGGGGCCTGGGCCGGCAGGAGAGTGGGCCTCCCCATGGCTCATGTGCAGCTTTGAGGGATCAGCCAGAGTTATGCGCCACCTGGGGGGTCCCCATGTGATGGAGTCAGTGGACTGGCCTCACAGGCCCTCCTGGCCCTGCTTCCTGCCACCATGTGGCAGCTCCTGGGTATCAGCCAGAGCTTTGCATTGCCATGGGGCTCTGCCTTCCTCAGGCCATAAGCACCCCAAAGGCGTGCCACCTGCTGCTGCCAGTGGTGGGGACTCTGCCCACGCACCACGTTGGGGGGGCCCCACATGCAAACCCCACCATACGCACACCCCTCCCAACCCCTTACACATACACCCTCACATCTCCCCACAAACTCCCCCCCACACACCCCACCACATACTCCCACATACAGTCTTACTTTTGTATAATGTGTATTTTGAGCTATTATGCAATAGCCTCTATATACACTATTGAAACGCACATAAATCAGGACAAAAATATTTTTTGAAATAATTAAAATATTTTATGATAGATTTTTGATTTTTACTGTATGATTTGGTGTTCTTTTGGTTCTGAGATGGCAACTCCCACTCCCTAAAGGGGTACTTCTGTGGGCAAGGGGAGGGACTTCCCGTGGCAAAAGTCAGGGGTTATGGATGGGACCAGAGGGTGGGGCACCTGTCAAGGTGGCTCTTGATAGCTCACTAAAACTTAAGTGGCTTTCCAGATAAAATAATTGCCCACCGTCTGGTCTAGGCACACTTAAAGCCAGCATAAAGGCACTTAGAACTGAAAGTCCTTAGTTAATGGGTGTTAAACCACCATAAGTACCCTTTAACCATTTTAAAAGATAAACCACTCAAAAGGAGGTTTATCTTAGAACCGTTTTACAGATGCTGTTCCAGGTTATTGCTGGAATGGTTACGGGCAATAAAATGATTTATTTTCATTCCTTGAGTATCCCAGGATGCACAGCTCTCAGCCACTCTACCCCTTCCCTACCCTACCCTCCAAAACCATAGTGGCTTTCTATCTTTGCTCTGTTCCTGTTGAGAGTAACTGCTCTGAGCTTAATTGTAAAGACTCCATAGTGCTGGGGGGAAGCCTGCTTTCTCTAGCCTTACAGCCTTGCTAAATGAAGCTCAATTTCAGCCCGAGCACAGAACACTGGGGGGCAAGGGGGATATTTCTGCTCTGTGCTCTGGCTGAGCCCTGGCTGCTCTGTGCTGACAGTGGAGTGACCACATCAAATTTCAGCCCAAGCACAAAGCCCCAGAGAAGTGGCCTCCTTGGGGCTCTGTGTCTGGGCTGAAGTTGATTTTCATCCTTTCATTTTTTTTAAAAAACGTTTCATCACTTCTTTCTCTTTATTTCTCTGTCTTTTCCTCCCCCCCACCCCCCCAGCCTGCCTCATATCAAACTTTTTCAAGATCCTTCCCCTCCCACTCTCCACTATGGCTGGTCTCCTGCTGGAAGGGGAGGGAAGGAAGACTTTATGCCAGTTTCTCTGCCTCCTAGCGGCATGCCACCTTCCCCATACCTCTCCTGCCCAGGGGAGGAATAGAGTCCTGGCTCCTGTCTACTGCCCCATTTGCCAGCCATCTAGTGGCAAGTCAGTCATCCAGGTCTGAAATTACATGAAGCCTCCCCCTGAGACTGCTCTAAATATGTCATAATTACATGGCATCACAATATTCCACAGATTTCTGACATTACACAAGTAGCTTGGGCCAAAACCATGACTCTCTTGGCGCTGTCTGAACAGAAATGTCACTGCCCCTCTCAAGGTGATGATTTTAAAGTGTGGGTGGAACAGGAAACAAAGGGTGTGCAACTGCACCACAGCACCGCCACCCCCCCCCTCCCCCCTGATCTGCCGCTGCACACCTGAAGGTTAATTTTCCAAAGGGCTCACTGGTATTTGCATGTCTCAAAAGGCACCTGTAAAAACTTTCTAGACCCTGAAAAGCAGTTAGTATGGGCTAGGCCCTAAACATCCTGCTGCTTATCCCCAACCCCCTCAGTTCTGTGTTATGGAAGCTACCAGTGCATGACTGGAGATGGTATTCCCCTTCCCATACAAATGCAGTATATTTCTCCCCCAGCTGTCTGGAGCCAACAGTCTTGGGTTTTTCCCACAGCTATTTAGTTGCACATGAGCCTCTTGCTTAGCTGAGTTGTTAAATTTATGGTGGTCCTAGTATTAGTTTTCCTGATGTTTGAACCCCGAGTCTAAGCCATAGTCTTCCAGCAAGCCATCTATTTATGTGGAAGATCACATCTTTGCTTCGAGATGTAACAACTGATACACTGTCTTTGCAAATGTTGATGCTGCAAAGAGAATAAAGAAACCTAAAAACCAGGAAGGTATGCACATAGGACAAACCAGAAGCATGGCTCTGTTTTTTGGCTTATGTCCATTTTTTCTATTCTTTCATTCAAATCTCATGCTAATTTTAAAGTATAGAATTGCAGTGAATTCTTAAATATAAACAGTAAACTACAAAGTATTTCAAAACCAGCTTAAAGCAATGTTAACCCTTAATTATGAAAATGAATGCAAAAATATAATTGATTTAATTAAGTCATTCTGTAGTAATAGGATGACCCAAAAGATGGCACTAAACAACAGCTAGTCATTTCATATATCACACCCCTCAAAGAAATGACAAATGGGCTCAGATCTGCATTTTCTCTTTAGAGCCCAAGTTCTTTGAGATTAAATCGGAATTAAAACAGCAGAACTTAGAAAGTGCAGTTTTAATCAACCAGTCAGAAAACAGGAAGAGTTGTTTTTTCAGGCCAGCCTGAAAGCATTTGTTTTCATATATGTGGTAATATTACCCAAGGTAAGACCTGTCTTTATAGCCTAGCTGTCAAGAATTATGACTTGACCTTGACATTTTCTGATCTGTAGGAGGAATAGAACCATTTAGGTCAATTCTAAGGAAGATTCTGTTCTCATCTACTTTGTTGTCAATTCAGTTACTCCACTAAACATTTCATTTTGAATTAAAAAATGTAAAGGAGAGAAATTTTGGCTAATGTTTAAAGACATCAAAAAAGCAGATTATTTTGACATTTAAAATAGGTGACCCTTTGGATCGATGGAGTTAATAAAACAAACTTATAGTCACCTTGCAGGCTGGTAAAAGACAGAGTCTCTGTGTACCTTTAACTTTTCAGGGCTCAAGTATGTCTGTAAAGAGTGCTTATTTCAGGGGTGGTCATGATGCCTCCTGGTAGCCACTCAGCCCATGCCAACCTACTCCCTTTGGGCACTTTCTCCTTTACTTTTCTGCCATCCCTTGATGTTACTGACTTTTAAAAAGAGGAGGCTGCCCTAGAGCATCCCAAGCCTGCTCTTACTCTTATGGCCACAGGTATCGATGGTCATTGCCTTATGGGCTAATTATGTGACTCTGATGTCCCCTTTACAAACACACCCAGGCCCTGCAGCTGTTATCCACCACCAGCCCTCTTGTGCCATGGCCTTAGCTCCTATGACTAGACATCCCTGACCAGGCACTTCGCTCACCTTGGCTACTCCTCCAGGTTTTCTAGGCTTGTCTGATTCTCCCGGGCACTACACTTCTCAAAGTTACCTCCGGGTGCAGCCTTCCTACCTGTACTCCCCACCAGGCACTTTGCCTATGCAATGTACTCCCAGGCACTGTGCCCCACTACAGCAGGCTCTTGTCTCTGCCTCTCTGGGCTATGGGCCCCTGGTCCTGCTCTCTGGGCTGGTTTGCCCCAATCCCTGGGCTACTGTGCCCTACCTCTGCCCTTGTCTGGGCTACAGGCTCCCCTTCTCCTGTTCTTAGGCTTATCTTCTCCAAGGCCTGCCTCTCCAAGCTATGGCCTCATTCACTCCTGTTCTCAGGCCTGCCCTGATCCCAGGCTCTGTGCTGCTTACCCCAGTCCAGCTGTTCTGCTGGGAGCCCTGCTGCCATGAGCTCCTCTCTTTCTGGATCCCAGGATTAGATTCCCTGACTAGCTCGGGCCCTTGGCTTATATGCCTCAAGCCCAGCCCCCTTCTGGTCAAGTGACTTTTTAACTGGGCCCAGCCACACCTGCATGCTGCTTCTCCAGCAGCCTTTCCTCTTAGAGTGATAAGCATGCACCAAGCATCCTGTCACAATGACATGCTGTTTGATAAAGCCTTAAGATTAGTAAAATAAAGTCAAAATATGCATAGCAGAATAAATAAACTGGTGGATTCATTTCTGTTAGTGTAAATCATTATTACTAGAACCTCAGTTTCATGATTTAAATTTAATCTCTGAGGCAAGTAATTTAACGGTAAAAGTGAGGTTGTGCCAAATGCACGTCATAGAGGCCATTTTGGTACTGAAATGAGGGACAGTTGAGTGGTGTGGTCAACTTCCTTTAGATTTCCCTGTGTCAGTATAAGGCTTCACCTTTTAGATAAGGCTGAGCGTTCATCTGTGGCTCTAAAAAAAGGAAAAAGGGTGTGTAAATAAAATAAAATAGATCTGTATCTTGTTTCAACTAAGATGTTATTATGGTGGTGCCCTTGGAGCTGAGGGACAGATGTGCCCTTGTAACTGAGAATGCTTTGCAGGAAGTGTTCTGAGTTACAACAATGCCCCGGACCAAACAGAAGTTCACTGTTGGTTCCAGAGAGGAGGGGACTCTAGCTGATGGTTGCCGGCCTGTAGCCTACTTTCCCTAGCAAAGACCCCTGCTCCTTTCCAGCATGTCCCTCTTTTTATAATGGAAGGGGGAAAGGGAGGAGAGGTAGCTTGTTCTAGGAGTCCCCCGGCTGGTGCTGGAGGGTGAGGTGGATGAATTGGAGCTTCACCCTCCAGCAGGGGCTGAAAAAACCCCAGACCAAACACCCTCCATTCCCCCTTCCCATTCTGAAAACAGCGATAGATGGGGAGCCAGCACAGACAGTAGTGATTGAAGATGCTCTGTTTTGAAACATCAAGAGACTGGCAGTAAAACTTCTCGGGTTCACATGGCACTTCTTGCCTTCCTAAATGTATTTGAGCCCTCATGGAATGAGGGTTCAGATTTTTTGTTGGATTGGGCCCTATAAAGTGCTTTGCAGCCATACACATCTGTTCGGTCATGTCTGTACAAAACTTTCAGGTGTCAGATTGGGCAAGAATTGTCACTTCTGTCTGCACTCCAAGTGTCTTTAAATGAGTAATGCACATTTACTTTATGGTCTCCTTTAAACTGGTCCAAAGGAGCTTTACTATCAGTGATAATCAGGCACAATAAATATCATAACTCCCTTTTGTTTAAAAAAAATCTGCTAAGCTCTTTAGGTATGGACCATCTTTCTATACTTTGTACAGTATTTCATATAATGGGAAACTGGTTCCTGGGTGCTCCCTCATACGAATGATTGATTGAATGAATGAATGAATATTCTTGCTTCTTCATCAAGAGACTGGCAGTACAACTTCCCAGGTTCACACGGCACTTCCTGCCTTCCTAAATTTATTGATATGGAAAGCAAACATCTCCACACAATGCCATGACTGGGTTAGCTACCTTTCCTATACTGTGCAAATATTAGGCACCCATATAATACGAAGAGGATCCTATGAATAGAGTTTTTAGACTGTAAAAAGGAGGATACACTAAAGAAGACAAGTTATGGACTATGACTTATCTTGCTAGACTGACAGCATTAATTTCAAAGTTTTTCTTGTTCAAGCTTCTGTATTACCACGAATAGAGATTCTGGCCTAGTTTTGCCTACAGATGCTGCTAATATGTTTTTTGGTATGTAGATCTAAGATTCCTATACCTATTACAATTTTAGCTGTTAAAACCAGCTTTAATAAATGGATAAATGGATAAACCACATTAAATATAGATCTTCTAATAACATTATTAAATGTTGTGTTAGAATACTGGTATTATATACAATAGTGGAGTGAAACAAACAGTCCTTGGTTTCAGCATTTGAATTCGGGGTGTTTCATAGTGACAAAATTTCTCTTTTTCCACAGAACATTATGAAAAGAGGTTGTTTTTGTTTTGTTTACAAAAAACTTGCAGCATTGTTTAGGAAAGGGTTAAAAAAGGAAAAAGTCCCATATACAAATCTAGTAACATCCTTCCCCCCCCCAAAAAACCCCCCCAACCAAACCAAACAAACAAAAACTAGGACTGACTGACTTACTTTCAAATCAAGTATTATCAGGGAAAGGTGGGAGAGAGGGGAGAAAGGAAGAAAAGGGAAAAGTGAGTTTAAATAGGAACTGTATTAGATCTTATAAGGTAATGTGGTAAAAGCCTAGGGTACAACATATCCAGCTCTAGACTCTTCTTCCACCCATTCCTGGAGGGAAACTTTAGCCTCTTGATCCTCTGCCTTACAACCTCTTGGAAACAGATCCTTTATACCAGGGGTGCTCAACCTCTACTCCACAGGGCAGATCTGGCCCATAAACTTGTATCATTGGGCTCATGAGGCTCCCCAAAGATCTGGAGATTTGGAAGCCAGGAAGCAGTGACAGTATTAATTATTACTTTCCTTCTGCCAAATTTCCAGACCCAAGGGGAGCTCTGTGGGCCAGATAATGTGACCCTGTGAATCAGATTGGACTACAATATACCAGCATGTGGCTGGATCCAGGCACGTGGGACCAGTCTGACACACAGGCATATGTGGACAGATGGGGTCAGGCTGGTGTGCAGCCAGATTGGGCTGGCATAGAATTGGGCCAGGACATGGCTGGATCAGGCCAGAATTCAGTCAGATCTGGGCATGTGAGTATATTGAGCCAGCATGGAATCAGTCCAGCATGCAGGTAGATTGAACTACTGCAGGGCTGGATCTGGGCATTTGGCCAAATTGGGCTGGCATGGAGCCAGACTGGGCCTGTATGGGGGCCATATCCAGGCATGCAACATTGGGTCTATGGAGCAACCCCACAAGCTGACTCTGTGCAGGATCCAGCCTGCAAACTGACCCCCCAAACCACTCACCTGATTGGTGGGGTCAGAAGGTTGGGCACCAAACCTTTAGACTTTCTGGAAATGGTGGTCTCCTGAAAACAGGTACGGGATATGGGGTGCTTTTACCAAGTGGCAGTCTTTAAAGCATTAGTGGTTCTTTTGTATTAGTAGTTTGATTTTAAAAAGGACTATAATTATTAAAGCTTTATATAAAGAGCAAACCTCCCTAAAATAATAGACACAGTGTATAGAAGTGTCCAGTGAATAAAAACTGTCCCTGACTTCCCTTGTTTCATATAGGAATTTCACTCACTGATTTCACTGGGACTCACTTGAGTAGATTTAGTTGTAGGATCAGGCCTTCAAATGATAACAACATTGTAACACACTACAACTAGTCCCAATATTAAATGGTCAGACAGTTGGTAAGTCCTTCTTTCAGGAATCTCAGTTCAATACCAGGGCCTCAGCAAACAGTTCAGAATTAACTCTATCTAGAGATTAAAACAGAGAGTAACTTTCCCTGCTGCTCACACAGATCTGCCTCTTCCTAAATTGCCTGTCCATAAAACCTTGTATGACTTCCAAATTAACATCACTGTTTGCCTTTCTAAGGATAAAACCTTGTTCATCTCCTAAGAAACTGGAAGATGAGGCAGAAGAGCACCACTTGGTGACTCCCACCATAATGGTAACCTTTGTAAAGGGATCTACAATCCTATGCAGTGTTTTCATAACAGCACTGTATGTGTAGTATGCAATACAGACTAACATGCTTTCGTAGCTGAATCATTAATCACTTTGACGGAAGCTTAGAAAGCAACAATATCGTCTTTTATTAACTCAAAAAATTTAGAAAACTTTAAAGACATGTAAATAGTATATATTTAAAGTCATTGGAAAGGGATGGTGACCAATAGAAAACAATGAATGTGTCTACATATGCATTTACACCAACTTAAATTTACTGTACAGTAAGTTACTGCTTGGTTACCAGGAATAAGCCGGCATCTACATGTGCAGGCATTAAAGTGCATGAACATGACGTGTGAACTGACTTGAGACTGAAGTTAGTCTCAAGTCAGTCCCAAGTGTTACTGTGCAGTGAGGCATATACACACGTGTGTTACTGCTCAGTAGCTAATCAGCTGTAAATTTGATGCCTGCATGACACAGATATCAAATTTACACTCAAATCAGTGTAAGTCGCCATATTTACTGAGCAGACACGTGCCCATACAGCACAGTACTTTTGGTTACTTAGCAGTAAATGCGCATATGTAGACGTACCCAGTGTGTAACAGAGTCCAAAGCAATGCACTTCTATCAGTTAGCCCTTGGAAACAAAACTACTTAATTTTGCAATACTCCCCCTATTATCTTGTATCATAAGGGGCACATTGTGACTTGTTTCTCTTGTTACTTTCTCTTCTCATCAATATTTTTATTTCTCTGTATAATCTTTATTTAAAAATTGCTTGTGAGCTTTTAGGGGCAAGCATGGTCTTCTTGTGATTTATTTGCATAATATCTTGCAGAGCAAAATAGAAATTGATAAGAAAAACAATCAAGGAGAGTATCTAATTAGATCTGGATCTATAATCTCCTCTTGTATTTGACATTCATATATAATCATATTCTTAGGAAATGATGTATTGCAAAAACATACTACTTGTGTTATGTTCCCTTAAATGGTCACATGAAATCTATAAAGTTATTTTTCCTTTTTTCCAGGAAACCACTGAACAAATATTCAGCTCTTCGTTATTATTATTTTTATTATTTATTACAGACTCACCAGCGTTATTGTGCACTTGAATTCATTGATTATATATAGATTTGAAATTACACAGTATTGGACTATTGGCAGAAATAGAAATCTGCAATGTTTTCTGATAATGAAGAAGCATGAAACCACCAAAATATTTGTTGGAAATGTGGCTAATGATTTCTGCTTGATCAAAGCTTGCATACAAAGGAAAAAATATCTAGGTTTTCTAGAGGAAGGTTTGGATTGAAACATAATTGAACCAAGTAAAGGACAATGACATTTATAAATATAGTCTTTTGGCTCTGGATTTACTACCCAGAGGCCTTATTCCAGGGAGGCAGGAGGGGGTACCCACCCTCAGACCTACCACGACTTTTCCATTTGATAACAGGCAAATTTATTCATAAACAGTGATAACTAGGGATCCTGGTTTTCTCTGATAAACAATCCCCAATTATCAAGTTAAAAAAGTAACCCAAAATCCACATTTTTCCATGGTTAAAATGAAATGCTACTATCTATACATATATGTATTACAGGTGTTTTATTTTAATCACAGGAAAATGTGGATTTGGGGTTACTTTTTTTAACCCCCAAATTGGGGATTTCTTTACCAGAGAAAACCAGGATCTCTGGTGATAACAGAAAAGAAGCAATACAAGCAATCAAGACATTCTATACATCTACCAAATCCTAGGGCTGTCATCAGAGTCCAAGTACATCTGGCCAGGTCGGAGGGTCTTTCTTAGATGGCAGATGTCAGCATGTCAGCAGTCTGGAGGTGGGATGCCGAGGCCCACAGCCCCCTCCTGTGGGATGGATGAGATGAGTGGGTGGTATGTCCTCTGTCTATGGTGGCCTCAGGGGATGGGGACGAGGATGGGGACAGGGACAGGAACCCTCTTGGGGAGGAGAAGGAAGAGGGATGTGGAGGGACACTTTGTTACTCTCAAGTCTCTACTTTTGTATAAGTCTTCCCTCCTGATGACTCTTCATTTGTGGCTATCTCTGGGTGGTTGTCTCTCTGCCACGTAGCTTATCACATGCATACATATTAATTTGGTCCTTGTGGGCCTTCTTTTAATTTGGTCTGCCTTCAAAACCAGGACTCAGGCCCCCCTGCTCTGAGGCTTTGTTAGCTGGTGCCAATTTATTTTATGTTATGGGCAATATAGTACACACTTCCTCATTTCCCAGACTGTTTTCCAAACTATGTGTTCTTGTTGACTTTGTTGTGTTAGTCCACCTTGAACCCTTTTAATGCATATATCTATACCTATAAGCCAATTCCCAAGAAAAACAAACCTTTAAATACCATTTCTAAGCCAATATAGTCCATAAAATGCATAATAAAAAGGTTCTCTACTTTCTAAAATGTAACTTTTACGAGATGGTGATTGGAAAGATTAGAAGTAACGGCAATGCCTAGAAGCAATTTTCTGTAAACGGCAAAAAATCTGAACTTTTTATTTTTGATTCATAAAGAAAACTTTGGTCTTCAAACAGGATGTTCACCAGACTTAAAAAAAAACCTGACAGCAACATCTATATTTAGGTTAAAATATATGGAGGGAAGGGGAAATTCCCTACTGGGTATTTTAATTTAGTATGATGACATTTTGGAATATTTTGAACCCCAGTTATATTGGTGCTGGAAAAAGAAGATTTATCTTTGACTAAACAACACAGATGCTTTTGTTTTGGTAATTTGCTTTTTACGTTTCTTGTTGTTTCTTCTCATAAATGCACAGGGATGAAGTGTATTTGTAAAACACTCATTTAATTCATGTCTCTCAAATCATATTAGTAACACATTTTGTCGGGCTTCCAATTTACCAGAATGGAATGAAAGAGTATGTTCTAGCCAGGGAATGCTGCTGTCCAGTGAAAAAATGCATTTGGATGGAGGAGTTACTTTTCATGGATGGATTGTGGCTTTTGGCAGCTCAGGCAGCAGGAAGCAGTTGCCCTAACTACTGTACCATTTTTTAAAAATAAAACCTTTCTTAAGTAATGAGGCATTTCTAAGAGCATACCTTGATTAATAATCTGGCAATAACCAATCTGTTCAATATGGTGGAGGAGTACATGCTGTCACCCTCGTACCTGTGCACTAAAGATATACTGTTGGAGCCATATACTACTCTTGGTATGGATGGTATATTAGCAAAGAAAGAGTATGGACAGCAAGAGAACTGTGCACAAACAGTCTTCCATGTGATTTGAGTGCTTAGTTAGCTTCACTATGTCAAACAGCATGTTTAAGTCCACGGGTAGATATCTGAAAGAACCAATATGATTTAGAAGCACAAGCACAACTGAAATTTAATGCTGGAGGCACCATCACATGTAATTCTGTACACAAATATCTCCAATTGCTAGAGACCAAATGGACAACAAACAAAAATCTGCCTGGTTAACAACATTATTTCATAGAGTCAGAGTGTTTCTGTGCAAGTCAGTAATACATATGAAAACCTGGTTATCCTGATGTAGAAAGTTCTGCATCCTATGATACAACTCCTGACAAACTGCTCTTGAGCTTTTACTCACTTTGGAAATAAGAATGGTTTTGCATTAGTGTAAGTTATGTCAAAGTGCTATTCCAACTGTAGGAACCTATCTAAATCATGGTGGAAGTGTGCTGTGCAGCAGTTCCTTTAATCTTGCTCTTCTTGCTGTGTGCCCCTCCGCCCCTTATTGGCAGACTTGCCACTGATCACCCGGGAGGCAAAAACCGTTGTTTTAAATATGCTGCAGTTTTTGCCTCCCATCCTTCATTGGCCAAGGGGCCTCAGCAGCCCTGCCACTTGCTGTTCATTGACTTGGAGGCAAAAACTATTGCATATTTAAAACTGTGTTTTTTGCCTCCCAGCCAATCAGCAGCAAGTGGCAAGTGGTAAGGCCAATGGGGCCCCTCTGCCAATCAGTGGGGGAGGGGGGAAGGGGGTAGTACAGCACATAGCAAAAAGAGCAAGATTAAAGGAACTACTGCACAGCACACTTCGGCCATGATTCAGGTAGGTGCATACAAATCTGTGAACTGCAGTATTATTTTAGTGGTCTTCCAGTTGCTTTCTGATACTGCTTCTGGGTCCACCAGGGAACATGCACCCCCTATCAGCTCAGTGACTGGTGCCTCTTGGGTCTGGGTTTTTACCATGGAAACTGAACAAGGAACAACAACTGTTTTTTACTGGCACCTCAAAGTGTGCACTGTTCAGGACATTAAAATGAACCACTGCTGAACATCTGGCAACCTTCAGAGTTAAAAGAAAAACAAAGGTGGAAATGTTTGGAGAGACAGGGAAATATCTGATAAACGTAGGAGGGCAGCTCCATGCTAACAGTCATTTCAATGGAAGAGAAGGAGAGTGGAGAAGAAAAATGACAGGGAGATCATAACAGAGGAGCTTGTGGTAATCCAGAAATGGGTAAAGGAGTTCACTTTGACCTGCCATCTGGAAAATGGGACCACAGTGATGCTGAGGAATTTTGCAAGACCATACACAAAGGTGTGGAAATTAAAAGCAAGCTGATTTTCAGAGAGGATGCTTCATCAAAGCCATGGCTTGACTTGTCTCTTTTTCAGTGGTTGGTACCCACCTGTATGCACAGAATTTCGGGTTCTATGTACTCTGACAAACTTGCCTTAAGGGAAGCAGCATTTCACCAGAAGACCCCCTGCCACAGCTCCTCCCCCTAGCAGGGAAGACTGGACAGAATTCCTCTGACATCCTCCAGCCCAAACCTGGTTTGATTCTTTGCCACTTTAGTCCCAGCTTCCCAAGCATTCACCAAGAGAAAAGGCCAGCTACTGTAGCTGTGAGCCTTTCCACAATGAACCAGAAGTCTCTAAATCCTGTAAAATTAAATCTTCCTTATCCCTCAATCTAAACCTCCGTCATGTATGCAACTCTTACTGGTCTCTTGTTTGCATTGCTAATCAGTAGCATAACTAATGGGAGGAGGGGGAAATGACCACCAGGTCAACAACACAGGGGGCCCACTTTGAGGGGTGGAGAGGCGCAAAGATTGGTGCTGTAGCTGCTGGATAGCTCTGTGGTTGCTGTCAGCAGCTGTTGCTGCCCCATGTACTACTGTAGAACTGCCCTCTTATGTCTCTGTTGCTTAGAAGATGATTAAAGCCAGGGAAAGGCATTATATCTGTAGTGAGAAATACACCCTCTTTTAGCTCTGCAAAAAATGATTTACAGCCATTCAATCTGTTTATCACAGAAAAGAAACATGGCAGTTTTGCAACAAAATTTTAGCTGTGTTGTGTTGTGCTGGATCTTCTCGCCATCTGGGGTGAGGAGCAAAACCAGGGCTCCATCTGGAAGAGCAGCAGGAACCAGGCTGTCATCAAACGCATCATCTTGGAAATGGCACCTTGGGGCCACAACTTATTTGGCAGTTGCTTTAGTCCAAATCCAAGGTCATGAAGTTCTATTACAAGAGGGTCCAGATACCAACCAGGCCTCCGGCACCCCAGGGATCATCATGACATACTATGCCTCTCAGACATCCTTGTGGGGGATCATTTTGTGCAGCCTGGCTACACCTAAGCCACTGCTCAGCTGACCAAAAGTAATGCTAACTTTGGTGCCTCTAAAGAGAAGGAGATCCATGTTTTCCAGACTGTAACAACTTCTGAGCACATACAGGAGGAAGACTTGAACCCTCACAACACATTTGTGAGCCAGGAAGTGGAGCCACAACATCCAGGCACAAGGGATAGCTCCAACGACACCCTCATTGATGCACCACGGCAATCCAATGATGCCATGTCCTCAATATCACACCAGCCTTAGCACTGTTGTATTGCTACCCTGTGCCCTTTGTGACAGCTTCATGACAGCAGGAGGCCATGTAAGGAGGAGAGGCTGGCACCATTTGTTGCCTTGATGGATGAGTGGAAGGCCAGGATTGCTGTAAGGACATGATAAGGAGGGGTATTTCTTAGACCAGGTACGTGGCCATGTTCCAAGCCAGGAAGACTGTGGAGGCCACTGAAAACATGAGTTGTTATAGACCCTGGCATAATGGGTGTTGCTGAGCCAGCTGACATGTATGTGCTGTTACAACTTTTGATTTATGTGCATAACAAGGCCTGGAGTACAAAGAAGAATCCCTTTTGGTCAGTAAACTCTGCTGTGGTGGGCATGTCACAGGATGAGGATGTGGGTTCCACTGATGCACACAGTTCAGAAAGCCCATCCTATAAAACCTGGCAACAGTTTCCTGCAAGTTGGTGCAACAGATAAAGTGTGGCACCAGCACCTGCTGGGTATCCAGGTACACTTTCTGCACTGCTTTTCTCTCTATGAGCTTGCCCAAAGATGTCAAACCCTTGATATCATACCAGGCTCTGGCATTACTATCTTTCCACCCTGCAGGTTTATGGCAGCACAAACTAGTTGGTGATGGAATGGAGACTGCTGAGGGTTGCAAGCTTCCAGATGGTGAGATCCTTCTCCAAAGTCAGGGTTATCTTTATGATGATATCTTGGGACTCCAGTTGTGGTGGGGGGGAGGGGAGCAGGTATTTCCATGAAGGTGACCCAGTACACACAGTAGTTCTGATGTCTCTGCTTGTCATCTCTGGTCTCCAGGATGATGGCTACCAGTCCATGCTCTACTAGTCTATGCTAATTTTGCAGGCTCTGAACTGCTTGTACACAGTCTTTAGGTGGTCCCAGAGTACTCCAGCCTCCAGGGTGTCATCCTCATTAGCCAGGTAGCTGTTGGCTGCCACAAACAGGGAGCAAAGCTTGAGTGTGTGGTCAGGGCCTCAGTGGTGTCTGCGTGGCTGCATACAGAACCGTACAACAACTTGCAAAGAAACTGAATGAACTTTGCAAAGAAGTGGTGGCAGTCCTCAACTCTGTGGCAGCAGAAATACAACACACACAGAACCTGCAGGTCAGGAGCCACTTCCCTCTCCATTCAGCTGTGTGCAGGAGCCTCTGGAGATGGGTCCCACACAGCATATTTGCCCCTTAGCTACAAAGTGCTGGCAATCTATGCTCTTGCCATACCCTGTGGTGCTCCTGATAGCCAACCAGTACTTGAACACACATTTTGTGCTATGTTTTTGTGCCGCTGCAAATTTCCCACAAATGTTAAGTGGTTCAGATGAATACCTGTCCATATTTAGAATCATTTAAAAATATAGAGAGAGACTTACTACAGTTTTGTTTCTTCCATCAGCCAGAGGGAAGGCAGCTAAGGCAGAGCTGCAGAGGAACTTCTGTGGTCAATGGAAGAGGAGTGTTGGTATCATGCCCCTTGCTGCAGATCTATGAAATACAGGCCATTTTGCCACTGAGAGAAAGCCATTACAAACATTATGCTCTATCCCAGTATCATTATTGTTATCTCTTGCCAAAGAAACAGTACAGCTGAAAAACCATCTCTCTACACTCATAGATTACCAAAGACAAACTCTGAAGTATGTTACAACAGGGGATAATCTAAGACACAAGATATTTAAGGGATGGCAAGGTACTTTGAGCTCAAGAAGTTTCATAATTTTGCAGCACTGACTGAAAGGAACCAACTAGACTTGGGTGAGAATTAGTTTTCCCACCTCACTAAAGTTGATGAGCTTTCACATTTTTTCTGTATGGATTTGGGTCAAAAGAAGAAAAAGTATCTTGAACATATTTATGAAGAAAAATCCCAAATTCAAACATTTCAGGTCAGGTCAAAACATTGTTGGACTTAAAAAAAAAAAGAGAGTTTTATTTTTAATTTGTTTTCCCTTTTGGATATTTAGTTTAAATTCCAGAAAGAAAAGTCATTCCAAGCTGAAACACTTGAGTTTCCAGGTTAAAAGTATTCAAATGAATTTTTTTTCTGATTTAGTTTTTAGTAAACAAAAATAATAAAAAAACCCAACTCTTTCTTATGAAATGTCTTGGTTTCATTCAATTGCCTTTGCCTGATGGAACAAAAGATTTGTTGAAACATTCCCAATCAATAAAGACTACAAAAGAGGTGTAATCTGAGGCGTAAAGCAGTAATTTCAACCAATGTAATTAATAATCACAGGCTGCAGGGTAGTATGTGCAGAATTTGGGGGCAGGCATCTTCAGTCTGAAGTTAAGCTGTGTTGGGAAGGCCTCAGTGTAGGAAAACTTTTGGGGACAAAATTATTGCTTGGTAACCTCAGGCTTTGGTCCTGGATTGCCTGGAGAAATTTTGCTGGGAAAAAATATTTGAAAGTACATCGTGAACTCCTCCCAAAAGTAATTTGTTTTGGAAATTTAAAAAAAGCCACTCTGAGGTTCTTTTCGTCTCTCCTCTATTGGAGCAAAAGATATTTTTTTCAGTTCTTCCTTTTAACCACATTTCCTTTTAATCACATTTACAATTGGTGTTTTGCTGATAATTTCCTGTATATATTAAGAAGTTGAGGTTTACAGGGAAAACTCCAGCAAATTTTCCTCTCCTTTTGAAGTGAAATAGGTCTTGTTGCTATGGCCAACTTTCTGACTGTGTATTTTGGCATGTAAAGATTAGGCTGGTGGGTCCTTTCTCTGTACATCCTTTCATAACTCAGATTCCTATCAAAAGAGCCTGTATCCATAGCCATGGATTCACCCTACAGAGTGTATCTTAGCTACCTGCATTATCTCTGTCCTCTTTTTCTACCCATGATAAATAAGCTATTATACATTTGGAAAGTATATGCAATGTATATTAAACACATAATGTCATCCAAAAACCCACTGCATGGACATTCGTTTTTAGTTTGCCACATACATATTAGTGGGAAAAAATTCCTCTTAGCCCACACAGAACACATGTGACAATGTTTTTCCTGGATAAAACATTAATAAGTAATTAATAAGTCTTTACTCCGGACTACTTCCACTGGGCAAATTTACTTCCACCGCTCATATTAAATCAACCACTTTAAAGAATCGCTAAAGTTTTCAGTAAATTTTTCTTACAGACCACCTTTACTGGATGCCCAGGTTCATTTGCAGATCCACTGTGCAGCAGGATTTCAGCACGTTATTACTGTAATGCAGAGGTGGATTTTTGCTAGTTTCAAGCTGTAACTCGTCTGAGGCTATTCAAATGAGCACTGCTATGGAGGTCATTTCTCTTAGGTCATACTACAGCCATTACTCTATGGGAGTGTACACAAGAGCAGGCAGCCTGTTGGGCAGGCACTCTAACTTATGGTGCTTTACACAAAGTGCCATGAGTTAGAGTGTCATTGAACCTAACAGGCGTTTGCTTTGTAGGTGGGGCTCAGAGCCTGCCAACACTGGCCCAGGCCAGTAGGTGGGGGCACTCCAGCAGCCTCCCAGGAGGCCGCCAGACATAAGCAGTGGAAGGCCAGGGCTAACAGGGCTTGGCCCCCACAAACTGGGCTGGTAACAGTGGCTCCAGCATCACTGGTGCCACATCGCCATGCCCAGTGTTCCTGCTGCATGCTCCTCCACTGTCATGTGCACAGCACCAGTGCACACTGATCCCAGAACAACTCTGCAGGACAGAGGGGCAGGGGCAGGTGGGCATGCTCTGCACTGCCCAAACCCTCCAATAATATTTTCTAGTGCTGCTTATCCTGCCAGCCCAGTCCTCTTGCCAGTCCTGCTCCCCTCCCTGCCAGCTGGCAAATGTCAGCAGCACCTGGGGGAGATCAGGGAAGGGACAGAGCCCTCCTGCTGCAGGACCCTCCCCCAACTACCCTTGCTGGGGTCCTGGGGGGAGCTGGCCCAGGTTTGCAATGTTGGGGGGCATCCCCCCTCCCCACCTGCTCCAGGAGTGTTGTCAAGAGGTTTGGGCAGGGAAATGAAAAGGGCCTCCCCACCATGCAGGCCTGTGGGGAGCCCATCTATGAGGTGGGGAGGGGCTCTCTTTCCACCCCACACCAGGGGGCAGCCTGGTTACCTGATTGCCCATAGTTACCTGATTGCTCTCAGTTATTGTAGTAGTTTAGTAGTAGTAATCCAGTAGCAATGGATGCTTGAGTCCATTAACCTGGTTCCTATCCTTCTGGTGTTGCTTACTTCTTAGGTTGCTATGATACAGCTTTCTGGTACAGTGGTTAGAGAAAATGCCCAGGTGTTTTCATTTAACACTCAATTTACCTGAATAACTAAAGAAAGGAAAAGAGCTTGAAACTTGAAAAATTGCCTTGGCTTTGCTGAAGGAAGGAAATACTTTATTTTCCTGTTTCTAAACTTGTGGAAAATAATGGACTTTAAACCCTGCTCAACCTGACCAAGTTAAGGCTTTAAATAATATATATTACTTTTAAGTTTCACAGCACATGACATCATGAGATGAGGCTATAATCTAGGCAAATATGCCCCAGTCTTTCTGTTTAAGCATGGAACTGCTTAAGCATCTTACAGTTTATCTAACTTATTTTATATATTTTGAGGTTTTTTGAAGAGTTAAAAATAGAAAATCAATGAGAATAGAAATAGTAATAGAACTGCACAATGAGATTGGATCAAATTCGTTATGAATCCTGAACTAAACATAGATTTTGTTCAGCCCATAGGGAATGGAGTCCTCTCTCCTCTCACATAACTTTATATGGTTTTAGAAGAGGTGAAATGTCAGAAGCCCTGGGAAAAGAACTGGGAATACATGGAAAACACATTAACACTGACAATTCCATTTTCCTGATATAAAACGGTCTCTTAATAGTAATGAGATAACAGAGGTGGAAATTTTTGAAACTTTACATTGATATCTATGTTGTATTTCATTTGTGTATAATGAATATTGGTCATTTTATCATAACTATCATAAATGCTAATGTGAAAAATGAAAAAAGAAGTCTGAGAAATGTAGGACAGGGCATAGGAGATGATTCACTGGCAGCAGAGCATAGCCCCCACTCCCAGTGCTGCTGTGCCCACATTCAGCACCCTCTCCCTAAGTCCCACACCACCTCTGCCATCACTGGGCAGCTTGTCCCATCCCCAGCCCCAATCCATCACTTGCTGTGGGGGCATTGATCTGCCCCCTCCCAAGCCCCTTTCCTCCCCACGCCGCCCACCACAACAGACTTACTAGCTGGAGGAAGCTGTGTCCAGCATCCTTGAGGACTGCGACTATTTAGTCTATGGCTGAATCTCTAAATCAGGCTGAATCTTGTCTGGCTTTTGATTCGATTTGGACCTTTTAATTTGTGTGAGAGGGGCAGTAAAAGCCCCTCTAGGATGTTCCAGACCCCTGCTCCAGGCACCCCAATACTCACCATAGAGACAGGGTCAAGTGGCAGCTGGGGAGAACTGTGGATGCAGGCTCCATGATTCTGGAGCTGCCTGAAGCTGCGGAACCTGGGCGCAGCCTTGGAGAAGCATGGGAGGCTCAAAAGGCAGCTGGGAAAACAGCTGCATGGACAGCGAGGGAGGAGCGGGATGCTGACACCAAGGCGCCAGCGGAAGAGAGGAGGATTGCCTGACTGGAGGGGAGAGGAGGAAAACTGAGAGGCGATGGGAAGGCTCTGGCAGGGCAGAGAGGAAACCCAAGCCTGAAGAGCCAGGGGACATCTGGGAGCAGCACTGCTACAGGTACAGTAGCGAGAGATGGTGGCAGAGAACTGCTAGCTTGTGCAAGCAGCCTGGCAGGGAAGGAGCAGCCCGGTGAGGAAACCGTGTGCCCCGCCTGCTCGGGAACAGCCAGGGAGTGACCCCAGGTCAGTTGGGACCCAGAAGCATTTGTGCAGGGGAGACAAATCAGGGTGAGAAATGGGGCAGCTTCCCCCCACCCTCCATGGACACTGGGAGAAAAGGGATGAGTCAGTCCCCCCTTTTTTTTCTTTCTTCGTTTGAGTGGCCAAGCACACACTGGGAGATAGGACCCCAGGGGGATGTCAGCAGAAGGCCGAATGTTTTCTGTTGGTTCATTTCTGAAGTCCTAGTTAACCCTGAGACAGGGCAAGTTTATGAGCCCAAGCTGGCCTGAAGCCAAGGAACTGATGCACTGTGGGCAAGCGATCTGGGTGAAAGGAGAGACCATCCAGGGGAAAACCTTCTGGGTGCAGTGTCTGTCCAGGTCTTGGAAGTGGTGAGGGTGGGGTAAAGGGAAGGTTTGGAGCCCCGCAAAGAAAGACCAGGATCGAGACCTCTTCGCTACCCAGGGGCCACCTAAAGGGAACTGTCTGCCCAACAAGGAACATTGAAGATGTGGCAGGTGAGTAAGGGCAGCATCCATACCATCTAGGTAGCACCTGATCCTGATGTCGCTTGTAAGGCACCTACAAAGAAGAGGCCAAAGCCTTATAAAACCTACATGCAACAGTTGGTCTCCCAATTTGATTTGGATTCAGAGATTCGGCCGCCAAATTGGGCCAAATCTCTTCTGAATCAAATTGGCTACTGAAGCTTTGCACAGCCCTAATAAGTGCTGATGCTTTGTCTCAGAACATTACAAAGTCTATGAATGTGTGTGTCTGAACAGTGGTCCCAGGATCGCATCATTGCATAAATGGCAGAAAAGCAACGATGCTTTCAGCTGCTCACTAAACCCTGACTGGAAGTGTAATGTGTGTACATGTTAATTCTAGGATATTTCTGTTCTGAGACAAACACAGGTACAGCTTGTCTGGGAACAAATGCAATGTCTGTTCGTATCTTTATTATGGTAGGTGTAATGAGCAAAGTGAATAGTATTATAACCATCCAGCTCTCAGTTCAAGTCTTTGATGGCCAGAGATAATTTATATACCAAACACAGCTGACACGTGGGAGGAGAGGGTGGGGAGATATATGCTTCCCCTGACAGACCATCCCCACTGCCACTGCAGTTGGCAGCATCTGCAGGAGCTTGCCAACTCTGCCCCCACCACTGATGCCACCAGCGGTACCTGTGGATGCTTGCCAGCTCCATCCCCATCACCGAGACTGCTGTGGGTGCCCCCCCAGACTCAGGAGCCACCAGTCACCCATGGTACTGGAACTTCCAAAATTATGTCTTATGTTTGTCTTTTTATAAGTTACCTATTACTTGTTATTAACAGGGATCCTGGTCTTCCCTGATTTTAAAAATCCCCAATTTCCAGTTTTAAAAAAGTAACCCCATATCCACATTTTTGTGGATTTAAATGAAATACCACTAATACATACATCTATGTACACAATATGTATATATTAGTGGTATTTCCACTAATACACAGATCTATATATTAGTGGTGTTTCATTTTAATTATGGAAAAATGAAATTTTCCATGATAATTAAGGCAAAATTTTGGCTTTATTAAAACAAAAAATGAGGATTTTTTTTAAAATAGAGAAAACCAGGATCCCTGGTTATTAAACTTGCGCATATTAAAGGTACTAGGCAGATTTTCACAGGTACCAACAGTGGAAATCTGGACTCCGTGACCTTGCTAGAGATGTGAATCAGGCTCATGCTTTCAAAACATTTAGATTTTATGGAAAAACAAACAAACAAACCATCCCCGCCCCGCCCCCCCCCCCAAAAAAAAAACTAGTTAAGGAGAATGTAAGTGTTGAAATTAATTTGAAAGGATTTTTTTTTGACACGTATAAAATGGACAGACAGAGACATGTAACTAGCAATCTGCATAGCTTTAGGGAACACAAGAAAGTGAAGCTCTCCTGCTTAGTTTCATTGAGTTAAACGTGGCAACTAAGAAGCCAGCATAAAAAGTGGGAAAAAGATTCTAAAATCCTTTCAGTGTTAATAGCAACATTGTTATGGATTTTAATGGTTACTTTTACCTTGACAGTGTCCCTGTTATAGTCATTAAGACATCCATTAAGAATGTGTTTTGTTTTGATGTCAGTGCATACTGATACTCTATCCTTCTATTATCTCAAGCCCAGATATACAACTATTTTCCTTCCTTTATTATGCATACAATTCTAGCTCCTCTACACATGCATTATATATTTCCATTACTCTTTTTGACAGTTAGTTCTTAACTACTCTTGGTCAAGTTTATAGAAATGTGGCTTAATTATATATTTTAGACCTGAATTTGCATGACTGAAGTCACAGCCCCTAACTCTGAAACAGATCCACGTGTTTCACCATGTGAGACACATTAGTACTTGTAGGCCTGCATGGTTTGTGGTGTGTGGGGAAAAATTTGCTGCTGAGGTTTCCAAAATTTGCTACCAGGTTAGCATGTGCTGCTCCCTGACTGGCTGGGGTGAAGGGTACCTCAGCATGGGGGCTGCCTGCCAGCTATCCCTGAATTGAGGCACCCTGTGCCCCAGCCAGCCTCCTCCCCACACCACAGCCCATGGAGCCTGGTTGGAGCAGTACCCCGGAGCTGGGAGGAGCTGGGCACAGGCAGCTTGCCCACAGTGGGACAATGTGTCCTGCAACAAAGCATATATGCAGGGGCATACACTGTGGAACAAAGCAGCAGCACAAATTTGTACTGCTAATATTTGTGCCACTGCACGCACATATCTCTGCTCATCTGAACATGGCCTAGGAGTTCACTAAGGTTCACTTACTTCAGAACTGTGGTAAGTGGGAGATTTATCATTCACTTGAACAGGTATAGGATGATGTTCTCTTTGCTCATTTCTACTAGATTTCAGAACACACACACAAATATTCCCACTTTCACAGAACACTCCCAGGCACCTACCGCCCCACAAGAGAACAGGTTGTATGCCTTGTTTAATGGCTGAGCTCAACCTGTTTTAGCTGTATAGCCTTAGTGGGACATACCTTGAAACTAACAATATAGTGAACATACCACATAGAATAAATATTTGGATCTGTGGTACAGTTTGTATTTATTACTTTCATTGAAACCACATACTCAAGTATTTAAGATTACAGCTGGTAAATCATACATATGTAAGAGTTTACAAAACAAAGCATTGGCCTTTAATGTGTCACAGTACAGTATAGATCTTGTACAATGCAGTTCAAATGGATTTATATTTAGTTTAATGAATTATTTTATTGTGTAAACAGACTGACATAGTGATCTAAGAGATGAATCCTCTTTGTTTAGGCATTTATCAGAACAATAGTAAATTTTAGTGACACGTCTTAGTTTCCCAAAGGGTACTAGTATTTCAACTGAGTTAACTATAATGCAAGATGTAATATTTTAAAGAATATGCAGGCCACTGTTGCAGTAAATTAAGAGGTTTGTGATATAAACCAAGCAAAATAATGTTGTACTTCCCCCAGTCTTTCCTACAATACCTCTCTTGTTTCTGTTTTACCTGTTTTACTTTATGTTAAGTGACCATGCAATAGAACAGAAACAGATTATTTATACCACTGCCCAAAAACATTTGAATTCAAGATATTATTTTCTGTGTTGATGAGATATTAGCAATATCTATTTTTATGAGTTTCACTGAGTAATATTTCATATGATGAACAGTGTTCATGGAATACTACATAATACTACATCACATTTTATGTGATGAATTGTGCAAACCATTTATTAGGCATTGGGACAGATTCTGCTCTCAGTTACAGTGTTATAAATCTGGAGCAGTTCCAATAAGATCGAATAATTTAATGAAGTCACTCTGGATTTACACTAATGTAACTGAAGTCAGAATTTGATTCTGTGTGAAAAATAAGGGAGACCCATATATCCTATATCCATCCACATATACAATATATATTTCTATATAGGCATAGTTAATCTGTACATATTCATACACATACCTAGTTGTTCAGTTTTGACTACATGACATTTCAGTTGCTATACACAGAAGTGTTTTAAATATCCTGACAGCTACTGTAAATATCTAACAACAACTTTAAGATGAAACAGCTGTGTACCTTTTGCTTTTGACATGTAACTACAGTAGCTAAAGAGGCAGGACAAAGAATTTATGAAGATGTTCAGGAAATATAGAGTAGCAGAAAATGACTTGTCATTTCATTCACTCAGAAGACTGAGATTCTAGTTGGGTTCTTTCACAGTTTGGTTGCCATCCCCACAAACATGCACTAGGAATAAAATGGGCTGGAGGCTGGATCTTGAATCTATGCTGGTTACTCCAGCTGAGGATCTGTCACTGACATTTTCCCCATGCTAAGTATCTCTACAGCTGTACATGTTAACAAACACGCACACAAAACAAGCAAGCAAACAAACAAAAAACCAGAAATACTTAAGGAACAGTAAATAGAACTGAACAAGAATGAACATCAACAGGTATTTGTAATGATATTGATTTGTAGAGTCAAACTCAATAACCAGCCAATAGTCTGCATGCTCATAGGGATGGTAACAAACAAAACCTTCCTGAGTTTACTGTTAGTAACAAGTATTAATGCAGCGACATATGGTGACAACTCAGTGGAAACTGTGCACTATCTCAGAGATGTGCCAACAAAACAAAACAAAAACAAAAGCCCCAGCCAACACTCCCCCCACCCCCCAAACCCTGCTTTGGTTACAAATTGCAGTCCTGATGTAAAATATCAGATTTTGGCTATTTCAGTATTGCAGAATACTCCTTGTTCCTCACTGATAGATGACAACCCGTTGTTTGTCTTATTGACACTTGGTAAAATCAGGGGAGAATCACTCACCTAAACACAGTGTTGAGCAGGTCATTACAATTAACAGTGTTGCTCACAGCTCAGTCATACCTGATGCACAGCCCAATGAAATCAAAAGGGAAGGCTTTCCATTGACTTCAGTAGGCTTTGAATCTGGTTGTCCCTGAGGGAGATTTGTACACACATTCCAAATGACAGACACCTGAATGATCTGGACCAAATTATTTGCTTAAGACTAGGCTAAAGTAAACCGAGTGGCATTTTGCTTCATAAAAATAGATGATTATAAGGCAATTGTAGGTTTGTTTATACTGCAAATAACTTCTTATAGAGTCTAATACAGCTCCCATTAATAGGCCCTAGATCTGACAAAGAGTGGAAACAACAAAGACCCATGATGCTTTCCAAGGGCATGTTGTGGGACTAATACAAATCTGGATTACTTTTTTTTGTGTGTCTTGCCATATCTTATCAGGTACATAGTTCTGGAATATAATGAGACTAAAATAAAGCAAACTTCATCGTATAGAAAAATGGGAACAGTGTCATGTTACTGGTAGCATATTTTTACAGTGCAATCACTAGAAATAAAAAACATATGTCATTTTGGTCCTTTTTAAAGGGAAGATTAAAGATGTCTTCCTCATATACCTTGAATATGGTAATTCAGACACTTTAGGAAGCACATGCACATACAAATAGGCACCTTACAAGCCTGCTCCTGCTCCCATTTAAATGAATGGCAAAATCTGAATGAATTGAATCTGTAGGCATGTATCTGAAATGAGAATCTGGCACTTATTTCTTTAGGACTTAATGTGTTTTAGGTCAGTGGAACTCTATGATTTGGTTGTCATGAGATTTTAGAAAAAAAGTAGAACAAGGAGTTTTGAGCCTAAATCACAAAAACTAAAAATTCACAATTTTTCTTAGAAAAAGCTTGTAGCAGAAAGTGAATATACAGTATGTGAGCATAGGAAGTATACAGACATACCCCTATTTCATGCAGAAAGCTTTCTGAAAAACATACAAAAGCAACCAGTGCTGTACATTATGTAAACTCACAAGGTGTACTTTTAACACAAACATAAAGCATAAATTAAAAAAAGAAAGAGAAATGATAGCAACATACTTTAAATATAGAATTTGCACAATTGGTATTTTTGTTAAATAAGAATAAATAAATTCATTACATCCATTCACATACCAGTTGTAAAAACAATAAATTATTTTTTTTTCAGTGCTGTGTTGCTTTTTTACATTTGTCATTGATCCACAAAGTTCTTTCCCCTCCCCCATGGGATAAAACTGTTTCCACAGGAAGGCAACTAAATTTAATTTCTTAAACACCATCAAACCCAATTTGAAAACCTTTGTCATAAGGAGGATGACTAATCTAAGCATGTGATAAGCTATTTTAGAGGAAGACACATAAAAAAGCATTGATGTTAGTGGGCCTATATCCATGGAAAGCAGTGGAATTGTGTCCCCTTATATTAGCTGTGAATTTAGCACTGGATACAGTAAGTGTGAATTATTTCCCTATGGAACACATTGCTTTTGGCTTTTAAATTTGGCTTTGCATTGGCTTAAATCAATTTCTGAAGCCCGTTGGGCAAAACTCAGGAGTGATCTAAACAGTGATGTCATATTATATGTGGGGATGTAGATGATCAGACTACGAATAAAAATATTAAATCATACAGCCTGCACCACAGCCTGCACCAGGTGCATAAAAAAGGAGTTGGAACAGGAGTCATAGCAGAACAGCCGAAGACAGAGGTAAATAAAGCAGGCAACCCTCTTACTTTGTACCTGTTAGCTTGCTCCTTTTGCAGCTATGCCCCTTTAACCCTTTCAGTCTGTGTTACACTTTTTTGCATGCTCAGTGCTAAATTCATACTATTTATGCTGCTTTATTACTTACAAGTCTGTCCATTTTACTCCTGCTCTGTAACTTACACCAAAATTCACATCACCATAAGCTCAGCTCAGATTTCTATTGTTCTTCCCTACTCCGTATCCTTCTCCTGTGCCTGAGTTACCATGTTTCCTTCACAAGCTTCACCTAGCATACAACTGTTACTATGATGGGCAGCTTCTCAGTAAGGGACAATCTTCACCTTTGGTATACCTCTACATTAATCTTGCATGTAACTCCATGATGTATGCAGAGTGAGAGAGACAGGGTACTTCCCACATAAACAAATCCTGGTACCCTGAGACTGAATCAAGGCTCATTAAAATCAGATGGAGTTGAATCCTTATACATTGTAAGGTATTGTCTTTTGTTGCCTTTATATTTTTCTACAATCAGACAGGAGTCAAGTCTAGAACTTCAGTGTGAAGATGTGGGAATAGTGTTCCCTGCATTTCATGCTCTGTAACCAATTTTCAAATATTTGACTATAAGGTACTACCTAGGCTAGGAAAATAAATTTTAGTTAAAAAGATGGATGATTCACTAGAGTGGTTTGTTTTCATACAGATTTTTTTTACACATAAACTCTTCCTAGGAAGAAGATCATTTTGAACAAAAATAGTTTAACTGTACAGCCTTTGTGATTTTATTTGAATAATGTCCAAAATTATTTACTCATCCCTATTTAATACTTAACAGATTATTTTGACTAAAAAATTCTTGCACGTTCTAGCTCCAGAATTATAAAATGGGTAAGAAATCAAATGTATTTTATATGGCAAGTGCATGCTGTGATCCATGTCACATGGTGATTGCTTTCTCCGTAATGAAGGTTCTCTATTAAGAACCTTTCAATAATTCAGTAATGCATCCACTGAAGCATTCAAACAATATAATTTAAAACGACAGTCAGCTGTACTTAGGCTGAGTTGGGTAAACTTACCAAGCTCCATAGCCGCATTCTCAAGCACACTGCACTGCTCTGACTGGGCTGCCTTCTAAACTGAAAGTCATGGTGCATCTCTGTGTGGTACATAAGGCAAGCTAATAACCACAACTGAAAAATAATGCTAACCAACTCTCAGCTAATTAACCAGGTTGTGACATGCCTTTATTGTTTGGAGTTTAGGAAATTGTTCACCCAGAGAAGTGTGGTTGAGGATGCCACCCTGGAGCATAAAGCTACCATGTAAATGAAGTCTTTGGTTTAATGGCTAAGGAGGGAGATAGACAGTTTTGAAGTGGCTTCTACACATTTGCAATTCTTTAGAGCCTGGGGTTGAGACCGTATTATTTTAGAGATGGGCCAATAATGAACTTCCAGGATTCTTTAATATCCACCTTTGTTGCTCAGGACTACTTGTAAAAATCAGGCCGTAATGTTTTTACCAGCAGCAGTCACTCAGATTCATTCCTTCTGGCCTATACTTGCATTCTGCCATCACAGATAAACACCACCTGTTTAAAATATTTTACAACAATAGGTGATTCTCCAAGGTTCATCTCTGCTTGAAAATTATCAGCTATTTTGAAATGATCCCATGCTTTCAGCGTTCATAGTCACTGAAGCATGTCTACACCAGTCTGAAGTGAAATTTTCCTTCTGTGATAGGGACACAGATCAGTTTTTTTTACTGAGGTCCTAATAATCTCTGAGACTGGGAATTTCCAAAGAGCCTACAAGGAATTCAGTTCCCAAATCCCACTGAATTTTATTCTCTTAGGCTCTTCTGAAAATCCCGTTGTAATTTCATATTCTCAGACTGTGGGCAAATTAGAGGATAGGGGACTGGTCAGATTCTATTTTCATCACAGGTTGTAGAGACTTTAACAAAAATACATTATTTTGGGGTCTGACAAAAGCTTGCAGAATTCAAAAGAAAAGACTTGGATAGTTTTTGTATCATGCTATTCACCTACCATGAAATGTTCTTCTGCAGTGGCAGTCTTTTGTCAGACAAAAATGCCATTTGGAAAAGGCTGCTGAAGGACACTACAAACTGCTGCCTGCTCTGTGGAAATAGTCTTACTGATATTAGTTATATCCACCACATCCTCATGTGGTTTGACTTTGTAATGACTCATAATCCTCCCAAATATGCAAGGTATACAAAACCCAAATGACTTCTACAGCTTTTAAACCAAATAAACCACACAAAAAAGACAAGTAATGACAAACTTTTGCTGGTAAGAGGGATACCAGGGTTAGACATGATGGACAAAACACTGATAACATGCTATTAACTGCTTGCTGTGTTTTTTGACCTTTATAGATATAGGTAATTACACATTGTAAGATTTCAGATGGAAACCATAGAGAAAATAACAGAGAAAGCAGTTGAGAACAGTTTGAGTTAGAAGACACTTGGTTATCTCAACTGTAGTTTTTGGTTCTATAATGTTTTACAAAATACAATATGTCTTTATTTCATATAGAGAAGCACAACAGCAGCGATTGTTCATCTACAAGCTGCTAAGATGCTCCCTCTATGAGAATTTCTGGGTGGAAAGGCATTGTTTATTATAGAATAAAGTTCTGTGGTCAGGAAATTCCTAGAATGGAAATGTATTTCCTCTTGTCAGAAAAAAATCTATTAAATCTTAAAAACAGCAGCAAGCTCTTTGTTTTCCAGTAAAACATCCACAGCCATTTCTGAAAAATGGCTGCAGACATACTTTGGTCAATCACTTTGCTTGTATATTGTTTTTAATAGACCAAGTGATATAAAGTGACATACCAAATGAAAGATATTTACAATCAGTATAAAATAAGCTACTGTGGTATCATGGGTAAGTATGACAGAGTTGTCTAAGGACATACAGTATTAGAGGTAGGTGAAAAAGGGGAGATGATTCTGTAACCTTCCTAGGATCTTCCATTCACTGGTTTTTCCTCTTCAGGGTTTTTTTTTCTCCTTTTTGTTGCAGACACAGAGGGCTTATTATAACTTTTATGCTTAGTTTCTTTGACATACCAATATCATTCTACTATCCCTTAAAGCAGTGCACATCTTCATTTGGTCCAAATAGGCAGATTCTGCCCATAATTTGAGGCTGCATGTAAATATATTGAAGCCTTGGCTTCTCTCTGCCTGGATAGAACTAACACCAGTATGTCAACAATGTCTTAACCAGATCTCTTTTTTCAAGAAAATTGCCACCACAGGTTAACATTTTTTTAGCAAGCACTGTTTAAACGCTGATGGTCTCTGAGACAGAAGACATCCTTTTGTGAGTTTTCCATTCCCATCTTTGCACTGAACAGTTCTAGTGTGCCATCCTGTGTCGCATGTTCGAGAACAAGAAAGCCACGGTCCAGTTACCCACCGTGGCTGAGTGAGCTGTGGGGTGACTTTGTTACTGTTGCTTGTGACAGAGTTAGTCATTTGTACTTGCTTCTTTGGCACAAAGAAACTATAGCGCACATCCACTGGCTGTGTTGGGTCAGTTGCAAGAATTTGTACAATAAGGATCTCCCTCGTGGCAGAATGTCCCATTGCATGCAAGGAATCATCCCTGTGACTCCAGCCACTATAGTTCATAACAGTTCCGTTGAGATCAATGATGGTTTCTGAAGTGGAGATCATGTATTTCCCATTGACAAGATACTCACCATTTTTCTTTTTCAGGGCTAGGTAAGCTGTGAACCTGCTCTGGTCTTTAGTTTTAAATTGTCGGACTTTGATGTGAGTTGCCCCCTCTGGTATTTTCACTATATCTGTGTATCCCTTACTGAAAGAAAGAAAAGAATGTGTTACATAGCTAGTGGGAAACAAACATTCATGCTTTCATGTCTAACTCAAAGCCTATGGCCATCACTGGGAAGATACCTATTTGTTTGAATGGGTTTTGGATCACGTTGTGAATACATCTGCCTTGAGATTCATATTTGTCATATTTTATCATTATCTGATTTTTGTATTCATGTCCTTGAAGAAAATTCTCCTATATTTATTTGAAATTATTTAATCTTTGACTTTAGAAATAATTTTATATGAGTCAGATTTGAAAAAAAATGAACAATAACTGATAGCTTATGTATTTGAGCAAAGGGTGGGAGACATGAAATTTGAAGCTTACTATATCTGCCAAGGAAAGATAATGAGACATGCATTAGTTACAGCTGTTTCTTACAGGCTTTGCTATAATGATGATGAAGGAAAGAGTGAGCAAACTAACAGCTGTGCAGAGGCACCTTGGAAGCATTTAAAAATAATCTTGATCACTGAGAAAAAAATGTTTACTTTTAAGTTCATAAAGTAAAAGGCTAATTGCCAAATGGCTAATAAGAGGCAAAGCCGAATGTTAACCTATGTAATTACAGCATCTTCATTTATCAGTTACTACTTAGAAGATATGGTAGTTAAATATAGATGCAGAAAGATATTTAAATCATATCCAAGGTCATAAGCATGCAAAAAACTAGAATGCTACAGCGTATTCAAGCTCTCTAGACTATTTCAATAATACAAGGTTACAAATAAATAAAGACATAAATTACAAACTAGTAGATGGACTTTAGACACGTTATTTTTAATTTGTAACTTTCTAATAAATTAGCTGGTGCTGGAAGTACTACATACATGATTTTTAAGTAAAGACTAATAAACTGTTTTACTCTAGATTAATATTTGTGTTATTACAGTGTTTTGCAGATATAACTATTGATTTAAACAAGCATTAAACTGGAGTAATCAAGCCTATGAATGTCTACATTCAGCATCATCTGACCCCAGTGTTCTTTCCTGCCCAGGGCAGGGGGCTGGACTCGACCTACTGAGGTCCCTTCCGATCCTAACATCTATAAATCTATATTTTTGTAAAATAGACACCAAACATCTGTATTAAAAGATCAAGTTAATAAGCATCAAAATTTAAATTATCCACGCATAAACTAGAATGTGAACACATAATTAAGCTTATACCATAATGCACATGAACCAGAAGGCATGGACAGCCTTAATTTTTGACATGTCATAATTTCTGATTGTTTGAATTTGTGTCCTTAATATTTTTTGACATAGACATTTGCACTTTTAAAGATAAAAGTGTGATGGCAAAATGTACTATGTGAAATTTTAAGAATGGGAAGCATTAGGTAAGTTTACAACAGAGGGTGCTATAAAGAGAGAAATACAACAGCCATTTCTTTTCTTTGGACAGAAACAAAATATAATATTGGAGCTCCATAACATTAGTGAAAAGATGGGTCTATTTTTTTTTTAAAAGCACTCGACTAAAAATATTGGTTTTTTAAAGAGAACTGCCCCAAACAAAAACTTCCCTTTGAAAAAAAAGAAACATTATTATTGTTGCTATTTTAACTTGGTTCTTTTTAAAGCGTGGCCGCTTCTCTTATTCATTTAAGTCCAGATTCTGTCATACTTATCATACTTACTCCTGGAGAGGTATGTTCTAGACTCAGGGCAGTCTCATTTCAATTGCAATGATTTGAGGAAGAAGGTGGTTCTCTGTGTGAGTCAAGACCATAGAATCTGGGTCTTCTAGAGTTGGAATCCTGCCCTTACTGAATCAATGAAGATTTGCTATTCGTGTCTATGGGGCCAAGATTTTGTCCTTGATCAGTGATGCAATGTATGTGGTATGTCTCAGATTGCTTTTTCTCTCTCATTCTGAAATCTATGACATTTCAATATTTACAGATTGGAGGAGATTTGGTTTATATAATTGGTAGGTTACAAAGAAAGCAATTCTTTTTTGCCAGAGATGTTTTGGCATACTTAAGTGAATAATTCTTGTTATATTCAGGAACAGAATTATGCTTATTTCATGGTTATTTTATTTCTTGAATGAATTAACCCACCAAGCCATTTTTGTCTGCTAGCAACCACTTAGATAATTGTCTAGAATTAGGTTTCAACTTTAGGTAGTTTCCAGCTCATTGTGAGAATTTTGAGAGAAAATGGAAAAATGTTTTGTTTGGAAAATGTTGTGGCTGTGATAATCCAGGCAGGGTATGAGAAGCAAGGATTTTTGTGATGTCTTTTATTGGACCAACTGTATAGTTGAGCAATGTGCTGCACAAGCTTTTGGACTCAGGTGCCCATTCTTTTGTCAGTCACCTTCCCTGCCGTGTACAATTAAGTTAAGTTTGTATGCCTTTATAAAGATGATCTAGTCCAACCACAGGTTATTAAGCTGATGTAGGAATGACTGAATGAAAGTCTCTGGCTTGTGTTAGATAAAATTAGATTATGACAGGCCCACATGGTCTTAGGATGTATGAAAATAAAAACTTAGTTTTCAATATATGCCTCAATAAAAGCATACATTAAGGTGTTCAGGTAAAGTGGTGGAGGCCAGCCTTCTTTCAGGCATGCCACAAATTATCCCTGTACCCTCTCCATGTACCATTCCAATCCCTTTCTCCTACCTGATCTGCTGTTCTGCTTTCTGCTTCCTGACCTGTGTTCCCTGCCAAATTTGCTGCTTTGCTTTCTGCTTCCTGCTTTATCTGCCACTGTGCTGCCTATCTTCTCCCTGATTTTCTATGTGCCCTACAGAGAGGCTGCCCATGTCACTTGTGGCACCTGTGCTGTAAGTTGGCCACCCCTGAGATAAAGGAAGGGTTTGCTTGAGACGTGTAATCTGTACAGACTTCACTATACTCTGAAACATTGCCAGGTGAAACGTATTTTGGGGGTGGGTTGCGCATTTTTATTTTGGAGTTTTATTCCAGTTTCAAACAGCATCTTGTAGTGATGCTGGTAAAAAAAAATATTTAAAAAATGCTGTAAATATTTTTCATTGCATAAAAATCAATTTTCATAGCCTACTTTGCTCTAAATTGTTCAGCTTTTTGGTATAAAGTATACTACATATTGACTGATCTGGAGCCCATGAATATAGAATGATATTTTGGAACAATGAGGTATTTAAGTCAAACATGACCGGGTGCAATGTTTTGTCTGTATGATTATTGCATGTGCCTGTGTTGCTTGGAGGATAATTCTAAACATCTCAGATGTGCAATAAAACTTAGGCCATTAATCTGTTTGGGATGACTCAGGACTAAAGTGAATGATAGTTATAAACAGAGATGTGAGACAGCCAGATTTGTATCTTTGCAATGCATTATCAGTAGCTTTTGCTACCATGCCTAACCTTATTTCTACCTATTGTTATAAAATTGTTCTGCTTTCACAAGAGCATATATTTATTTTCATTCAAGAGTATTACCTCTTTTTTGTAAAGGTTCCCATGACTTTTGTGCAGCTGGAATTGTCTCCTCCACACACACCACACTTATCATACTGGAGCTTTGAGCCGATGATCCCATCACAACCAGTTCGAACACATTTCCCCCGGACACAGATTGAATTACTGTAGGGTCTACACTCAGTTCCATCAGTCACCTAAATAATTAAGACACTGTTAGTTAAAATGATATAGGAAAATAAATGCTTTATGCATTTGGGTGGCAAACATTGGCACTTATATACTTCATCCACAGCACATTATGAGTCATCTAAAGTTCTTCTGTAAAAGGGCAAGCATGCAGAGTTCTTTTAAAGGTGCTATTATGTGTATCATTCTAATTTACAGTTTTTTGCTTGCTTAGCATTTATCCTGATGGTTAACAGAGCACTGGTATTACTCTGTCAGCCAAGACTGATGTACTCTAACACTCATCACCCTGCAGCAGCAGACCCTTAACAGAAGGGCCCCAAGCACTGGCCTATAACTCCTCTGTTTACCCTGAGGGACAAAATTAGAAGCTCTGATTATAATGATGGTTTTACTGTTTATTTTTTAATAATAATCCTTTTAATTGACCACCTTAAAACACCTTATCAACGTGACTTAATGAAAACTCAAAAATCTAGATGAAGAATGGAACACATCTAAGAAATACATAGGAATCATTTCAGCCTTGGTTGAGCCATGCAATAATAAACATAACAAAGTATTGGCTACACATCTAAGCTACTCTAGATTTAAATCGGTGCAGGCTGTGCAAAATTCAGCTTTTTACAGCTAGTAATGCTTTTTATCCAGAAAAATTCTCTGTGTACAGCTGGCTGTAAATACAGGAACGCCTTTATCTATAGCTTAGCTCTCAAACTAGTGCTGACTGCACTAAAACCACAATTACACTCCATATACACCTAAAACTTCAGATAGTGAAAAAATGTTTTGAGGTCAACTCTGGCCATAACACAGAACAATTACTCCTTTGGAGCACATGATTAGACAAAATATATCATTCTCGATATAGTCTAGCAACAAAACTTTCTAAAATGTAGAAGCCTTCCAAACCTGTAACTGAAACAATTACTGAAGGTGTCATTACCTTCTGAGAAAACACAACATAGTAGCCTGTTCCTTTGGCTCGGCAGGTGAGCTTGCAAACATCCCCAGGGAGCACTCCCGAATACTTGGGGACCCACTCCACAAATGTTTTGACACCTTTCGCATCAGACTGATAGCCGTTTCTTGCTTCACATTGCTCTTGTCGAAACGATTTAGCTGGAGAATTGTTCATATCATTAGTATTTGCCTTAAGACAGTGTAATATCACTAGGTTCAGCTATCATACTCATTTCATACCATAACTCCTCTTTACATTAGACTCTTGGGTCTTTGTGAGTCCTCTGTTTTGTTTATTTAAATAATGTTTCCATAACTGTAGGCATCTAATCACAACTCCTTTTTTTGCTACAGTTTGTTTTCCAAGAGTGGGACTCCTCTTTATGAAAGCTAACTATCAGTATCCACCATATTTCTGTAGGTTTACAAAGTTTGTGAGCTGGGTTACACTGACTCATGTAAGTAAAGTCTCAACATTATGGGTACATATTTGAGAAACTCTGATGGACACCATTATTTTTCCTCCCAGTAGAGTTTAATATTTACCATAGAACAGGATGAAAGACTTCAACATCAAGCAGCTTTGGCTGCTTTGGAACGTACCATTTGCTGGACAGGCTGCAACATTGCAGGAGCGATAAATGGCCCGCTTTCCTGTGCAGTACCGTCCACTATTTCTAGGAGCTGGATTATTGCAGTGACGATAAGCAAACTGAACGCCTCCACCACATGTACGGGAGCACTGTCCCCAAGGCCCCCAGGATCCCCAGTTACCATGGCTTGAAGCCTGGAATACATGGAAAAATAGGTTATAAATCAGGATAAAGAAGCTAACTCTCAATAGCATAAGTAATTGCACCCAAAGTTGATGGTACTTTCCCTTTCATTTTATCTGAGGCTCTCTGATACTAGAACAAAGGGAACAACTCTGTGACAAGCTCTGCATTTGCAGTCATGTCTATTCCTTGTCCTCGATCTGTGTGTAGTGGGCATGCAGTCAAGTGGCATTGTAGGTGAAGGTCAAGGTCAACATATGAGACTAACTCTACTGAGTCACTTAAGTTAATATGAAACTATATACACCTCACCGGAATCCATCATGTGATGATTCTTTCTCTGTTATTGTTCCTTCTATAAGCAGGTCCACTTAGTCTGTGGTACTAGGCTGACCTTGTTACTTTTAGTAATTACAGAGTTCCTGTGACAGAAACATTCCACTTTACCATGGAGACTTCTGTAACTGGATTACTAGTTACAGAAATAACCATGATTTGACCAATCTGTGCAAATTTGGGTGGCATCTTATATATCTGAAGAAACATGAATGGAATTCAGTGTTTTGGTATTTTGACTTTTGTGTCTGAAGAGGTAATTACTAAGTAGGTATGTCAGCCATACAGAATGCCTACTACGTCACCAAGCAAATTATCATCTCACACTGACATAATCTTCCCAAAGCAAGGGACTGTTTCTGCTTTACTATTTATGGAGCGAATAAAGCAGACTGAATATCATACTTAGGTGTAAGAAGTGAAGGCATGAACTGATAAAATGAAGTTTGGCAAAAGCAGGGTAGTTAAAGCAACTTTTGAGCCAGCAGACTAAAGTGCCAGGAGATACTGGCATAAGAGAGAGCTGTCAGATACTGCTTACAGTAAACCTACTACTCTACTAACTTGGCTTTCTTAAGGAAAAACTGCAAAAATGCAACACTTTCCTAGCAGTTATATTTCTCAAAGTTATGCATGCTACATTGAGAAGAGTGGCAATACCTTATTTTGGAAAACAGAAGCAAATAAAGAATGAAATTAGGTTTGAAGTATTTAAGAAGCTCTTTAGTATAGGGACCTTCCTTGGGTACAGTCTGTAGTCTCAATGTACACAAAGAAAATTTAAAGCAATCCAAGATTTGTCCTGGACAATGCTTATAAGCTTGGAGAAACTCCATTGGTAAGAAGCTACAGAATGGAGGCCTCTCCTGTGTCAATTCTGCTGCCACATGTTCTCCTTGTTAGTATAATGGGACAAGTTGAGACTATATGATGAGGACACATGTTTTCACATCTCTTATCATCTTAGTAGAGATAAATCCTCCATCTCTCCTGAAACCTGGCTCACAGCAGAATCAAAGCCTATATTTTTAAAGAACATTTCCAGTCTGTCAGAGTAAAATATCCAGTGCTTTAGGGGCAGAAAACATACTCCCTAATATTCAGCACCATTTTTCTGACATGATAAGGTTAAGGTCAGTTACATATCAAATAAAAATAAGGTAGATTTGAAACTATAGGCAAAGGGCCTAACTTGGCCACTGTGACTCCCACTAAATTAGCACCTTACAGAAAAAGGCTGTCTGACTTTCCTCATGGCTGGAAATTTTACATCTGAAACATACCGAATAATATTTCTTCTTTGTTTTGTCAACGCATTTTCCATGGAGGCAAATCCTTCCTTTTCCACATGGTGTCCCCTCCACAGCAGGCAACTTTTTGGTTAGACAAACCATCTGACCTTGGCGAACGACTGCGCACCACAGGCGAGAGCATACATCCATACCAGGGCACACTGTGTATTCAGGCCCAAATGCCAGTTTGCACTGACGAATGGCATCGTAAGTTTGTCCTGGAAGCTCCTCAGGGCCTAAGATCTGCTTTTTTGGTTGGTCCAGTAAACAGTTACCTAAAAGAAAAATCCAATTCACTACTCATTTTACTGTTATCTTTGCCTCTAGCATTCAAATTGGACATAATTATAATGGTTTTGGACCCAATTCAGAACTCCAGTGGAGTCATTAAAGAATCTCAGGTGCTTCGGTAGGCTTTGGATCACCTGATTATTAGGGCTGTGTGACGCTTTGGTTCCTGATTCAATTCGGTGGAGATTTGGCCTGGTTCGGTGGCCGAATCTCTGAATCCAAATCAAATCAGGAGACCCTTTAATCTCTCAGAATTGAATTGGAACCCTCCAAATTGATTCGGAGAGATTCAGAAAGATTTGATGATTCGGACATAGACACAGCTTTAAATGTTTTTTCTACATACCTCAAGGTACCAGGGGGCTCATGAACTCTGCGAAGGTGGGACAGATAGAGCCAGGGGGCAAAGGGGGGGGGGGCGTCCTCAGCATGCTCAGCAGCAGACCCAGAACTGTACCAGAAGCACTTCTGGTCCACTTCCGGGTCTTCCGGGAAGCACATAAGGGATTCCCCCTGTGCCCTTTTTGGCTTGGGCTTCCTGGGTCTGGAGTGGGGGGGGGGGGGCACCCAGGGTCCCCCCCTGCACACTCCCCGGTGGACCCAGAAATGGACCAGAAGTAGGTCTGGTCCACTTCTGGGTTCACTGCCAAGCATGCAGGAGGCCTCCCCGTGCTCCTGTGGGATGCTCCATCTGCCCCACCATTGTAGTACCATGAGCCACACCTGGTACCTCGAGATATATAGAACAAACAAGCTGTGTCTATGTCCGAATCACTGATTCTTTGAATCAGCATTGAATGTTCAGATTTGGATTCTGCTGAATTGAATCGGGAACAGTGATCCGAATCAGCAAATCAAATCACTGTCCCTGAGTCCGGCCAAATCCAAATCTGAATCGAATACGGCCCATTTCACATACTGTTACTGATTATAAACTAGGTTCTTTCCCTAAAGACTACAAGGTGTCAAAATCTGTTTGTCATGAACTTTGGTGGACAACCAGGATACCATCCCGAGATGCCCATTTAGAGAGGACACAAGTATGGCAGTTGCTTCCGATGCCTGTCTACCTGGCACAACTGCTGCAGCAGGTCTAGCTCTGGCCATCCTCCTTGCTGCTCCCTGGTTGTACAGTTAAGGTAAACTGACAAAAGGATAGTGGATAGGTTACTGAAAATGCTTATCACCCTCAAGCAATCTGTACAATGGATATCAGTGAAAAAGTCTGAGACTTGTGTGCTGTTACACTGTATCTGAGTTCCCTCAAAATGGGATTCATTCTATTTATTAGTCCATGATTTAAGGCAAGATCCAAAAGACATGTAAAGTAAGCAAAGCTGTCATTTCAAGTTTGAGCCAAAATACTTGGAGAAGTAAAGCTTCTAAAGGGGAGCCAGAAAAGTATGAAAAATAGATCTGTAGCCAACTGAGTCCCATAAAAAAACCCAAAACCAAACCAGAAAATCAGTTCAAACGAAAACAAACCCAACAAGCAGCGTATCAAAAGTAATGTCAGTGGTAAATTAGCATTGGGCTTCCATTCATAGGAATGACATCTAGATTTAGTTGAAGAGTTCTGTTAATTTTGAAATAAAAAGGGCATAACACAGAATAAAGGCATATTTCAGTTATTTGCGGAAGTCAAAGTCTGCGTGGCACGCATATACTAAAAATGTAGTGACCTTCAGATTTCTGTGGAATCCTGTTTTAATGAATTTTGTTTATACCACTGATGGACTCATTTACTGACATGGAGAACTATGGAATTATGGATCTTGTCACATCGTGTGGGCTGCATGTAGCATGGGTAAGGTACACTTATCCTTAGCCAAAGTAACTTACCACAACCTATCTCACTTCACAAACAACATCAGCACCACCTGGACTTGATCATGAGTGAAAAATATATACGTACTTAGAGAGTAAAGCAGTTTATAAAGTTGAATAAAAATTCAAAGTAATGTAGTATGTTTCCAAACTTGATTGAGCTCTTATATTAAAAAGAAAAGGCAGGGAGGGGAAGCAAAACAATCAACTGATTTAGTTTCCTTTAAGGGAATACATTTACTGAAATTGTTTGCTTTCCCTTAAGACCACTAAGGTCTTAAGTCTCCTGCCAGCAACATTTAGCCAAAAATCCTTTCAGTATCATCACTTATTTATTACAAGTTCAATCCAGTTAAGTCTGTTGCTTCATTTGTCCCCTCATGACCCTGCCTTACTCAATATGTAGATCTTATCTTTAGTCTGGAAGATACTGTCTTTTGTTAATGAAGATGTGGTTTGCCTTTGCTAATCGATGGGCTAGTGCCATAAGATAAAGATCATTAAAAATAGCCTACTGTGCAATATGTATTGTGGCATAAAATATTAAAGACATAGTATGGAGCAAGGATGCACAGATGTTTTCTATAAAATAGGACACTGGGATTTCTAAAGGAAAATCATGACTGGCAGCAGTGTCTGTCAGAATCATGTTCAGTAAAAATAAAGAACTGCAACTGTCCAAATCCTTCCACCAATTCCATTTGATTTGTGCTGACAGAAAAAGCCAGCATGAAGTCTAGTAGTGAGGGAGGGGATGAGCTTCTCAAAAGTCTTGGATGTATACTGTGATTATCACAGTTAAGTGCGTCAACTATTCAATGTTTTATAACAGGGTGGGCAATTATTTGGGCCTGAGAGCCACATAGGGAGTTTTGATGACCTGTTGCAGGCCAGGTGAGCACTCTTCCCCCCCCATAACTCACCAAAACCCCCTATAGGGCTGTGGATGGGTGTGGAGCAGTATTCAGGAGTGGGAAGGGCAGGAGAACCTGGGATCACGTGCCGTCTAGGGTGTGGGGTACGTGTGAAGAAGATTGTGGAGGAGTGTGTATGTGTGTGTGTGCCTGTGGAGGGGGGTGGGTGCCTGAGCACTAAATCCCAGGAGCCTGCTGTGGGTGAGGGGAGGGAGGGGGTGGCAGGGGGTGCATGCAGCAAAGCTAGCCTAGACCATGTGGTCTGAGTGGCTCCTGTGGCACTCCAAGGCCAAGCCCCACCTACTCACACCGCAGAAACCCATGCTATGCTTGCGCTGGTGCTCACAGCCCAGCCGAGTGCTGCTCTGCACCCACTGCTTCCAGCAGCAGCTCCAGTTCCTGATCTTGCTCCTTCAGAGCTGCTTCGCTTTGGGTAAGCAGTTTTAGCTGGGCTCCTGTCCCAGTGCATGGGACTCTGGCTCCAGCTCCAGCTCTTGAAAACTGAAGCCAAACCCCAGCCCTGGGACAGGAGCTGCCTGGCTGGAGTTGCTTTTCTGCCGGTCCGGTACAAGATGGCATGATGCAGACAGGGCAGAAGCAGCTTCCAGGGGATGTTCCTAGTAGAGCTGCATTGGGCCAGGTGCTGCTCTGCACTCCAACAGCAGCTCCTCCCACTCCTGCTGCACCATGCTGCACTGCTCCTGGCAGGTTCACAGGGCTCTGGTTCCAGATCCTGGCTGCCTTCCAGTGGAAGGTGGCCAGGAGCTGAAGCCAGAGCCCTGTACACTGAAGTAGGAGTCAGCCAGCTGAAACTGCTTACCCAGAGTGGCATGGCATAGCACAGCACAATGTGGCAAGGGCAAGATCAGAAGCAGGAACTAGTCTTAGAGGTGGGGGGTGTGAGCACAGCTGCAGCTACACTGGACACGGCCCCATTAGAAGCTGAGCACTGGTCAGGATATGGGCCAGTGGGAGCCCAATGCAGGCTGTCTTAGTGTGAGCATATAGGCCATGCCATGGGGGTAGCTGTGGGCCAGATCCAATCACCTGGTGAACCACAGGACATATTTTGCCCACCTTTGTTTTATAATGTGACAAAAATAGTACATCATTTTCTCACACTAAAATACTTGACAGCACAAGCAGTGGTTTCTGTTTAAATTAACCATTAGGTTTGTGTCTTTGTATGCACTAGAATTATTAGTTGTGTTCGTTAACACATTTAAATTTCATTATAACCTCTTTTCTGAGTTATAAATAGACTTTGCTCCATGTCCTGAAAATCATTAAGCTCAAGTTTTGTCAGAAGACATGGAAATTAGGTGAGTTCTGTCTACTGAAAAGGCCCCAGAACAAACATCTAGAGACTATAAATAAAACCTCTAGATAAAAAACACAAATGATAGATGAGAAGGGGAAGGTCCTAAGGCCCTGTTTATAGAGAATTTTTCTTTAAATGTTTAGTGTTGTGCTACTTAAATAGCAACAAAGCAACAGTGGGAACTCAAGTTTAGGGGATGTGTTAGTGGCTGGTAATTTTTTTCTACTCTGGCACCTCCACTGTTTCTTAGCAGGATCACAAGGGTACACATTCTTACTCTGTCTTATACAGAGTGACTGAACTTCAGCCCGTAGCACTTATCCAAACCCCTGTATCAGAGGGGCCATGTTTTCACCACTGAAAACTCCCTACTGAGGTTGAGGGGGGCCCCCACATGGCCTAAGAGTCTTATCCAAGGTCACACTGGACATCTGGAGGAGCACGAAATTGAACACCAGTTTCCTCACTTTGTGGCAGAAAACTCTAATCACTGTCATGATTCAGTTGCTTTTTCATTAATTGCATTTTATGTTCTTGAATTCACCAAAGCCACCAGTTTTATATTGCAAAAGAAAGGCCCAGTAATTTTCCAGAACACAGGAAAAATTTGCCTTTCCATTTGCTTTTATTATCACACTATTATTACACACTAATCAGCTTTATTGCGGGCAATGCCAAGCTCAATTATTGCTGTTGCTTGCAGTCACTTTTCTTGGTGCTCTGCATAAAAACAACCTCTGTTCCTTGAAATTTATGGCCCGCTCATCTCCCTCCTGCAGGGTTTTATTCTGTTATTCCCACCTGCAGAACAGGTTTGGAGGGGTAACAAAGTGCCTTGCCACACATTACCATCAGATGCCAATAACATTCAGTTCTGTGTCTGTTTTAGCAGATCTGAATGATGAGGTTAGTCACAGTACAGATGTTTTCACAGTTCTCCATTCCCACTCCCACTCCCACTTCACATTCACCATGCAGTGTAACCACTGTTTGGTACATGTCCAGGGTGCACCCTATGCTGATGCTGCTATAACAGGAAGCACTTTTCGTTTTTTTATTTGGTATGTATGGAGGAGAAGCAGGGTGGGGTCTGTTTTTGCAGTGGCAGGTCTTAGTATGGTCTGAGGCATGTA
Organism: Crocodylus porosus; assembly: GCF_001723895.1. Classification (NCBI taxonomy): domain Eukaryota; kingdom Metazoa; phylum Chordata; order Crocodylia; family Crocodylidae; genus Crocodylus; species Crocodylus porosus. The sequence continues at coordinate 31,653,243 of NW_017728906.1, forward strand.
GATGTGCTCTAAAACTCTCTGTTCCCAGTCTATGTAATGGCAATAGTCTGACTTCATTTCTTGCAGGAATTTTATGAAGGTTAATACATTAAAGGTACGAGGTATTCAGATCATATGGTAATGAGGACCACAGAAGTATTGTAAATAGATAAAAAAAACTATTAAACAAAGCCTTTCTGAAATACTTGCTCTTCTTTTTTTTGAAGAAATCCTAATAAGTCTAGCAGTTTACATTTCATTATTTTATGCTTTACTTATTTACTTCCTCACTTTAGTCTTGACACGCTCTGTTTGTCAGTGTGTGGTTCATCAGGTCCTGTCTGGCTGAAACAAATGACAGTGCAAACTCCTTTGGTTATGTTCCAAAGAATAAAAGATGTCCAGTTTTTCTATAGTATCTCCCATAACAGATGTCTGTGAGTCTTTCTGTCTGGTAGTACTTTGAAAGTTTTAAGCCTTCTCCTTTCTCTGCAAGGGAATACAAGTTCTCTTCAAAAGAAAGTGTGGGAGAAGGGAAAGAGTCAAAAAGTTAACAGAGGGAACCCTGAAAATTTGGTACTTCTGTATACCTGAGCTGTCTATTCTTCATTTACCTCAGTCTGATAGCACATTTCATCACTTAACAGGGAAAAGATACCACACTTGCACATGAATGCTTTAGCATAGTCAATAAATGGGAACTGTTAATCTGTGAGATCAGCAAATTGGGATGGAGGGGCACTAATGTTCATATTTATAGTAGTATTAATATCGTATACTATAACATTATTAATATGGACATGATGTAATAAGCCTCATGCTCAGCTGGAGGAAGCAGTCCGGGAAAAAGCTGGGTCATCTCTCAGGGCCACAGGACGAAGGCCTTACCACAGGACGAAGGCCCTTAAAAGCACAGAGTAGAGAAGCCACAAGCCCAGCAGCAAGTTGTCTGGACACGAAACACTTTGCTAGGTTCCTGGCCTGCTTGAAAATCCTTACCTAAATCCTGACTCTGACTTCAAATGGACAACTCTGACTTTGGTTTAGGATTTTGGCCCTGAAATCCTGACTTATTTTCCAGACCTTGGCTTCTGACTTCAACACTGCCTTCTTGACTCTAGTTCCTGAGTCAGCCCACCCCTGGATTCTGGTTGTCTCCCGACTTGGTCCCTGACTCTGGCTTCTTTATCCTGCCTCATCATATAAATGACCTACCCAACTGCCCAGGGACAGACCCCTTACATATACCAAGTGCCTCTATAATATTATTATTTGGAGAAGTTTAACAATTTGGGTGACTGGATTTGCTTTTGCTTTAGTTTATAGTTTCTACTGATTTTCTGTCAATGCAGATCTTTGATTTTAAAACAAATAAAAAATTCCACCCACCCACATACTGGAAGCAACAGAATGTCTGCAAAAGCTATTAGCTACTAAAGTGATTTTTGCCTGGAAAAGATGTCTGTGAAAGCCCAAATTATCAAGTGAACAGACTTCCTGAGCTTCCATAGGAATTGTACTATCATTCGGATGCAGTCAGGCATGGAATCGGTTCTTGAATACTACTGGATTAAGGGCCAGCATATGAATCTTTTACCATATTTATGATTTCCTTGAGACTTTTGAGAACTAACTCACCAGAGTGTGAATGGGCAATGCACTCTAATTCAATTTTGTTAACTGAGAGCCAGGTTCTGAGATCTGTACTCTCCTTGGGATTTCTTATGCACTAGGGTATCATTCATTGTAAGGGAATTGGAATAACTTGAGGCCCATTCTTCCTCCCATAGAAATAAATAACAAAGCTTGAATGACTAAATATGTTGGGTGTGATTGTCAAAGGTTTTTTTTACTCCATTCTCTTCCTACCATGGGGAAGAGAGCAGGGACAACTGAGAAGGGCTTCTCAGTGTGAGCTGGAAGTGAGGGAAGCAGAAGAGTCTTTCCTTTTCATGGTTGTTGGACCTAGCTGGCTAGGTAGAGGCTAGGCAATGGGAGGAAGAACCTCTATGAAAAAATGAGGAAGTAACTTATTATTTCTCCACAACAATAAGGAAAGGAGAAATTATGGCTGTCTGACTTCTTTGGTCTTTCCTGAGAGGTAAAACAGTTATGACCCCTTTACTATGGATTCATTGTGAGGTCCTCTTGTTGTTCTACTCATGCATACACAACGAGCACTAGGAGTGAGATCAAAAGGGCAATAAAAGTGATGTAAAACTTGAAAAGGAAAGATCTACTCTCACACATGTGGAAAGTAACTTGTTAAAATTAAACCGATGCCAAAGCAACATGTACCATAAAATAGGACAAGCATAGATTAATAGAGCTAATAAAAATGAGAGAGAAAAAATGAAGTAATTCTCCAGCTATGATAATAGGATAAAACATTTTAGACAGCACTGAACTTAGCCAAAAAAATATTTACTTTCCTTGCTTTAAAAAAAATCCTTTACATTCTTCAGGCAAATGGTACATTTTAACCATAAGTATTTCAGTTACCATAACAACTTGATCCATTCATTCAATTATGTCATTTTTATCTCAGCATTTTGGAATTTGAATGGGTTGTTTAAGATTTGAAGTTGCTTTGGGAGCAGAATGAATACTTTAAAATTCATTTAAGATTACAGATCATGCTTTATTTTAGGAGAAAAAAGTATTTTTTTTGAAGAAAATGTATGGGCTTTTCCTACCTAGAGGTGTATGATGACATTAGCAGAGTAGCAGGTGGAACAGCTTAGGGGCTTTCCTTTTATTACACAGGAGCATGCAGAAGTCCTGCTCTGTGTTTGGGACAGTCAGACAATACCATGATATAAATAACAACAAATTCAGAAGATAGACTAACATGGCCTCTAATTGTTTAGAGCATCCCTTGTATATATATCCTAAAATAAAGTAGCACTTAGCAAATTTACTGTATGTGATGAGGAGGTAAGTTATTTGTGTATATTTTGGGGAAAAATGATCTCTGTTTGGAAACACTAGACCAGGGGTCAGCAACCTCTAGCACGCATGACAAGCATGGCATGCAAGGCCTTTTTGCTCGGCACACCACCTCCAGCCCGGGCTCTAAGCAGCTGCTGCCAGCCATGGAGCCCAGGCTGCTCCCAGCAGGCAGCTGGGAGCCTGTAAGCCTTGCTGCAAGCAGACTGGGCCCTGTGGGCTGGCTGCAGCTGGGAGGCTGCAAACAGCTGCTCTGAGCTCCGGCATGTCAGTACTCAGGCACCTTCCAAAGTAGACTTTGTAGATTTTTCAGCACTTCAACCAAAAAACGTTGCCTACCCCTGCACTAGACTAATAAAGTGATTATTAACCAAATTTCATCAATAGTACAACTAAAATAGTATTGTCAATAAGCTACCTGTATTCTATCCTATTTTGAACTGTGCCATAATGTCATCTGTCAAAAGGGGCTGTATCCTACATCACATTAGATTATAGCTGGTTCTACAAGGTGGCCGCATGTACGCATGCGCTTAACTGTGGAGTAGACTAATTAGCTGTGGAGTAAAGCATCATTGTCTACACGGGCAGCATTATTAGACCATAGGAAACTAATTAATGTCACCATAAGGTAGTACAGTTGGGGACAGTACTATCTTATGGTGGAGTACTTAACTGCAATTAAAAGCATGTGTGGATGCTGACTGTGGGTGTAAATCTCACCAGGTTCGCTCAGCCAGTATGGGGCCAGATGGCTGCCTGCTGCCTAGCCGCACGACTACATGCTTTCAGCACCCTTGTGTCCCAACCAGCTCCTCTGTTGCCTGACACTACCACATGGAGCTCGGGGCTGACTGCCTATGCCCTTGGCTCTGGTGTAAACTGCTCTGCCCCAGCTCAAATTGCTGCTGTCCTGGGTGCACATGTAGACACTGTAACCAGGAGTAGTTTACTTTGGTTCAAAATGCTCTGCAGTTTATTGCTTTAAATCAATTGCATGTGTAGATGCACCCAGATTACTCAAAATAACAGAGAATGGCAAAGTCTGTTACTGACATCCCACAAGAATGAATGTTCTGTAAAAAGAACTGATGATGTATAGTAAGAGTGTGCCCAACAGAAACCAGCCATTGACATAAGACATATTAATACATACCATGACCATCATCCAAAAATTCCGTTATTGTTGCTGAAGTGCATTTGGACCAGGGTTTGGAAGCATCAATGCCTGTTAGGATGGAGGACATTAAACGTTTATCTTCCATGGAGCCAAAGTTCTCTTCACAGAATTTGGAATCATCATGTGAAAGCCCAAGCAAGTGCCCTATAGAAATGTAATTAAGAAATGCAATTATAATCTTTTCATATGAATAGAACAAAGTAACATCTACTCATAGATTTCATTTTCAAATATACAGGACAACAGAAGAAAAGCCACTTTATGCTTACCATTGCTTTGAACAGTCATAGTCTTAGTTTGAAGTCAATAGATTTATGTCTATTTACACCAGTTAATATATAAACTAATACATGTTGATTTATACCAGACTGGCAACAAGTAGAACTAGATTAGTTTACATCTTCTAAGGTTCCAGTCCTTAGTGTCTTCAGGATCAGGGAATATAAATGTAACACAAACGACTAAACTAAGTAAAAAAAATATATTGATATTCTGTGACTGATTGTTCAGGAGTTTGTTGAAGATAAATAATGCCATGTAATCCAGTGTCAGTATTTATTGGATAAATATCTAAGTTTAATAACAGCTCTCTGTTCTATATAAGTTCTTAGAGTACAGTCATCACTACAGTATCTGAGCTCTTGTCAGTGGAGCATTAAGGAGTGTATCTAACATTGTGCATGGTTGTATGTTCTCTCAGCATTTTCCTAGAGAGACAAGTATGTGCAGTTGGCTTTGGTTTTGGTAGGGGGTTTTTTTTGTTTACTTTGTTTTCAGATATATGTGTTGATAAGTGTTTACATTAGCGACAGGAAAGTCAAAGAAAAGATGTTTGCACTTGGAGCAGAAGGTGATGAGGTTAGTGATGGTCATTAACAGTTGCTGTTTGAGGCAGCAGTCTCGAAGGGGAGCTCCATATCAGCTTCATTGTTTTACTTTATCAATAAATATAATATTTATTTTAAACTAGCCTCTGAGAAAATTCTGTCTCACAGATGAGATTTATTCATGTTATAGAGTGAAGGGGAGTGAAGTTTTGCACCAGGGTCTTCAACCTAGAATTTGAGGTGATCTTTTAGATAACATTGGCTCAAACCATGATATGCCTTGCAATAAGGACATAGAACATGAACATGATTCAAAATTCTAGGAAGACAAAGTATCAGCCAACTTTCTTGCACTCTCAGTAGCCAGTAGGGCTGTGAGAAGCTTCAGTCCCTGATTTGATTTGGTGGATTTCATAGATTTCATAGACATTAGGGCTGGAAGGGACCTTGAAAGATCATCGAGTCCAGCCCCCTGCCCAAAGGGCAGGAAGTCAGCTGGGGTCATAAGATCCCAACAAGATAAGCA
>NW_017728906.1:31660905-31686399 GCF_001723895.1 Crocodylus porosus
GGATTTGCAAAGAGCAGGGGTACTAAGATTCTTAGTTTGGTCTTGCAGCTGTAGGCTTTCAACGACTAAATTTTATTAAAGATGGTAAATTAATTGCTGCCTTGTCAGTCTGTGGTATTATTTCCTCTGAAAATTTCCACTGGTTTGTACTTTACACTACCAAAGATGAGATGTAAACTAATCCAGTTCTTATACACCTTTGGTCTTAAATGTAATGACTGGGACGGGGTACTGCTGGGATTCTCATTATATTTGTAGTTTCTTAACTGAGTCTTAAACCCATCTTCTTTGCAATGCTGGAAATTTGGTCTGATTCGGTGGCTGAATCTCCGAATCTGAATTGAATCAAAGGACCCTTTAATCTCTCTGAATTGAATTGAGCCCTCCAAATCAATTCAGAGAGATTCAGTGATTTGGACATAGACACAGCTTTAAATGTTTTTTTCTACATACCTCTAGATAGCAGGAAACTCACGAATGCTGCAGTGCTGGGGTGCATGGAATGTCTCACAGAAGCATGGGGGGTCCCCAGCGCACTCAGCAGCAGACCCGGAAATGGCCCAGAAGTACTTCTGACCCACTTTTGGGTACAACACTGAGCATGTGGAGGCCCCCCTCCCCACTCCTGTGGGACACTCCATCCACCCCAGCACCACAGTGTTCACAAGCCATGCTGGTACCTTGAGGTATGTAGAAAAAACATTTAAAGCTGTGTCTGTGTCAGAATCACTGATTCTCTGAATCAACATCAAATCTTCAGATTTGGATTGAGCTGAATTGAATCAGGGACAGTGATCTGATTCAATTAATCGAATCACTGTCCCTGATTTGGGTTGAATCCGAATCGAATAGGACCCACTTCGCACACCCTTATTAGCCAGTGCTGCTGAGGAGACATGTTGCAGTTTTCTCTAAGAGTGGGAGTTGCCTGACTACTGCAGGCTTCATGAGCAAATATTTTGTATTGCTGTAGTTTAGCCAGGGGACGATAAAGGCATGAATACAGAGGCTAGGTCATCATTTGCAGGGGTGGGATTCAGTCATTTGAAAGTGGTAAAAAACATTACTCATGTAGGCTGCTATGAGAGAAAGTGTCAGCAAAAAATTGAAGAGAATTCCTAAAATATATAATGAAATAGCTAACTGTGGGTGTCTCTTCAAACAAAAGCCATTACCTCCTGGCTACAAACTTTTCAGAATGTTTTTCTTTGTACATGTCTTGTCTTGTTTGTTCTTCATTCACAACCTGATGTGAGTCATCTTTATAATGCAAGCATGAAGGGATCCTGGTAATAGACACATTAGGAAAGAAAATGTAAAGCTATGTGTCTTCTCCATATTACTGGAATTTGAATTTATGGTGCCAGCTATTGTTCAGAAACAAATTACCTAGTGGATGCATGCAGATGTTGAAAGGTACTAGAGAAACCATCGATCTTTTCAGGGCTCTATGACTCATGGAAGTGATACATGCAGAACAGGATTCTTCAGTGCTAGTAGGACTGTTACATGTTTGAAGGAGGAAGGAAAGGCTTTTTTCTGAATAAAAAGATGTGTTAATAATAATAATAATAATAATAAGAATAATAATAAGATGTATTTTGGTTATGAGTTGTATCACTTGTCAACAGCTTTCTTTCCCATGCCTGGAAGTTTTTGGGTAGGATTCTCTAGTTTTGGATTGCAACTTTTTAATTATGTTCAGTACTTCTTGATGAGTAAATGTGAAACCTGGGACTGCACTTAAGGCTGTTGGCTGGTGATTATAGGTAGAGTGCATCCACATGTTGGAGCCTTCCCAAACACGTGATTTTTTTCTAAGTAGGATGATTGCTGATGCTCACTCCTGATGGAATAAATTTCAGATTGATTAAGTCATTTGGATAGCAGCCTAAGGAAGGCTTTGGCAGTTTCAGTGGAGAATGATAGGAAAGCTGTCTTGGTCTATGTGCTTGTTAGGCCAAGTAGAGGCAGCTGAGCTAAGCTGCAGCAGGTGAAGGCAGGTTAACTATCATGCAGAGCAGAAATTCCTGTGTATGGCTGGAGAGAGAGCTAGGTGACAGGAAAGGGTAGAGTTCTGCAGCCCAAAAAACCAGGATCTATAAGGCAGCAGGGAGTGGATCTCCTGAAGGAGAGGGTTTCAGGAGACAGACTAGTCATTGCTTAAGCAGTCCTCTCCTCCACTTCCTCCCAGAACTGCAAGAAGAAACCCAAGGGGAACTTAGGGTATGTGGTGAGGCAAGGAACCAAAGTGAGGTATCCTTTGGGTACAAAGGGTAGTAATCAATGGCTCAATGTCTGATTGGCAGCTGGTATCAAGCAGAGTGCCCCAGGGGTATGTCTTGGGCCCTGGTTTATTCAATACCCTGGAATCAATGACCTGGAATATGGTGCGCACCCTCAGCAAATTTGTGGATGACACCAAGCTGGGTGGAGCAGTAGATATTTTGGAGGGTAGGGCTAGGAGAGACCTAGACAAATTGGAGAATTGGACCAAAAGAAACATCGTGAAGTTCAATAGGGACAAGTGCAAAGTCCTGCATTTAGGATGGAACAATTTCATGAACCAGTACAGACTGGGGACTGACTGGCTAGGCAGCAGCTCTACAAAAAAGGACTTGTTGGGTACAGTGGACAATTAGCTGAATATGAGTATGGCCTTGTTGTGAAAAAGAATAACAGCATACTGGGCTACATTAGTAGGAGTGTTGCCAGCAGGTCAAGGGAAGTGATTTGTACCTTCTTTTCGGCACTGGCGAGGCCAGTTTTATGCCCCCACTAAAAAAGGGATGTGGACAAATTGGAGAGATTCCAGAAGAGGGCAACAAAAGTGGTTAGAGGGCTGGGAAAGATGACATATGAGGAGAGGTTGAGGGAACTTTGTTTATGTAGTCTGAAGAAGAGAAGTCCCGGGAGGGATTTAATACTGAGGGTGGTGGTTACAAAGAAGATAGAGCAAGTGGTGTTAGATGACAGAAAAAGGAGCATTAGTCTCAAGTTTCAGCAAGGGACGTTTAGGTTAAATATTAGGACATTTTTTTCTTACTAGGAGGATAGTAAAACACTGGAACAGGCTACCCAGCGAGGCTATGGAATCTCCATTTTAAGAGGATTTTAAGACCTGGGTAGAGAAAGCCTTGATTGGGATCAGATAGTTGGGGACTGTCCTGCTTTGAGCACTAGGTGACCTCCTGAAGTCCCTTCCAACTCTAATTTTCTATGATTCTATGACTTTTCGGAGGGGGGGTTGCTTGTGTTTGTATTTTAATAATGCTTAAGATCAGAGGACTGAGTTGTGGGTGAAGGGAGGGAGAAGACCATGGGATGAGATTCAGAAAGCTAGTGTCCAAGACAGTGGATCTGGGCTCCAGAAATTTCAGTCAGATAAAGAAGGTTGAAGCCAGGTAGGCAAGGACAAGGGTCTTGGGGCCCAAGCGGCTCAGGGTGGTTTTGGATGTAGAGGTTGCTACAAAGGGGCCACTGAGTGTCAGTTGGGAGGCATGGGTGTGACTATGAGATGGCTAGAGGTCACAATTCTAGCTCCAAAGGTGACCACATCCTAAAAAGGGTGTATGCCTGTTGGGTGAGAGGTCCAAGGCAGAATAATTTGCTCCAAGGTTATTCATAGCTAACAGTAACAGAAAATGTTAACAGTTTAACATGTCCTTAACTGCTCATCTTTTGAGTGAAGTTATGTTGTCCTTTAAAATGTTGTAGAGTTTGTTGGAGTGTATGAACTTTCAGATTCAGACCAGGATCCTTGGCCTGCTTGTTGCCAGGGACCTGGAAAGTCTCTGACTACTGCTTTTGTGAAGTGAAGATAGTGGTAGGATTATAATATCAGGCCCAGTTATGTGGGATGAAATATGACCTTATGAAAGTAGTTGTGAAGCAAGTGAGGAAATGAAATTTGGGGTTTCTGAGTCTGTGGCCCTACATGCTGAAATCTAGGTTATTTAGCAGAGCAGCTATCTATCACTGATATCCTTCCTGAATCCTTTATTCTGGGGTGGTCTGTAAATAAGCACAGAAATCTTAATGCTATAGTTTCTACTGTCAAAATTCACATGGACTCATTTGTCTAGGATCATTATTTCAGGCACATCCCCTGGACTTGATGTTTGATGAGAAGGTGAAAGCAATACCATGTGCTTTCTGACTCTGTCAGAGTCTGGAACAGAATCTGGAGTATGTCAGGAACCTGGAAAAGTTTTTCTAGATTTGAACTGTGATAGATGATTACATGAATTGTGCCATGGGATAATCTGAGTTGAATTATGGTTCCCAAATGCATTATAAAGACCAGTCTATTGGAACTATGATTTGGCTGAGTCCTGCAAATAAACAGAATTGTGCAAAGTAATCCCATAATAGTGGGTATGCTGAAAGTGTAGTGGCATTACAGGAATAGAAACTGTAATAATATATGACAGTGGGTGCATCTACACATGCATTTTATTGTGGAGCTGTCTAATTAGCTCTGCAGTAAAGTATCACAGCCTACACGTGCCAGTATTCGGACACAGAAAATTAATTAACTCTACTGTAGAGTAATACTACTGGGGACAGTACTATCCTACAGTGGAGTAATTTACTCTGCTGAAATGCAAATGCAGATGGTGACAGGAGCTGGCTGAGGCACAAGGGTGCTAAAGTGCTGGGGCTCCCTGCTGCCTAGCTCCTTTCTTGCTCAATGCCACCATGTGGAACCAGTGCAAACTGCTGTAGTCACACTTGGGAGCAGCTGACTCTAGTGTGAACTGTGCTATAGTTTATCACATCACCTTAATGGCATATGTAGGTGCACTCTGTGACAATGATAATGCATAGGACCAAGCCCAAAGGAAGGAGAAAAGAGAGGAAAGGATATACCACATTTAAAAAATAATTGATTCAGAGTTGTAAAGTGGCCTCCTTGCTAACAAGTGATAGTAAAGCTGGAGGAGAGGGTTGTGACTCTGGGCTTCTACCCTCTGTCTATGTTGTTTCTGCAGGACTTTGAGTGCTGCCAAGAAGCACAATTTTCCCACCTGCTTTTGCTTCACACATGCCAAATACGGAAATGAATGTCTAATTTTAGATCTGTGATATCTAAAATCTGTGAAGTTGCTATGCAGGGTTTTTTTTTTCCTGTACATATGATTAGTTTTCTTTGGGAATATTTAATATGCTTAGGCCAGATTCTATTACTTTTACTTTGTACTACTCAGTACTACTCAGTTTGAGTAAGGCTAGTAATTTTAGGAGTATATATCACTATTTAATCATCTGATGGAAATACCAGCTTGAAAAGCGTTGACATTTTTCTAAGGGATTTTAGATACAGTCTAGTTGATACATTACGAAGCCTGATATAGTTGAACTCATGTCTGCCTGGTAGCAACCATAACTAGAACTGCTTTTTGCTGACTTGTTAAACCTGTACCTTGTAAGAAACATCTGCCTTTAGTTCTGACATCTCTGCTGACATGTTGCTGGCATGTTGGTCACTTTCTAATGTAAAATAGCTCCTACGGTAGCTAAAGCCAAATGGCTTAGATACATTTACATAAATGTATCCAGTAGGGCTGTGTGAGGTTTGGACCATGGTTCGGATTTGGAAAAGATTCGGATGATTCAGACGCTGAATCAGCATGCCTGAATCAAAGCGCTGGATGCTTTAGGCTTTTTAACTTAGTTCAGAGCTACTTACGAGGCTGATGAAGTGCAGTTCATAAGCCCAGCTCTGAAAAGTGGTTTGCACTGTAATTTGTTGCCTCTTGGGATCAGGCATGAGAGACTGGAGGCAGAGCGGTTTTTTTTGGTGAGGAATGTACCCCCACAGGTAGTTGGGTTTTGTTGTCTTTGATAGATTCTGGTGTGCAGTTTGTGCGGGTACTGGAGATAGTTGGCAGGTTTTGTGTTTTGAGCTGTAGGAAGTTGGCTTCAGTTCTGATGATGAGGTTTGGTGCTTGTTTGACTATACAAGCCACTTTTCAGAGCTAGGCCTATGAACTGCACTTTATCAGCCTCCTAGGTAGTATGTACAGAAACTCATGGACTCAATATACACAGTGGAGTTCTAGCACACTGTGACTGGCCGGACATCTGACACCCCAGGCACCTCTGCACTTTTACCTGTGCTGCTGCATCCCCCTTTCCCCCCTACCCTCCACCCCAGCCTGTCTCTCACCTCCTGATGCCTCCATTTCCATTTTTGCTGACTGGCTTTCTTGCCTGCATTATGTGCCAGACCAGCCTCTGGCTTCTTTACTATTCATTCCATCCAGGACCAGCTGCAAGTACTTCCTCCGCCTCACAAAGAGGGTTTCAACCCTAAAGCTTCCTAAGATGTATATTTTTAAGTACTCCTTTTTTCTTCATAATAAACATATAGACATAAAAACACAAGATAAGCCATCACACACCATGAGTAACATCCTATGTCCAACACAACACAACATCTTTACTTCTTGCAGTCAATTCCTTTATAAAAAGAGAGGCTCTGTGACAGTTCTGTTTGGGTACCTTTGCTGCTGCTGCTGGTATTGAGCCAGCTAAGTATTTTACCTGTTGTCATGTAAACTGGTAGACTGGTCCTGAGGCTATAGGGGAGGAGGAGGCCTCAGTGGGCCACACTGCCGTGTTGTGCAGAGGCCCCAGAGGCAGGAAGGGCGCACCTTAACACACACATACAGTATCACCCACCCACATCACAAGTTTTGCCTGTTAGCAGTCAGAGGTGCAGGGCCCCAGAAGCCAGACTCCCCTTGCAGCTATCTCCTTGGCAGCTGGCAGGCTTCATGACCTCAGCAGGGGCCACTACCCTTGTAGTTTTCAGCCTGCTTTGCCTTAACACACACAGGGTCATCTATATCACAAGTTTTGCCTGTCAGCAGCTTGAGGTGCAGCTCCCCCCAGACTCCTGCACCTATCTCCTTGAAACTTGCAAGCTTTGTGGCCTCAGCAGGGGCCACCATCCCTGCAGTTTTCAACCCCCTGTGGCATAATACATACACGTGACATGAGTTTTGCTTTTATGAATTTGGAGTGCAGTTTTCCCCAAACCCCTGCACCTATCTCCTTGTAACTTGCTGGACTTCATGCTCTCAGCAGAGGCTACTGCCCTTGCAAGTTTCATCTGAATCAGACAAAAAAAGAACAAAGTTATACATATTTAATTGATTCCCCATTATACCCTATGGCCAAATCTCCAAATCAGCTCTGAAGAGAGTTGTAATTGATGGGACGGCCTCATCCTGGAGGGCTGTCTCCAGTGGTGTCCCACAGGGATTGGCACTTGGACCTATGCTTTTTTAACATATTTGTTAATGACTTGGATGAAGGGGTGGAATACTCTTATGATTAAGTTTGCTGATGATACCAATCTACGGGGAAATGCGGGCACACCAGATGATAGGGCAAGGATCCAAGGTGACCTTGGCAGACTGGTTCTATGGGCTGATCAGAATCAGATGAGATTCAACAGGGAAAAGAGCCAGGTCCTTCATCTGGGTAGGATGAACCTTCACAGTATAGGACAGGCAGTAGCCCACTGGCTGGCAAAGCGTCTGAACAGGACATGGGGGTCACAACTGACCAGAAGATGAATATGAGCCAACAGTGCAATTAAATTGCCAGCAGGGCAAATAGAGCTGTGGCGTGCATCAGCCAATGTGTTGGCAACAGATCCAGGGAGGTGCTTCTCCCCCTCTATTCAGTGTTGGTGAGGCTGCAGCTGGAGTACTGTACCTAGTTTTGGGTACTACACTTCAAGAAGGATGCAGATAAGCTTGAGAGGGTACAGAGAAGGGCCACCTGCATGATTAGGGGCCTGGAGGATAAGGCCCTATGAGAAGAGACTCTGGGAACTAGGCTTGTTCAGTCTGAGTAAAAGGAGGCTGAGAGGTGACTTTATAGCTGCCTACAAGTATGTCAAGTGGGAGCACCAAGATCTGGGGGAGCAACTCTTCAGGAAGACACCCCTTGGGAGGATGAGGACCAATGGACATAAGCAGAGGGAAGATTTAGACTGGACATAAGGAAGGGCTTCTTCTCTGTAAGGGTAACTAGAACCTGGAACACACTCCCAGCAGAGGTGGTGTGGTGGCTATCCTTGGAAGTGCTCAAGAGGAGGCTAGATAAGCACATTGCTGAGCTCACTGGCGATGTGTAGAGGGTGCATGCAGGTGCACGTGCACCCTGAGATCAACTGTGCATCCCCTGGAAGTGCCAGCCGCAAAACTGGAAGTGCACTGGCTCAGTGACTGGCCACTGGGAGGCACCAGTGGTTGAGCTAATTTGAGCTCATTAACCACCTGCCTATGGGAGGGGACCAGGCTTGATGATCTTGCAGGTCCCTTCTGTTCTATTGATTCTGTCTCTACTCAAGAGAACTTCTGAACTGAGATTTTTTTCAAAGGCTTATAACCTGGCCAAGTGTAGGTGCTTTTCTCATATGGAGAGTAACAAAACATCTCAGATTCATGGACAACTCTGCTACCAAGCTCTTGATTCAGGGCACTGTAGCACTACAATGCCGTAAAAAAAAAAAATCTGTAAAAATATTTTTTAAACAGGGAAGAACGTGTTTTGACCTAAGCACATTTTCAGAAATGGCTGTATCATTTTTTGTTGAACCTTAAAAAAAAAAAAAAATAGCTTGAGGCAGATAACCAATATAGAAAATGTCATCCCAAATCATTTCAATCTGGCAAAGCTGTAAATTGAAAACAGGGCCATATTATGCAATACTTGTAATTGTTTAATTGTTATAATTTTAACTTATAATTGTTTAAAGAGCAACATAACTAATTCCTATGCATAAAGCTGAGGGCATAATTCATTAACAGCCTAGACTTTGTCATCTTTAAATTAAACCTCTACCCTAATGGATTAATAGAACCAGGGCTATATTTAGCAGATTTTGTCTTAGTTTGGGAGGAGATTTACATTTACAAACCATTTATTTTCATTTTTAATCCATTCAGCATTCAGAACTATTTGGGAATCATCACAAGCAAGTAAATGGAGCTGGTGGGCAAGTCTACACTTTCATTAATGTGCTGTAATTATGATGCATTAAGTTCAGTGCCTGTAATGACAGGTACTGAACTTAATGCGGCATAATTGGTGCTACTGCGTATTAGCACAGATGAATACTTTTTTAGTGACGTTAATGCACATTAGACTAAATCTACTGCTTGTTAATGTGGGTTTTGCCCACTGCGCTAATTCACAGTAGATTTAGTTGAATGCGCTCTAAGTGTCTCTGGTAGATGCACCCACTGTGGATTATTCACACAGTTCAAAGATTTGGTACTGAGATTGGTCAATGAATTTAGAAGCTTAAATTCTCAGAGTCACTAATGAGTCTAGTACTTGTCTACAGCATTGAATATACATATTCTAACTATGGCGATCATAGGTTTCTGTATCTGCAAATAGTAAGAGTGGAATTTTCAAAGCATGCAAGGGATTCAAAAGCCCAAATTCCCATCTCAACCTGAAGATCCTCAATATGGACATATCAAGTAATAATTATTTGCATAATATTTACCCTCTCTACACACCTTCCTAGATTTGACTGCTTGTTATAGCTGATTAAAAATCATGTTTACTGTAAAACCCATTTGCGAAAACATTCTCTTTTTTCCATCAAACTCTTATTTTTTAAACTTTTTGACCAGGTTTAAAGTCAGCCAAAGGAGGATTAATTTTAATGAAAGTGTTCACAAAATAATCACATTCTAGACATTGCTTAGCACACATACACACTGCTTAGTATAAAAGAACTGAAACTAACACAAAGCATTCCTACATATGACTGTTGTTTTGTCCTTGAAGTGCTAAAAGAAGCCTCCCAGTTCCCTGAAAAGTACTACACACATACAGAGAAGGCCAAGAGCACATTAACGCCATCACCCATGAAGAGTCTTTCAGATGTGCATTGTATACAGGAGATGAAAAATCTTGACCCTGCTAGTTAATGATAAGACATTTTCCATGAGGAGTGTCAAACTGAAACAAAGGACTGACAAGAATTATCTATCTACATTTTTGAAGCAATCCAAAAAGTAAAATCCCCCTCAAAACTACAGGTAAGAACTAAAACCTTGGAAGTATGTTCTTACAAGTCCTTTTATGAATGGTGCCAACTGTAGCATCACAGTATGTTGCAGTACTATGAACTTCATGTCAGGGTGTTAAAAAAAAGGTTCCAACAGCTGTGTTAAACAATGACTGATTGAGAGTGGGTCAGTAGATCATCTGATGTTTTTTACTTAATGAAGCATCTTACTGGTGTTGACAGTTCCCAGTGAGCGAAAATGACATAATATAATTTTACCAGCAGGAGGGTGTTTAGTTAAGTTATGCTGCAAGAATGTACAAATTGGTAAAAGAAACAGATGGAAAGGAGATGATGCAGGGTCCCCCCTCATGCATGCAAAAAGGAGCAAGACTTCTTAATAATATTATCGTTGTTTTCCGAAACAGCAACAGAGAAGCTAAATAGCCTACTAGCCCTTTAAAACCTTTTCTGATTAGGGATGGATCAATTTTTTTACCAGACTAGTAAAAACAACATAGAGGATTTGGCCTAAAAATGCTGGATGCCCTTTGGAAGCCCCTCAACATTTTCAAACTCAGGCCATGCAGGAATTCTTTAATGTCTTGCAGGATTGCAGATATATTCTCACTGGGGTATATGCTGTCTTGTAGGAAGATTAGAGCATTCCTAATTGTTTGTCACAAACTCTCTGGATTCTAAGGCCCAATAGATCTGATTCTTTCTTACACAAAATTGTCTTTATTGTGTTATAACAATTTTATTCTCGAAGGCCTTGAGAGGCCAAACAGATGTTTGAACATAGCTGCTGTACCTTAAGTGAAAGGTCAGGCAGTTCCTTAGATGGCTTCTGAATACAGGGAGTCCAAGGGTACCTTAAAGCCACCTTTGACCCTCACCCTGTTTCAAGAACAGGAGTAGAATACATGAAAATAACGCCCAGTTTACAGCAATAAAAATTCCAGGTCAAAATAAAGTGAAAGCCCCAAATTGGTATTTGGACAGCAACATTTGTTTAAGGATAATACATCATAATTCAGGGCTTGAATTCACAGCATATTCAAGAATAGTTCTTCAACTAAATATCACCATTGGACATATGCAGTGACACACCATGGTAAAAATGTTACAAGCATTGTAATTTGTTTTCTTAGGGAAGCTCAGTTCAGATGTGGTAACTAGTTTTCAGTGAAGTCATGCCTTTCACCTAATTTTCCAACTGGGATGATTGAAGCACAAGAAGGTCAAGTGATTTGCCCAAGGTTATGTGATGAGTCAGTAGATCTCATGGGATTAGAGTCCAAGAACCTTCTGGCTCAGCATTCTTTACTCTAATCACTGCACCATACATGCTGGATAATCACTTCTTTTTATTTGCACATAGTAACTCACTGAAAATAAAATCAGGTCTTTCTGTAGGCTGTTTTTCTAATTGTGCAAAGCAATTGGTCCTCATTAAGAACCACATCCTGCTATCACTCATAAGAAGAAATCATTTTGAAGTTAATGGAAATTTTACATAAAAAGTGATGGCCCTAAGGGATTATAATTTACACAGTCCTGTTTTATAAAACAAAGGTATTTTGAATTATAGCAGCACAAAGAACTCATGCTGAAAATCTAAGACTTGCTTTCTCTTCTACTTTAATTTTAAAATTCCTCCCATCCATCCCTTCTTTTACTGGTGTTCATCAGTTACATAAAATATAAATCAACAGTTTAAATCTTCATCTTAGAAGCAATTTTTTATATCTTAAACATATTAATTTTTTTAAAGACTGTTATTGTTTGTCTTTCAAAGAATTTGAAGATGACCATGACATCACTAGTTAGCCTGGTTTCTGTGAACATGTGAATGGCTGATCAAGCCAATTTGTGGTTTGAACTATCTATGGCACATTGAGCAAGGGTTGCCACTTTGGGTGGCTTGATCAACAGTGGACACAGTGCTGTTGTGAGATTTACATTGTTTGTGCTTCTGCCTCAGCAGTTCGTCTCTGCTCATAGACAGTAGCTCCAGTATGGATGAAGGCTTTGTCAGGTGGAATGATCATGAGCAAGATCTTCCCAGGAGTTCAGGTTAATGTTCAAATGTTTCAAGAATGACCTGAAGGAGTCCTTGAAGCATTTCTTCTGGCCTCCCTGAGAGCGCTTTCCCCCCTTTACCTCATTGTCAAAAATCTTCTTTGGCAGTCACTCATTTAACATCCTGGTGACATGGCCTGTCCATCTCGTCTGTGATTTCATCAACAGAGTGTGGGTGCTTGGAATGCCTGCCAGGAGTAAGAACCTCAGTATCTGGGACCTTGTCTTGCCATCTTATCCTCATCAATTTCCTCAGACAGCCCATGTGAAAGTGGTTTAGCTTCCTAGTATGGCGTCTGTACACTGTCCAAGTTTCGCATGCATGTGTCAGGATAGACAACACAATGGCTTTGTAGACCTTCAGTTTTGCTGATTGATGCCTCTGTGCTCCCACATATTTGCATGTAGTTTGCCAAAGGCCATGTTTACGTTAGCAATTCTGGCATTTGTTTCATCATCTATGTGAACTGCATGTGACTGTGTACTGCTTAGATAGGTGAATTTGTCCACTGTCAAGGGTTTGACCATTCACTGTGATAGTAGACTCTAAGTAAGGCTTTCCTGGTACAGGCTGTTTCATTACTTCTGTCTTCTTAGTGCTGATTGTGAGACCAAAGTTGTCAGAAGCTGAAGAGAAATGCTCCATATTCTATTGTATATCAGACTCAGTTCTGGCATTCAGGGAACAGTCATCAGTAAACAGCTGCTTCTTATAACTTCATCTTCATCTGTATTCTCCTCAAATTGAAGAATTTGCTATGTAACTGATGTCAATCCCAGTGTCACAGTCATGAAAGGCACTTGTAAGCATCATACTTAAGAGGGCTGGGGCCAACATATAGCCCTGCCTGACTGCGCTGGTGACTGGGAATAGTTCAGATGACGTGAGCAAGCATGCTATCATGGATTTGCTGAACCATTGCGATGAATTCCTCTGGGCAACCAAATTTTGCCACTGTCTTCCAAAGGCCCTCCCAACTAACTGTATCAAATGCTTTTTTCAGGTCAATGAAAGTCATGTACAGGTTGGAGTTCTGTTCATGTACAGATTAGCATTTCTCCTGAAGTTGATGAGCTGCAAACACCATGTCTATGGTCCCACATCGTTTCCTAAAACCACACTGACTCTCAGGCAACAGCCCTTTTTTAATGTGTTGCACAAGGTAATTCAACAGGATTCTGGTGAGGATTTTACTGGCTATTGACAGCAAGAAGGTGCCCCAATGGTTGTCACAGGATTGTCTATTGCCTCTCTGCTTGTACAAGTGGACGATGGATGCATCCTTGTACTCCTGGGGTATAGTACCTTGAGTCCACATTGACTGGAAGACTTCAGTCAGTTTCAAAGCATGTGTGAGCCTCCAGCCTTGCAGACCTCTGCTGGTATAGCATCTGCTCCACGTGCTTTACCATTTCATGGCAGGTTAATAGCTTTCACAGTCTCATTCGGCATTGGAAGGTCAGCAGGAGATATGTTAATATCTACCTGGGGCAGTTGATCAATCACAGGCTCATTAATAGATGATTGTTGATTGAGGATGTTGTTGAAGTGTTCTGCCCATCTCTTTCCTTTATCAGTGAGCAGTGTGGCACCATCAACATTCAGTATTGGAGATGTTCCTGATGACTGTGCCCCATAGATTGCCCTCAGAGCATAGTTCTCATAAAGTTGTGCAATGTTGTTCCTGTCTGCATAGAACGGAATCTCATCTGCCTTGTTGCTCAGCCATGAGTTTTCCATCTCTCTGAGTTTGCACTGGACAATCCTTTTGACGTTATTGAAGGCTGCCTTCTTAGATGTAGAAGAGCTGTTTTCTAAGCATGCATGGAGCTGGTATTTATCATTCAGTAGTCTTCCTACGTCATTATTGTTTTCATCAAACCAGTCTTGATGTTTATGTGTGGTGAGACTGAGAGTATTAGATGCAGCTGAGTAGACAGTCTCTGAAGGTTGCCCGATTTTCCTTGATGTTATTGGAATTTACATCAATTGTTACTAGTTGGCGGTACAGTTCTTTAACGAATGTCTGTTTCACATCCTCCTGTTTCAATTTGGAGACATTGAGCTTTTTGGGTGGTTTTTTGCCTTGTGGTAATCTACAAGGATGTATCCAGATATTCAGCTTGGAGACTGTGAGCTTGTGGTCAGTCCAACATTCTGCACTTTTCATGGCTTCTGTCACTTCTGATGATGACATGATCAGTGAGATGCCAATGATTGGAGCACGGGTTCACCCAAGACATCTTGTTGTGGTTTGACAGGTGAAAGACTGTTGATGATGAAGAGATCATGTTCGACACATTTTCTTAGCAGGAGAAGGAGCCCGTTACTGTTGTATTTCTCAGTGCTATTTTTCCCAGTGACACCTGGCCATGCCTGGTGATCTGTGATAAATCTAGCATTAAAGTCACCAGGGATGACGAGTTTGTCTGCCTTCAGCACTTCTTTGATAAGAGACTCCAGTTCTTCATAAAATTTATCTTTAAATCACATCTGGGTTGGTCATAGTGGGTACACAGGTATTGATGATAGATAGTTGCACATCTTTGCCTGGACAGTGGGAGTCTCATTAGCATGAGTCTGTCATTCACTCCCTCTGGGAGATTTCTAAGCTTGATGACTAGCTGTGTTTTGATGGCAAACCCAACACCACGTTCATGTTGCTCTTTACTGTGGCCACTCCAAAAGAAAGTGTAGCCAGCTCCTTTTTCAGTTAGTTGTCCTTCTTCAGCAAGATGAGTTTCACTCAGGGCTGCTCTCTGAATGTCGAATCTGGCCAGTTTTCTACCAACTAGAGATGCTCTTTTCTCTGGACTATCTGCTCTTGTACAGTCCATTAGCATGCATACATTCCAAGCACCGATAGTGAGTGGTGTCACCTTTGTCTTTTTTGTATTTTTGTGTGGTTTTTGACTGCTGTAGTGGGAGCCCATCAGCTGTAGTATGCTGACCAGGGTTAAGGTCATGATCTGATAGGGAGGGGAGTCCACAATGAGTGGTCGCTCCTTAAGGATGCAATCCTTGAAGCACAAGGGAAGTCCATTCCAGCCTGTAGGAAAATTAGCAAAAGGGATGGACAAACCCCTTGGCTCATGAGTAGGGAACTCATGGATCTCCTGTATCTAAAAAGAAATGGTTATAAAGAATGGAAGAAAGGAAGCACCACTAAGGAGGAGTATTCAGCACTGGCCCACACCTGTAGGGAGTGAACTAGGAAAGCTAAGGCTGAAACTAAACACAAATGACTAATTGAATAAAGGACAATAAAAAGTCCTTCAGATGTGGGAAGTAAAAAAACAAAACAAAGGGCAATATTGAACCCTTGCTCAACCAAATGGGACAGCTGAAAACTTACACTTGGGAAAAAGCCAATCTCCTTAACATTTACTTTGCTTTGGTCTTCCACCAGCCCAAGGGGATCACCTGGCCTGACAAGATACAGGATTACCAGGGTAAGGGCAAACATACACCCATCATTGGCATAAATCTTATTAGGGAACACCTTGAGAGGCTGGATATCCACAAATCAGCTGGCCCAGATGGAATGCACCCAAAAGTGCTAAAGGAACTGGCTGACGTCATAGCATACCTAATGGAGAGGATATTTGAGAACTTGTGGCACTTGGGCAAGGTACCTGAAGACTGGAAGAGGGCCAATGTGGTGCCTATCTTTAGAAAAGGGAGGAAGGAAGAAAGATCTCGGGAACTACAGACCAATCATTTGACCTCAATCCCTGGAAATATCTTGGAAAAAATCATCAAAGAAACCTTTAACAACAGATTAATAGAAGGTAACATTCTGAGAGAGAGCCAACACAGCTTCGTTGTAGGTAGGTCTTGCCTGACCAATCTCGTTTCCTTCTATGACCAGGTGACACATCACTTGGACAAAGGAAAAGAGGTTGATATCATATATTTGGACTTCAAGAATGCCTTTGACCTGGTGTCACATGATGTCCTGGAAAAATTGGGGAACTGCAGTCTTGATAACCTAATAATCCTGTGGCTGGGGAATTGGCTCTGTGGTCAGACCCAGAGAGTGATACTTGATGGAACCAAATCAATATGGTGCGCAGTGACCAGTGGCATCCTCCAGGGATCTGTTCTTGAACCTGTGCTCTTTAATGTATTTATAAATGATCTGGACTCTGGTGTCAGAAGTGGACTGGCCAAGTTCTCTGACAACACCAAATTATGGGGAAGTGTGGTCACCGCAGAGAATAGGCTGGTGATCCAAGCTGACCTCAACAGGCTCGCGAGGTGGGAGGATCAAAACCTGATGCATTCAACACAGAGAAATGCAAAGTGTTCCACTTCAAGAGAAAGAACTAGCATCACGCTTGTAGGCTCGGCAGTGCTACACTCAGTAGCACTATGACTGAAAGAGGTTTGGGGGTCATGATTGGCCACAAGATGAACATGAGTCACCAGTGATATTCTGCAGCTGGCAAAGCAAACAAATCTCTGGCTTGCATCTATCAATGCATCTCAAGCAAAACCCAAGAAGTCATCCTTCCACTTTACTCAGCCTTGGTGAGGCCACAGGTACAATATTGTATCCAATTCTGGGCTCTGCAATTCAGAAAGGATTCAGAGAAGCTTGAAAGAGTCCAGAGGAGAGCCAAATGCATGATTAGAAGACAAGAGAGTAGGACTTATGAGGGGAGGCTGAGAGCCATGGGACTCTTCAGCCTGGAAAAGCATAGGCTGAGGGATGACTTGATGGCAACCTGTAAGTACATAAGGGGTGTGCACCAGGAGCTGGGAGAGCACCTGGAAGACTGGTTTAGGCTGGACATAAGGTAAAAATTCTTTACTGTATGAGTCCCCAGGTCCTAGAATAGATTTCCCCCAGAGGTGGTGCAAGCACTTACTCTGGACACTTTCAAGAAACACCTGGATACCTAACTTGCTGGGATCACTTGACCCCAGCTAACTTCCTGCCCTTTGGGCAGGAGGCTGGACCCGATGATCT
Source organism: Crocodylus porosus (assembly GCF_001723895.1). NCBI lineage: Eukaryota > Metazoa > Chordata > Crocodylia > Crocodylidae > Crocodylus > Crocodylus porosus. Next base: position 31,678,015 of record NW_017728906.1, read on the forward strand.
TGTGAGGTCCCTTCCAACCCTAATATCTATGAAATCTATGAAGGTGAAGTAGACAATGTTTAGGGCACCTTTTCTAGCTCCTTCCTCAAGCAGCAGAGGTGAACAGTATGATCCTAAATAGGGCTGATCAGTCACCCAGGGGGCTGTCAAATTCCACTGCTGCTTTAGTCTTGTGAAAAGCAACCCTATGCCCTGAGCCACCTGTGTGCAGGTCTGCAGCTCCGGCTCCCAGTGTACCCACATCTGGTGCTTTGCTGCTTGCCCATCACCACAGAACTTGAGTGTACCTATGGGGGGATATAGCTATGTCATGACTTGTGTATGAGTTGAATTTAAGTTAGGGAAAGTTGCATAATGTCACCTTCACTCTCTTGTCCAGGCTGTCTGATTCCACGGGCACGACAGAGTCAAGGTGTCTGGAGATGGATGGCCATCAGGTCCTGCAGCACCTGAACTGATACCCTGCACTGTCCACACAGCTCTTACCATTTGCATTCACAGCCAGGGAGATGAGCATATCTACTCAGTTGCCTGGAAGTAGACTTTCCAGGGGGAGCCAGGTGTAGCTGTCCACTCTGGTCAACAGTTTAACCCTACCCTTACTTTTTATTCTGGGATCAGCTCCCCTAGCCTTTCCCCACCAAGGGGTAACCCACAAGGCTGGAGGGGATTGGGTTCTAAAGCACCCCAGACTCACCCTTCCCTGTTGTTTGGCCCTGGTAACACTTTCTAGGGCAGGGGTGGGCAATTCTTTCGGGCGGAGGGCTGCTTACTGAGTTTTGGCAAGCCATTGAGGGCTGCATGATAAGCAGCCAGGGGCAGAAAAATATTAATTTTCTAAATTTTTTAGGGGCCCTGTGGGCCGGATACAATGGCTTGGTGGGCTGCATCTGGCCCCCAGGCCATATTTTGCCCACCCCTGTTATAGGGGCTGCTCTGCCACAAGCAGTCCCAGTAGGGTGCAGTTCTCAGTCATACCCAGGACCTTTTAAAGACTAATGAAAACTGACTTGCAAATAAACGATTGTATCATCAAGACAAATATACACCTTGCACTGCAGACGTAAAAAGAAAGAAGCCCATAATTAGAAGGTTGCAGTCAAATTTGCAGGGCAGAACCCCCACCTGAGTCACTTATTATAACAGTTTTCAGTTGGAGTTTACATACAAGCGACTCCAGTCTGACTTCACATCAGTTTATAGGCCAAATCAGTCTAGGATCTGCACCAGGTTCTTCTGGCACTGATAGTTTTAGGACTACCCTGGACTCAGAAAGATTAGAGGAAAAGTTCAAGAGAAAAGAACAGCTGTAGTCTTATCTCCACTAACAGCCTTCCTGAGACAAAGACAATGGCCAGAGATATAGGCTGATTCAATACATCTCCACAGCTTCCTCTGCTAATAGGATTCCTGTTCCTTAAATCTGTTGCCCTGGGTTCAAATCTAAACAAATACCACTTCTTGCATTTCAGGAAATTTTTGCTCACTGGATACAGATAGTGTAGGAACATGCATATGATATACCCCTGTGCTGGATTCATTTCCTACTGCAGTGGAAGTTTTGCTTGAATGAAATGTGTATTGTCATGCCTCATAATATTTATCTTCATGAAGCATACTACCATAAAAAAATTATCCTTTGCTATCCTTTAGCCCATGAAAGACAGTGGATGAAGCACACTCGCCCAACAGTTTTATTGATAAAAATGATAATGTTGAAACATCAACTGAAGCCCATTTTCATTCCCACTTCCTCTCAGATGGCGGGGATACTGATATTTGACTCTGTATCTCTGGCTTCCAACTTACGATGTTTCAAGATCTATTACAGCTTTTCAAAACACAGCCTTGTTTAATTTAACCATTCATGGGGGTACAATCATACATAGATCAGCAGAACTCCAGAAAACCTCTAACCACACCATAACCCAGGCAATGATGCTGTTGTGTCTGAGCCATTTCCTAAGTCTCTGGCTGAACATTTTGCTTTTGATCCCCTACCTTTTATTTCTGAGTCACTTCACAGCCTATAAGAAAGCAAGGATCTCTTATTTAGCTAGACTTCAAAATATGCCTGTAGATAAAGAGAAACAGTTATATGTTAATTTTTTCTAAATCCCATCAACTCCCTCCTCCTTCCCTCACCTCTCCATTCCTACATAGAGCCAATTACAAACTGTCCCAGCTGCAGTAAAATGGTTATTTTAAAGCACCATGTGTGTAGCAGGTGGAACAATTATTGTCATTACAAGTTCATAAAAATGTTCGTGGACAAGCCAAGAATTTAGTCAAAATTTAAACTGGCATTAACTAGCAACCTTTTGTACAGCTCATGTTTGGGTTTTGAAACAGCAGTTAAATTTTCTGCCCTATTCCTCACCTCTCACCAGGGCTGACTGCTGAGTGCTCATCTTTTTCTTTACCAAATGGAATACCACATGTTTATGAAGGTTTAAGTCAGATTCATCGTTAGCACCAGAAGCTAAAGTTTGAAAAAGATACAGAGAAAGAAGGAAAGAGAGACAGAAAGAAAGAATTCTTTCTATGGATATTGTCAGAAAAGATTTAAATGAATTAGCCTTTAGTTTTTAGAATCAACTCAGCCAAATTGTAGTCACCTGGATATCTGCCTAAATTTTATCTGTCATACAGGAAAAGTAACATGAAAACTAGATATCCTTCACCATTGTTTCTTGTACCTATGAGATTCTATGTTCTTGGCAAAGTATCCCCTTGAGATAGAAGGACTACAAAAAGATCCGTTCCTGTCTAGCCTGAAGCTTGTTGCTTTTTACTTTATCTTGATAGCTTTAAAATCAAAGGGCTTCATGTTCAGCAGTGGCCAACAAAAAATGACTGTGAATTGAATTATATTTAGTGCACGCAAAAACAGCACATATGTTAAAACACTGAAACAGACACAGAAAACATTTGAATGTTTCTCTTCTCCCAATATCTCTCTCACACAGTATGATTTATCTGTGAGCAAAAGCAGAGATCAGGTATCAGGTTCTGATTGATTCAATGCCTTGTGGCGAGAAGTCAGTAACAAAATGTGGACAAAGAATTTAAATGTGCCTATTTTAACAGGGACTTTGTTTGTCCATGCATGGAGATAAGAGACACCTGCACATTTCACATGTGGGTCTAGCTTAACATTCTGAACACCTGCACCCAAGTCATCAGAGTTTCCAGTATTTGGACCTGGGGTTTTATTTTAGGTCCATGTTGAAGCATAAGGACTGTCAGAGCAAGACTTCAGTACCAAAACTATTTGCAATAGTATTATAGAATAGAATTATACTCTACACAATTCCTAAGTATAGTTGCTGTGTTAACAATAATCTTGTAGGCTATTCTAAAATGAGTTCTCAGTTATGCACTATTGAATATTAAAAAAGCAAAAATATTATTCCCAAATTATGGCTTTCTTTATAGTTTCTTAAAATTTAGCTTGCTGCTATTGAACAGAACCAAAGAGGAGGGTGAAGACGAATCACATGGAAAAAGGTGAAGAAAAGCATTGAAAAAGCAGAAGTCAAATTAGCACACTGTTGCAAATTCAAGCTGCATTCTAAAAATAAAGCACTGCAATGAGCATCAGTAAACCACATTACTCAGGAGGATATGAAAAATAGCAAACTAGCATGACTTCTGCAAAATTGAAATAAAGAAAAAGAAATATTCATTTGAGGCTGATTGCAAGTCTCTACACATATGTAGCATTGAAGGACTAGGGTGTTTTGTATGCTTTGATGGTGGTAGGAAGAGTGGTTTTGTGCAACTTTGGGCTGAATTACTGAATCTCTTGGTCTCAATTACCCATTGGTAGGATAGGAAATTTCTTCCCACCTTTGCCTATTTACACTATAGACTCTTTGGGGCAGAGGATCATAGTGACTACTTTCTTGTAGTGTTTCCTGTGAATAGCTGTAAAGTGAAACTAAAAGTCACTACTAAGGCAATCAGATTTTCAATTTTTCCAGTTTTCCATACTTTTCAATTGTTTTGACACAGTGACTACAGGATGAGCTAGAGCAATCTCTCTTATCTATGAGGGGAAAGCTTGACTGTTCTTCAACTTAATGTTGAAGGCTTTATCTTGCTTAAGCAATCAGTGCTGGAATGCATCACCAGGGAATTGAAATCACATGCTATCAGAAACACATAAACAGCAATTATGGAAAATGAAGATTTCAAGCTACAGCCTTGCAGACTGTAGCTAGTAGGACACATTGCTTTGCTACTTTCATTAGAAATGACCTGCTATATTTTACTGAGGGACATTACACTTAGGGCATATCCAGACAAGCATACACATGTGGTTTGCAATGTCACAAACCACATGTGGCACACATTGCAACCATTCGCCATGCTCCAAATTTGCTACCAGGAACTCTCAGTATCAAAAAACCCCACAAAACTGCCACAAAATAGCTGTGTGGCATATGCTCCAGGAGCATGGGCTGGAGCAACTGGAGGGTGGGTCCTCCAGGGAGAGGCTATGGCTGCCAGCCACAGCATCTCCTCTACTTTAGGTGTCCCCCAGTACGTCCAGCATGCTGGGAGTTGGGAGGAATAGGGAAATGGTTGTTTCCAAGAAATGGGGCATTCTGCCCCACACCAAACTCCATGTGCAGGGGCATGCACAGTGGCAAAAAGCAGTGGAACAAATTTGTGCCTTTGCTGTTTTTGCCATGGCAAATGCATGCCCCTGCATGTGGAAATATGCCCCTAGAGTGCAGTAGAACGGAGCACTGTCCTGATCAATGGCATACTCATCATCAACATATACAAGCCACCCTCTGCTTTGTTGTCAATCACATCCTTGCCTATTTATGACCAGATAAGCTTATATGAGGGTGACTTCAATTGTCAACATCAAGACCGGGGATACACCATCAATAGTAGCAATGGAGACAATCTTTGCCTCTAAGCAAGACTAAATAATATAGCCCTCATATATGACACAAAAGAGCCACATACCTACCACTCTGGACACTGCAATATTCAGACAAACCCACATCTTTCCTGGTGGAAAGGCAACTTGAGTAAAATAAGAAAGGTATTTGACAAGTTTCTATCATCTCAGCATAGACAGTCACTCATCAGCATTGACAATATGACTTTTCAGCTGACGCCATCCAGACTACCCCCAAAATGGAACTTTTGGAAGGTGGTTTGGCAGAAATATCAAAAGCTGAACAACAAGAGAGCAAACGAGTAACAGGATCCATCAAAAACCAAAACTGATCAAGGTTACAGTACATTTACAAACTTCCTGTTTTGAAATAGCCAAACTTGGCATACCTAGAGGCTATAGAAGCCATTATGTGGCATGCTGGGATGAACAGCTGAGCAGCTCTTTAACATCATCAAGAAATGCAATGCTCCTGCAACCTTAAAAAGAACTACAGAACAGCTGGCTACCACATTGAACAATATAAAAAAGGAGAGATAGATCACTACCATAGAAGGACTGAATATGACTCACTTGAATAGACAAGTATGATGCACCATTAACTGCCTTACAGGCAGAGGCACAAAAAAATTACATTGCCCTGTGTCAGCAAACTCCATCATAAAAACACTGTGCAACAGTATTAAGTAACCAAAATAAGCAATGCACAGAAATGATTAGACATCTGACTCACAAGCAACTTAAATAACCCTACGCCAACCTTAATTTGATTGCCCTCCTTCTCCAATAATGAGTTTGACATAGCTATTAAAGTGATCAAGGCTGGCAAGGCTGCAGGACCAGATAAAATATTCCCAGAATTTGCCATCAAGCTTGGAACCACAATGAGAAGTTGGCTTCAGAAATTCATGTATAAATGCCTAGGAAGTAACAGACTTCCAAAAATCATTGCTATCCTGAAACCCAGTAAACCACCAGAGAATCCAAAGAGCTACTGACCTATCTTACTACTCTGTGTTATATACAAACTCATGGTGTATACAATCCTGAATAGAATAGAGAACACCAATTCCCAGGTCCCAGAAGAACAAGCTGGCTTTCAGGAAAAGCAGTGTACCACTGACCAAGTTACATTACTTACATCTGGTATAGGAAATGCATTTGAAATGGGGCAGAAAACAGATGCAGCCTTTATCAAACTTACAGTTGCCTATGAGACTGTATGTCATCAAGGCCTCAAATATAAACTGGAATCCGTGATATCTGACTGTAAGCTATGCACTTTCAACTTGAACATGATCTCCAGGAGGGTATTCCAATTCACTACTAGCCAAGAAGAGAAAAAGCAGAGTACAAACTCTGAAGAATAGAGTCCCTCCCAAAGTCAGTGCTAGCACCAGTACTTTTCAGTGTCAAACTTCCCGCATACAACATCCAAGTGATATATGTACACTGACGATGTCACTATAGTAGCCCAAGGAATAGATGTGGCAGAACTGTAAAAGACACTAGGTACTGACATGAAACTCATCATTGCCTATCTCTACTTAAAACTGAGCATCAATAAAGTATTATCATCACTCTTCTACCTGGATAATCGTCAAGCCAAGAGCACGCTGAATATCAGAGTAGGCAAGCACAATCTTTTCCATGAGCATACCCCTACCTATCTAGAAGTCACATTAGACCATTTCCTCACCTATCAACATCACATTCAGTAGGTCTGCAGCAAAGCCTCTGCCTTAAAACATTTAGCCAGCACTTGCACTTGTAATGGTATATCCCTCAGCAGAATATTGTGCTCCTGTATAGTCCAGAAACTGTCACCATAAAAAGCCGACGTTGTTCTTAACCGTGTGCTGAGTGTAACTGGCTACACAACTTACACACACAGATGTATTTCCTGTACTCCGAGTATTAGACCAAGTGACGTAAGAAGAAAGACAGTAACATTATTACTGGCAACAGAAGCAAGACATGATGAAAATCACCTGCTCCATCAACTGTTAGCTGAAGATGGAGGCTGAAGCGCACATCTACAGGAGACAGGTTAATGCACATTAACCTAATTTAATGCACATTGTGGTCACGTTTCTATACGTGTGCACCTTTAATGAGTATTAAAAGTAGTGAAATGAGACTAATTGCACTTTAATTTGATAGTTGCAAATGCAGGTATCAAATTTGGGCGTGATTAGTTAAAGTGCATTAACGCATGTCTAGACATGACCCAGCACTAACTTTTAGTGCTGGGTCTGCTCAGCCACTAGAGGTCCCTGGTGGGGCTGCAGGGACTTGGCACTAACTTTAATGCCAATACTAGGCATTAAAAATGATGCATGTATGTACCTGTCAGAAATCACTTAATGTGCATTAGCTTAATGTACATGACATTTAGTCACACTTAAATACATGTGTAGATGTGCCCTAAGAGGCTTAAAAGGCACAAAACATTTCTACATGAAGCCCACAAGCTCCTGGAAGAGATTGGGTTGCTGAATCAAACCCATGGGCAGTAATGGAGTGGGCTGACTGTTGGGAAAGGTCAGACCTATTTCTACAGTGTTTTATGCCAACAACAAATGAATCTTTCATTGGGCATGACCTGGACAGAGAAGCATAAGTCAAGCACAGCAAACTGAGATCTGGGTATGGACACTTCAAAACAACACTTCATAAGATGAACATCTTGGACAGCTTGCTGTATGAGTGTGGAGTCCAACAAACTGCAAAGTATTAAATCGAAAGCTGCAACTCTACATATGCCCAAACAGGGTAGCTGTCCACATTGAGTGATAATACTAGAGTGGCACAGAGATTTGGAAGTTGATATCTGATGCCATACAAAAGACGAAGGGGCAGGGACTGTCCCTGTAGGAACACAGCCTAATGCAATGGTATCTTGAAATTAACCGGTGCTACTAAATTCTGCTGTAGTATAAACAACAGAAATAAGGATAACAGCTGCAAGAAAAGACAGAAAGCAGGGCAGGGTGGCATCTGAGAGATTAACTCATTCAAACTACACATAAAGTAGCAAAACCTCTGGTTTTTCTTTTTTAATACACACACACACACACACACACGATAGATATGCATTTCCTTTCCTTCCCCAATTATTTCTGGCTTTTCTTTCTCTCCCTCTCTATTCCGTATAGACAAGCATAAGCAAGCTCAGACTTAGGACGCCCTCTCCATCTGGACCAGCACCATGCCACACCACCTATCCACCCAGAGGCCCTACTGGCAACCTCCATCTGGACAGCACCTGCTGGACAAGGACCCCTTTCTAGCCTGGATAGGTAGCTATCACCCCCTACCCCGTCTTCAACCAAGGACTTCTCTTCCCTACCTGGACTCTAGCCCTTCCACTGAGTCTCTTTCTCCTGCTGCCATTGTGACTCTGTGTGTGTGTGTGTGTGTGTGTGTGTGTGTGTGTGTGTGTGTGTGTGTGTGTGTGTGTG
>NW_017728906.1:31686524-31693875 GCF_001723895.1 Crocodylus porosus
CCTGTCCAACAGCACAATATTGAGATCCTGAGAGTTGGCCTGACCCCACAGGGCAACAATAAACTTTCATAGGTGACTGCCTATTTTATCAGACACTATGACTTCAGACTAACCCATATAAATACCACTCTCAACAACAAGAAAAGATTACTAAGATTGTAAGTACAACATAGAACAGAAAAATATTTCTGGGGAAAATGAATGGTCAATGCTACATACTTTTAGCCTGATTCCTTCCACACTGTCTGAGATTTGTACTTGTACTATACTCTGATGGCTTATTTTCCTCAAACTACCTTTGCAGCTAAGACTGATATTGATCAATAAAATGGCACAACACCATCTCCACTACACATCCCATCCATAGTTTAATACAGGAAAAAATTATTAAATATGTTTTTGCTATTATAACTGAGAAACCTTACAGGGTATATTTTAAAAATACATCCCATTACAAAGTCTTCCCCAGGTCTCCTGGTTGCCTGCCAGTGAATGCATCGAGTTTATTTCAGTATTGTGTATCTGTCCAGTTCTCTGCTGATTTTGCTTGCTACTCATTCCAAACCTACCTTTCATGGATTGAATTCACCTAGTTTGTCTTGCAGGAGTAAATGTCTGGCAGTGTAGAAGCTTTGCTGATATCAGAACAAGTAACTTTTCATTCTACAGAGATGACCACCACATAACCTTCTGCATCTTCTGCAGAGATGACCACCACATAACCTGTTTATTTGGGCTATATACTGGTCTGTGAATTTGATTTTTACTTCTATTTCTTTCATTGCTCATCCTAAGAAAGGATATGATCTAGCAAATTGCTGCTCAGCACTGTAAAATCCTACTGAATTTACTGTAATGTGATAAACAAAGAATCATAAAGAAGTAGGATTGGCAGGGACCTCAGAAGGTTGTCAAGTCCAACCCTCTGCTCAAGACAGGTACATGCCTGTCCAAACCATCCCATACACATGCTTGTCTAACCTTTTTCAAAAATGCCACAAACAACCCATTGCACAACTACAAGGACCAAGAACACTAAGAACATCCTGACAACTGCAGGTAAAGCAGTGGGGTGAGGGCACTGTCAACATCCTGCCACTGTGGTTAGGGACAAACATTAAAAAGCCAAAGACTGAATTGATTCAATCTTTGCAGTTTGGTCTAACCTGTAGAGATTGAACCAATTTGCAAGTTGTTCACTTTTGATTCAAGAAACACAGGCACATGCCTGCAGTGGCTTAGCTTAGAAGCTGGTGGTGGGGGTGTTAGAGCAACCCCTCCCTTCCCTTTCAAAGTGCTGAGATGGGGGGTGGGGGTGGGGATGTGCCCAGCAGGATGCTATGATTAGAGAAGGGTTTAATGCACAGCCCCAGCCAGGGTGTGCCTGGAGAGGGAGGTGAAAGCAGCCCTTGCCAGGTTTTTCCTCACTCACTGCTCAAGGAGCGGGGAGTCTTCCAGACCCTGGCCCCCATGAGGCAAAGTTGGGGAGGGCAGGGAGGACTGCTTGTGTGGAGTGCATGCATCTGTTGATGATACTGAGCTTTTCAATTTCCCTCCTTCATCATAGTGTCTGCAGCAAACTGATGCCATTCACAGGTTCCATGCATTGCAAACCAGGTCATTTCTTACATGTCTCTGTGTCTCCTCTTGAACACTGTTGATTTTGGCCTTCAAAGCAAGCAAGCCAGTAGCCAGCAGGGAGCTTATCTGCCCATCAAGAAAACAAGACTCACTCTTATGAGTTCAAGCTCTTCTTAAATAGCTTTTCCCAAGGTATTTGTAAAGAAGAATGGAGGGCCATTATCAGTTGGCCTGTTTATTAGTTCCAAAAAGCCCTAAGTGGACACTGTTCTGTTTGCCTTTTTTCAGTGAAACTGGAAACACACACATATAGACACCTGTCAGCATTCAGCAGCATGGAGGTAGTATGGCCAGATGCCAGCTGGGGCCCATGCCACTGGGGTCCTTGCTGTTGGGGGGGGGGGGTCCCTGCTTGAGCAGTGAGTGAGGATAAGATGGGGAAGGGGGAAGCCGGGCAGGTGCTGCTGTGCCTGCAGTCTCCACCTCCTTCTCCTTCTCAGTCAGCTGGAGATCTGACTAGGGAGGAGAGGAGGCAGGGCCAGCCCCGCTTTCTAGAGCAGACAGCTCAGCGCAAGGCTGAAAAGCATGCTGGGATACCGGGGGACTCTGATTTAACTTAAAACAGCAAGAGGTCTGGGACAAACATTCCATAAGTTGGTTTGACCCAAATCAGTTAAGTCTGATATTACATTCAACCATGTTCATCTTAAACTAGTTTCAGCTGTTTTGAAACTGGTTTATGTGCACTGAACTTAAGTTCTGTTACAGGTTTAAACCAGTTTCCAATCACTTAAACCGGTTTATGTGTAACTTCTGTCTGTAGCCTGCCAGGTTATTAAAACACGCTCAAGAAATCCAGGGAAAAAGACTGCAACCTGTTGCTACGGAAGAATACTTCTTCTGTACCCTGTTGCTACAAAACTCCCTGTGGTTTGGATCAGCTCTGAAATAAAATTACTTCTTGATCCCAGATGTCATGATCAGTCTGACCCTGAGTGATGGGGCAACAGTCTAACCAGGAACCTAAGGCCTTTTTTTAATTCTAGCAGGAGCACTGGCACACTCCAGTTAAAGTCCCTCACCTTGGCTGTAGTGAATACCTAATGCTTCTGAGGAAGGCAAACCTCTTCTCACCCCAACACTTCTACAAGGAACAGGAGGGGGAAAAAATTCCTTCTTTGCCCCATGTGGCCACCAGCAAAGCCCAGAAGCATGGGGGAAAAACAAACACCCTCCACTCTGTTCTGCAACTTGAGAATATCAAACAACTCTATGCATCACACACACTTTCTGTCATCCTTTCCCTTCCATAAACTTATTAAACTCCTTCTGAGCTTGTTTAGTCATTTACAGGATCAAGCCCATATTAATTAGCTGTCTATTTGGTTTCTCATCTAATATCTCATGAATGCCTTTAAGAAATTGCAGATAATGCATCCAATTTGCTTGCTTAGCTGGCTGGAGTGATTTTGTTAATAGACAGGATCAGCAAAGCTTGGAGCCCTTAAAATGTCTTCCTTTATTGCAGGGTATTTCCTAATCTGTGTGGTAAATCCCACTGAAGTTTCTGTAAAATGAAAGGTACTTCCTTCAGGCAGGACAGGGAATTTTAAAACTTCAGGACTGACAGAAGAAATCTAACCTTCAGTTAAGATACAGCAGGGTTTTTCCCAAAGTGCTTAACTAAAGGATATCCACACCACACTTTTATTTTTCATCCTTCTTTGACCTTTAATTTCATGTAAGTTCCCAAAGTAAGCAATTTTAGCTGTGTTTTTTCTCAGCTTCTCCCATTTTGGGTAACAGACACAAAGACTATTTTGTGACAACACACCCCCTTCTTTCTTAAAATCTCATAGCAAGGGAAAAATGGCTGTTAGTTTAAACAACTTAAAACTACAGTTTTGTGCCCATTGAGGTCCTTATTTATCCACCAATTTCAATTCTTGCCTGTTTTTATATTTCAAATTATAGCTTTTCCAAGTTCATGTAAACTTCTAGGTAAGAAGGTGGCTCTTTTACAAAAACCTGCTTCCAAATTACTAAAAATAATTCATTCCTGTTTACATTTTCTTCTCATGGAGTGTAAGGCTATGATATGTACACTTATAACTCATTCCTTTCTTTATTCAACTATTTAATGTTTAATGTTTCAAAATATTATGTGAACGTTTTGCTGGTGAATGGAACTGGGCTGAAAGCCTGGAGAAAAGTCCTCTGCTTATCTACACGACAGGCATAGGATGAGGGGCAGTGAAGTGAACTTCACCATCATATTCTGCTATTGTGCATTAACCTTTAGCAGGCAGTACCACCACTAGGGCTAGGGGCAGAAATTACACATAAATCATTATAAGTGACCAGAAACTGGTTCAAAACTATAACACAACAGAAGTTCAGTACACATAAACCACTTTCAAAATGGCCAAGACTTTGGGCATATTGTGGTTTAAGATAAACCTGGATGGATGCAGTATCAGACTTAATTGATTTAGGTTAGATTGGTTTACTGAACTTCTGCCCCAGATCCCCTCCAGATTCAAGTTAACTCAGAGTCCCCCATCATCCCAGGATTCTTTGCACCTCCCCAAAAACCACACCTTGAACTGTGGGCAGGCTAGCCGTGGCCCACGCTGCTCCAACCATGTAGGGAGGCATGCTCTAGCACCCCCAGCTTCTGGCCTGGGCCACTGCAGACACGTAGCTGAATTTCCAGAATCAAGAGTGAATGTCTGTTCACTTGCTTATCAGTTCAATCTACACAGTTTAAACTAACCTGCAAAGATTGAATCAATTCAGCCTCGGGCTTTTTGACTGTCTGTACTTAGCCTATAGGATTAGAGGATAATTAAGTCTGAATCAAACATTCAGTGACCATTCTGGTAAGGATGACAACCAGAGTCTGAATCAGTTCCAGTTCTTAAAGTAGGTTTTGTGATGTCAACACACCTCCTGAGACATAGGTTTAGGCCACCCAGTTCATTTCAGTTAAGGCCAATGAAAACCTATCACATAGTGACACTTATCTGCTAATGCTATGAACAGGTGACCAAGCCCTGGACTCCTTCTTTCCTGTTTCAGAATTTTAAACAGCAACTTTTCTACAGCAAGAGGTACAGCTCGTACTTCCTTTAATTAAGTTTAACTTTGGTATTGTACAAGTGTTTGGGTTAGTTTATCACTGTTGGGTAGGGCTTGAGGGGTTAGAGCAGTGGTTCTCAACATTTTTAAACTCAAGGAACCTTTTGTTAGGCACAAAGCACTCCTCAGAAAATGTCATCTCTTAGTTTTCACTCATTTTTTGACAACTGAAAAATAATACAGCGAATTTTCTATTGCAAAACACTCTGAAAGATCAAAACAGGTCAGAATTTTTGTAACAATATGAATTTTTTTTGAAATTGTTCGTTTTATCTTGTGAATCATGTCTGCTTGCTTAAGATTGTGTGGCATTCTGCAGCACCCCAAAAAGATTTCAAGGCACCCCAGGATGCTGCAACACCCTGGTTGAGAATCACTGGACTAGAGATACTAGTATGAAAACAGTTGTTTCCGTTTTAATAACTTTTGATTACCAGTCTAGGTACAGTAGACACAGAACTTGTCTGCCCTACCTGTTACCTATTTGAAAATTGAACTAGAGCAATGATAGTCCCAAAGCAAACTTTACTTTGGTTTGGCATGAGGTACAAGGTAATTCACGAGCTGGCACTCTTTGAAAGTTCCCCTTGCCTTGTTATTTCCTTCCAAGAATGTTAAAAAAAAGAGAGAGAAAGAATATTTTCCATTTTTAAATTGCTCTTTACTCTGCAAAGCTTAATAGCCAGTATATACAAAAATATATCTTCAGTGAACACAGCACATGATGTACTGATAAATTAAAAATGACTAAGGTGGCAGCAGTCTGTTTCAAGGAATACATCATACTAGATGTAACTCACAAGAATACAGGTTCTTTCCCCTCATTAAATCAGTCTTAAATGTCGATTTCTGAAGGGCATATTGTGGATTTTTAATGTAAGTTATTATCCTTTGAGGCTCAAGTTGACACACAGTTAAGTGATTTTTGAAATCAAGTCTTTGGCACCTAAATACTGTTTCATCTAGTTCAGAACTGGTGTTACTATGACATTTCACCATAAAATTAAAATTTTAATAGGGTAACACTAATCTCAGTATTTGTCCACTTCAAGAAAGCCAATTTCAGTCCTCTCTGCAGTCCATAAAACATTCTGAGTGAGTGTTCATTACGTTAACTTGTCATTTGCTCAGTAAGGTGAGTTATTTAGCATCGAATGCATACCAAATACGCATAAACTATAATAGACAGGACCAACACTTTCTCAGAATGGACACTTATTGACATGTGTGGACAGTAGCAGCAGGCCTTGCATTTTCACTTCAACTACTACTTAAAAGTGACGCTGTCAGAAAGGAAACACCTACTGTGCGCCTTCACTTGCCTTCTGATCCCTTATTAGTTAACCCCAAAGTGAATATGTATACAGCTTTAATCCCCAAGTGTGTATCTGAACCAGGGGAAATCTGGAATTAATTGTGAAGTATTTTGGTTACTAATGCAGCTGTTACAAGTGTTTGATTTGGCAAGGGAACAGAAAAGGCACTACATACCAATTTCGTGAGCCACTGTAAAAGCTGCATGGAGGCCGTCATCTTCAATCACTGCACAGCTGCGCTCAGGGGAGCATATGGTCCCAACGTCTGCCATTCCCAGAGTATCACATGAATGATGCCCGCATAAATCCTGCCCAGGAAGGGAAAAAAGAAATCATTAATATCATTGTTATACACATAGGCAACAACAAGCTGAAGTCAGCATCCCTCTGCAAACAGCATGGCCAGGATAATAATAATAATAATACAAGTAATATTATACTTTGAACTTTAATCTAAGAATCACAAAGCCTTATAAAAGCAAGATGACCAAATCCCACCTCCATTAAAGTCAATGGGAGTCTTTGAATTTACTTTAATGGTAATTGAATAAGGCCTGTAATTAATTACAATCATTTATATTTGTACTGCTGAGGCTCTAACTGACATCAGGGGCCCGGTTTGTTTAATGCCATACGTGCACCACAGAACAAAACAGTCACAGTCGCCCACTAAAGATCTAATCCTCCAAACAGATAAAACAGATCAAAGGTATTTGAACCTTTCTACAGATGTAGAATGGGCACACACATGGAGAGACCAGGGATCTCACAGGCAAGATTTAAATGAAGAGATTCTGTATCCCAGTTCAGTGCTTTTCCACAAAAACATCCTTCCTTTCTAATGGTATCTTTCATATACTTGTACCCAAAGAAATGAGATAATGTTCAATATCTCTTTTGCAATGGGGTCTGTACTCTGAGGCTCCCCATTTTAGAGATGAGGAAACTGAAACACAAATGATTCAATTATTTTTCCAAGGTCCATCAGGGGGTTGTGGATTCTGCATATCTCATAAATGTAATATGCAAAAATGAGACAATCTCTAAAACTGAAGAGAGATTATTGTGTTTGCAATTCTTGGACACAGGAAATGATCAGAACTCTAACATTTGCTTAGTTATACAATATAAAAATCATGAGCCAATGTTATTTTTTTCAGTACTTCCACTTTCAAATATAAACATTCATTTTATAAGGACTAGGCACATATGTGTGTACTTAGCCTGATTCAAAATTTAATAAAATTCATAGAAGAATTCTTATTAAGATGTCAGTGGGCTTTGAATCAGCCCTTTATTAATTTCACGTGATA
>NW_017728906.1:31694075-31706880 GCF_001723895.1 Crocodylus porosus
TGTGTGTGTGTGTGTGTGTGTCTGTCTGTAATGCTCCTGGGGGGGCGTGGCTCCCGGCAGAGTATGGCTCCAGCCAGTGCTATGTGCAGGGTGAATTGCCCATCAAGGATGATGGTGGGGATGGAGTGCCGCCATGATGGAGGGGACAGAAGTGAAGGAGAGGGAGGAAGAGGGGTGGCGTGGGGCTGGACATGGAGGTGGGGTGGGAATGATGGTGGGGATGAAGCCCTGCCATGATGATAAGGACAGAGAGGATGGATGTGGGGGTGAAGCCAATGCCACTGGTCTCACTGCCCCCAGCCCTGCTCCTTCGAGGTGGCAGCAGCACAGGGTAGTAGTGGTGTGGCACTGGCCTCATCCCCCCTCCGTTCCTGCCATCATTTTTGATGGGCAATTTGCTAGTACTTTACAACGATAGTTTGAGTCTACCATTCAAACTGTATTCCTTCATTCAGATTTCCATTTAAATTGCCCTACTTTTAGGAAGCCTTTTATGATGAATCTATCTAGACATTAAATTAATGGTCTGCATATAGCTGTTAGATGTATACATTCAATAGCTTACTGGTAAGTACCTGTTCTCGCTGAAGTTAATTGAAAGTTCAACATATCAAGCTCATAAAGCAAAAGATTGGACATTTTCTTTGCTGTAATTTTTTTTTTAATTATTAAGGGGATTTTAAATATAAATAAATAAATTGCCAGGATTACAGCAGTGAATTTAGCATTGCAGGGTCAGTGTCTTCATTTCCATAAATCTAAGCACTGGGGACTTTTCTTTTTCCTGTTTACTGAGGGTAGGAAGTGCCTTGGTGATGATCTTTTAGCCTAGTTAACATGTTAGCAGCACTTACTAAATTCCTAGAGCATTCTCATGGGCTATGAACAGATGTTGCATTTGTCTCAGGGGATGTTGCATTTGTCTCATCATTCAGATGTCTGCATCTTTGTCCTGAGTTAAACCCTAAACAGGCTCACAGGATAAGAGGTGCTAACATTTTGTCTTGGGACATTGTGAAGCATGTCCGAACTATTATCCCAGGACTGCATCATTGAATCAATGTCAGAAAAGTGTCAGGCAGGCAAGGTTCTTTGGGCAAATGTGATATCTTTTATTAGACCAACTAGTTGAAAATTGTTTTTTGCGAGCTTTCAGGCACAAACAACCTTCTTGAGGCATAGGGGGAGTCTGCTGGCGTTATGTGTTCTCCATGGTGGAATCAAAGCCAAAATGTAAAATGTAGGTCTGTGAAAATGCAAATGAGTAGCTGTGAGGATCAGAGGGAATGGTAGACAATAGGTGTCAGACCCGGGGGGGAGGGGGAGAAGGCAAGGAGGGAAGGTTGACCGGGTGATAGAATGTATCTGGTGAAGTGTAGAGATGTTAGCTGTCTGGCAGGTGGCAGCCAGGTTATAATGTGTCATAAATCCAATGTCTATATTTAGTCCATGATTTTTGTTTTTTTAATTCAGTAGTGTTTTGTAAATTCCCTTTGAGGATTAGAATTGAGAGATCGGGGAAAGAGTGGTTGTCTTGTGAGAAACTGGCCCCCACATGGAATTGGGTATTCCTGTCTTTGATCGATTTTTTGGAGTATGTTTATTCTGGTACACAGTTGTTGCTTGGTTCCTCCTACATATTTTCTATCTGGGAATTTAGTGTACTAGATGAAATCTTCTTAAAGAGAATCTTACATTCTTAAAGAGATCTTTCCACAACCACCCATCCTAGCCTTTAAACAAGCATTAAATCTCACAAACCTCATTACCAGAATCAAACTTCCTATGGCTCAAAGCACACCAAATGGATCCAGACCATGCCAGGATAAGAAATGTAAAACCTGCCAATGTATCTCCAACACTCCCACATAACTATATCCCACAACAGAATCTTTGCTAGTCCTAGATCTTACACTTACACCTCCAGAAATGTTATGCATCTCATCCAATGCCCTGATAGAAAATATGTGGGAGAAACCAAACAACAACTGCGTACCAGAATGAACACACATTGAAAATGTATCGAAGACAAAAATATGTGAATTACCTGTGAAGGCACACTTCTTACAAGGTAATCACTCTACAGTCTCTTAGTTCCAATACTCAAAGGAAATTTACAAAACACCTTTTGTAGATGAGCCTATGAACTTCACTCATAAATCTACTGGATACAAAAAAATCATGGACTAAATATAGACATAAGAGTTATGAAACATTATAACCTGCCTGCCATTTGATAACCCCAAGTAACCTGTCTGCATTTTACCAGCTACATTCTATCACCAGTTCAACATTCCCCTCTGCCCCCCAGCTCCACCTACCTGTCTCACACTGATTGCCTGTCTCCCATTCCCTCTGATCCTCACTGCTACACATTTGCATTTTCATATTCTTTCATTTTGCATATTGCCTTCGATTCCACCATGGAGAACACATAACACCAGCAGACTCTCCCTATGCCTGAAGTGTTTGTGCCTGAAAGCTTGCAAAGAACAATTTTTCCAACTATTTAGTCAGTCTAACAAAAGATATCACATTTATCCAAAGAACCTTGTCTGCCTGTGTCCCTATACCACCATGGCTGCAACCAACAGCCCTAAAGAAAAGTGTCAGTGCATTCAGCCATTCATTAAACCCCAACTGGAAAGGCAATGTATATACAGGGTGATCCTGGGACTTTTCTGTGGACAAATGCAGGCACAACTTGTCTGTGAACAATTTTTATGTCTGTTCCTAGTCTTAGGCTTACATCAAATAATTTGTTTATATATCACCTCTGAATTTAGCCTATTGAGTTCATACATTTGTCTTACATGCAAAAATGTTGCCACTTTAAACATGGTAACCGTACTATACTAGGTAAAGCACACCAACTGCGATTGCATCTTGCTCAGTATAAAGGTGCTCAAGAGCTAGTCTCACAGGAATGGTAATAAACTGTACTAGAATTAAGCTCTTTTACACATGCTCCGAGAGATGCTCTAATTAAAGTACCTCCACATCGCATGTATCAATGTCCCTGCGCTTAAAAACGGTGGTGGGGGCACTTGAACTAAAACTCATTTGACAAGGTTTAGTTCAAGTTCCCCTGCCACCATTTTAAAGTGGGGAGATGAAGATACATGAAATGCAGGAGGCTGCTGGATTGCGGTAATTACCATGCTCTAGCAGACTTGATTAATCAAATTCGTTCTGAGCGCTGCAATTCCAATGCATTGCAGCAGTTTCTGTGCTCATGGATAGGCAACCATTTGTACTAGTTTAACTACATTGAACCATTATAACTAACCAAGACAGTAAAAAAAAAATTATGTACACCATGCTTAAAAGTGATACTTTGAGGTGATAAAAGCTATATTTTACATTCTGAGAAGGGCAGAGGAAAAGTGAAAATTACGATAACAATAGCCTGGCCTATAAACAGATTTTGCATGCTATTTTTGTTAGGGATGTAATTTCTTTCAATATAGTCATATTGGTAATACTCCTAGTGTAGACACAGTTATGCAGCATGAAGGTATTTTATAATAGTATATCTTATTACTCCTCTCTAACAGGCATAATCTGTACCACTCTTTACACATTTACATAGAAATAACTATCTACATTAGGAGGCTGTACTGCTTTATAAGTAGACAAGACTTTAGACTCCTTAGAATCACCTCTGAAACAGTTTTCAGAAGTTAAATTGTTCTTTAACCCTGTATTTCTTGACAGAGATGTTAACTACAAGACTTCCCTTGATAAATCCTGCCTGAACTGAAGTGATGCAGAGGGACGATGCCATGTTATTTCCATTAATGTCAAGAGTGTTTGCTACAATGTATTAGCGTACTGTTTTAAATATGTATGGGTATCTGCATCTAACAATATCTTGTTACTTTTGACACACCTCTGACATGTCAATATCATGCCATATTGCTAGCTGTGTTTTGTAATATAAAAGACTGCTTCTGGAAATTTAGGAATATTGTCCATACACTGTTCCCAGCGTATTGTGCTGTTGGACTGCATAGACATGGACTTATAGGAAGGGAAGGAATATAACCATAAATCCCCATATGAGACAAAGAAATAAGCAAGAGAGCAACAGAAGTTTTAGATATAAGGAGCAGAACTATGGATATAGGGTTGGGTGATGAACAATATGGGGGTTACTTGAGTCATTTAAGTGATCATTTCTGTAATGCAACAAGTATTGGGCAATGTAGAAGAAGAGTAGTGTGCATGAACGTTGCAGTTCAGTCTGCATACTCCCAGTAAAGAACTAGACGGGAATAGAGAGGTAGGGCAGGACTTGGGAAGCACAGTATGAAAAGTGGAAATGTTGGCTGGTATTAGCCTGCTTGTGGGGTAGTTGTTGGAAATGTGTGGTTAGGAGCTGTCTTTCTACTACAGCTGTAACTGTGGAGCTTGTGTTGGTTAGGTATTAAAGAGGGGAGGATGTGAAAAACAAGTACTCTTTAATTCCTTTCTTCAGCCTTGGGTAACCATGTATGGAGGCCTCTTTTTGTCTTAGGATAATGCCACCACTGTTATCATTAGCATAGGCAGATTTTTACAATCTCATGAGATTCTCAGATCATGATCACAATTTCCTCTCTTTCCCCTTCCTCTCTGTGGATACCCAGATTTGGCCTATATAGTTTATTTCTATTCTACTTCTATATGATGTACATTATGCAGCTTTTGACCTACAAATTGATACTTCCAAGACAGCTGAGCAATTGCAGTGCTTTCATACCCTTTTCTCTTAACTACATACCCATTCCCTAATTATAGAGGTTTTTTCAGTAGCACAACTTGGACCTATATTATTTTAAACCTATCTGCTTATGTTTCTGCTGATTGAAACCTGGTAGGACAAATTTTGTCTTTGTCTTAAACCTCCTGCACCACACTGGCCATGAAAACTTAGTTACCAGGATTAATAACAACATTCTTAGCTTCCCTAGACAGTCTCAGAAACAACCTCAGAGGCTCCTAAAGGAAAGTTTCTGGGAGTACATTAAAAGTTTTTATAGGCCACAAAAAGTTTTTTTTTTTTAAATCAGGCCCTAACCTAATGATGTAATCTAATAAATCTATGTGAATCTCTTCAATTTTTCAAACTGCTAACAAAGCACTAAAAAAGCCAGGACTGAGATTGTATTTTTAAAATACCTTCCAATCATTATTTCTCCATGATGTGCTTTTTCTTGTAGAAACTTAAGTACCCATTCATATCTGTCTAATTTTGTCTGACCTTTTACTCACTTAATTATCTCCATATAGTGGTGGAAACTTCTGAGCATAAATGTTTCTTGATGTTTGTAAAAGAAGAATTCAGAGTCTGGCCTTTGATCTAAACCACAGGAGTTTCAGAATAGAAGAATCAATAGGAAATGCATTTGCTGTACAGGAGACAATAGATGCTAATCCTTAAAGTCTGGCAAAGGAAAGAGTTTGGAAAAATGAGCTTTACATCATATGATCAGTAGTTAATTAGACAGCTCTTTAAAGGCCAAGATTTTTTGGCATTCTTGAAGTGAATCAAGACTGCTTGGCCTTTTGCCATGTAGAAATGGCATTATTGTGAATGAAGATAACGTAGAGGCTCCCTATTTGATGCTATTTACTTATACAACTTGGAATTCTTTAATTGGAGAAGAGGGGCTCAACACTGGCCATACACTAATCTTCAGATTTTGAACTTTGACATTTGATTAGTGTTCTAGGGCTAAATCCAAATAAAGGATTTAGGCCACCTAACCACAAAACTGCAATCCTGAAATGCCCCGCTTATATACTGCTTAACCCTGGGGCACTCTGAGTGCTTTGGGACATTATGCCAGATGATCACTGTGTGAGGGAGTTGTTCATGCACTTTTAAGAACAGACCAGACAAGCACTTGTACAGGATGGTTTAGACAGGGGTGATCCTGCCTTGAGCAGGGGAGTTGGACTAGTGATTCCAAACTCCATAGACAGCTTAGAATCAGACAGTTTGTAGCTGAAATTGTTCTAAGCACCTGAACATTCTGCTTTTGTAGACACCAGATGTGGTTCAGTTTTCATAGGGCTCAGCAACCCAGCAGTTAGCTCATAACCAATCCTGGTTGGAATCCAGAAGTAGGCATTCCTTCTTCTACATCCCCTAAAGGATCCGGATACAAGAGGTGTTCTCTGAGCACACCTAATGCATATGGACAAGTTGAGGCTCCACAAAATGTAGTTGTGGCTAACACTTTCTTTTAAATCATGGTTATGGGCAACACCTCTCTTATACAATATCGTAGTAGTTAGATCATTTGACCAAGATCTGGAATAACCAGTTTCCAGACCCTCCTCCAGCTGAGGGGGTTCAAACCACCTTTCGTCTCCTCGGATAGTACCTTATCCACCAGATGGTAGGCCATGCTGAATGGGGCACTTTCTCCCTGTCCTATTGGAGCTGTACTATTGTGCAGAAAAAAATTCTCCAGATTTACTAAGAGAGAAGCACAGAAAAAGCTTGTCTCTAACTCCAGCAGTCAGGTGATAATTAGGGAGTTGTGCATAACTGCAAAAGTATTGTGGAATACTGCAACACTTTTCTCATATCCACAAAACATTGTTCCCCCCCCATGTCATTTTCTAAACAAAACATACTATATTCATATGAAGGTCAATGGAGCCACTCTGCAGCTGAGAAGGACAGCAAATGCTATAATTTCTCTAGCATAATAAAGATCATTTACATTCAACATAATACATCAAGATCCCCTGCAGATATACTGCTGGCATTTGGCACGATGACAATATGACAATACAACCTCTGGCTTACTACAAAGGAGGGTACTTTGGATGAGACAGTAAAGTTTAAAAAAAAAAGAAAAAAAGAAAAAAAGAAAAAAAAAGAAATAACCTGAGCCAAAGAAAGCATGTGCTTCACCCAATGAAATTATCATCTATTGAGTTGAGATAATCCAATCCTTGCTGTTCAATTTCAACAGCACTGTCAGCTTGATAGTTAAATTGAACCACATATGCAGGGCCCATATAATTGCTGTGTGGAAAAGGGCAGGGCTGCCGCCTTTGACTCTAATGTGAACTTTTTTTCTAAGAGCCAGTGATGATGGTACTATCACTCGCTATACTAACCAGTACTTATGAAAGACTTGTTCATGTTCTGATTGTCTGTATCTGCTGTGAGAAATATCTATTTGAGTTTTCACATGGTTCAGAGTGGAAAGAAAGGAAGATAATTTGATTTTATCCAACTGTTTTCAGTAGTTTGCTTTTAACTTAGCTTAGGTCATGAGTAAAGTAGATTTGTGGGATTTTAGGGGACACTTGCTAAAAAAGTAAAAAAATAGTACTGATTCAAGTACATTTTAGAAGCTACTTCCAACAACTATTTGCATTGCAACACACGTCTGGAGTACGTTGTTTGTGTTAATAAGCAGTGCAGACACAGAAAAGTGAATTATTTCCAAAGTCACAGAATTAGTCATAAATGACAGAGAGATAAACAAATTAGATTAATGTTTAACGTTGATGTTACTCTATTCAAGTCAATGGAGTTATACCAAGGATGAGTCCAACACAAAAATTTAAAATTCTAGTCACAGAGGTGGTTAGCCTTTTTAGTCTGAAGTAGGCAAGAATAGGGTAAGTCAACCAGACAACATGAAATATAGAAAGATCCATTACTAACTTTGCTTTGTGGCTGGGTCTCTAAGGGTATGTCTATATGTGCAATTAATGCAACTGAAAGAACTCTGGTGCAGTCTGAGCTAGTGGAAACTAATTTAACTGTCTACACACGTGTTTAAGAGCAGTAATTTACTCTGTCATCGGACAGTACTTGTGTCTGATGGGACTATATGATGGTGCAGTAAATAAGTCTACATCAACCTAATTGCCACATACATGTATACACTGATGCTTTACTGTACAGCAAATTAGTCTACTGTGCAGTAAAGCACACATGTAGATGGGCCCTGACTAGATTAGTCTGGTGACACCTTAGAGTAACTGGCTCAGAGAGTCATGGCTTTTGTAAGTGACAACCTACCTCATTAGGTGCTATGCAAATAGAAAGTATAGCATCTGATGAAGTAAACTATTGCCTACAAAAGCTCATGTCCTTCAGTTAGTCTCTGAGGTGTCACCAAACTGTAGTCTGAGACTCAGTCACAAAGTAACTAAAGACAATAATGTAACTCTCTGCATTGCATGTTACCTGCCTGAATGAGATGTCCTGAATAACTGGATAGGAGATTACATTCTGTTATAATCTTTCTATTATATTTTTGAACCAAATGAAGGAGCAAATTATGGCATTTGTTCTATTAGGATTAATTCAGCTAAGGGGCCTAACTCCGAAGACCTTGTCAGACAAGTCTCACTGATAAAATACCTGTCTTTGATCCACATTAAGGCAGATTTTCACAAATGACTATCTAGATTAAAGTCAGGTCTGCCTGCAATGGTTTATATATTAATCTCTTTTGCTATACAGCAGAGTTTGTTTTGAAGTATTTATCAAATTAAATATGGATAATAGCAAAATGTTAATTGCTTTTTTAATCAGGATTCACTGTGAGTTCTGCTTAGAAATAGATCACATAAGCACTAGGAATAATAACAATACACTCCACTGCTACTGATTCTACATAGAAGGAAAGTCCTTGGTGCCTTCAATCATGTAAGCCTTAATCTGTCTTTAAATAAAGAAATTGCAATGTAAAAGAGAGGAAAGCATCTGGGAAAGATTCTTGAAAGTACTTTTGAATTCAAACAAAATCAGTCACCTTTAAAAGTTGTTGCAGTTTGAGGTAACATAACTTCCAGTACAAATGTCATTCCAGAAGGAAGCTAAGTATTATGCTGGAGATCTATATAGCAATATGCATGCTTAGTTCAGCTCTGACTATGCATAAAGAGTTACTTACAGTTTGGGAAATGTGTTAGTTTGATAGATGATTTGCAAATATTATTCTGTTGACACACAGACACAAAGTTCAAGCAGGCCTCAGTTAGTAAACAGGGATGGAAAATGTACCTCACACATTTACTCCATGCCTGAAAAACAAACCATTTAGAAGATGACATCTGGAGTCACAAAAATTAACACAGCACTGTTCAGAGCCCATCAAAACATGGAGCCATGGTTTAGCGTCTAGTTGCTAAGCAACCTACTTCATACATTCAAAACACAGTTGTAAAAGTTGGATCTTCCTGCCAATTGCTGCTACTTCTCACTGAAAAACTAAACTGGAAAAATATCTTTCTTTGGGTTAAAAAACTAACTGCTTTCTAGGAGATGTGTTTCATCTGCCTTTTCATTCTTCAGCTCATTGTCAAGTTTACATTGTAATATATGAATGGATTCATTTTGAACATTCAAATGCCATCAGATTAAAGTGGCATGTATCTTTCACTGAATGTGTAGAAATGCACATAGTGAGAACTAACTGTTAGCTAACCAAAATATCATCTTTTCCTAAGCCAAACATATCTCTGATTTGACCTTCATGATTTCAAAATCTAGGGCCAGATCCTGTGATTCATCCCCCAGTGATGCATTAAAGAAATCTGCACTGATTTACTCTGAGGATCTGACCATTGCTCAACTGTGTCAAAAATATGCACCAAACGACCTACAGCCTATGCTTTTTCTTACAACATATTTATTAAATAACACTGCAAACTACTTTTCCATATGATGCCTATTGCCTAATGTATTACACCTATATTCTTACAGTAAGAAGTAAAATTGTAATGAGACCACAGGAACTACGAAATGTTACTCTCTTTCTTTGAAATGTTCATCGATAGCATTTAGAGCCAGATTTTAGCACTGTTAACTTATGTTTGAAGGAATAAGCTCTACACATGGAGTGAAGGTTTGTCTACAGATGAAGGGTTGCAGTATTTTTGCTTTTGCCATGATGGGCCAGGAAATGACACAGGCAAAGGTCTTTAGTGATGTCTTTTATTGAACCACCTGCATAACTAGGAGAGCTTATAGGGCAAGTTTTCAGGCATCAATTGCCCCAATACTTGTCCAACAGCTTTCCTAGCTACCCAGTTGGTCCAATAAAAGATGCCTACAAATGGAGTTACTTTACAATCCGCTTTGAAAGTGGAGTAAGGTAATTAGGAATCCTTATTTTGGAATGAGTGTGTCCGCAAAAGGTGCTTTTTAGGAATAGCAAATGTCCATTAAATTCTGAATTAACTTGCAGGGGTAGGTAAGTCCTTAGCTATTTTTCAAGGAGGTCTGGTTTGGCATTCATTTTAAAGTTTAAGTCTACAATCTGCAATTCTTATTCAGTGGAACCTGGTCAAGCCCCACTGGAATGAATGAGAGTGGCAATGGAAAGATTTTGACCTAGTTAATAAACTAACCATAAAAAAATGACATTTATAGTAAAAAGCAAGAAGATTCTGACAGGATCTAGCAGTCCTTGTTGCCCAGCACCACCACTGTTATCATGGCCTTCCTTCCTTCAGATTATAATTGCTCAAGTGACTGTAAAAAATAAGAGTTTACAGAGCTTTTAACAAAGATGATGGGTGAGATTAAACTGCTGCAGAGGTAGCCTGCAATGCAAGTACCGGATGACCAAAACACAGTCTAATGTTTCAAGTATTTAGAGCTGTAAAAGTAAGCCAGGCTTCATTTTGCCCCTCCCCTCTGGAGCAACTCCTTCCACAAACCATGCAAAGCATCCTTTTTGGCAGGCTCCTATGCTGTAGCTGAGCAAGAGAAAACTCAAACAAACGGAAAGTCATGCAGTTACTCTTTTCTTTCTTAGAAAAAAACACAAAACCACCAAAAGGGATAGTCTTACAGAAGAACCTCATTGCATAAATTCTGCCACATGTCCACTGGAGAAATGCCCCTTAATGACCTCTGGCAATGCAATTAAGTAAGACACACAGATCTGCAAGTATGAGACTAGCATGATCAGGCCTGTAATTAATTAGGAGAACCCATTTTTCATGGGGTGGATAGGAAGGTAGCATGTCCCTCTCTACAAACCCAATGGACTTAGTTTTTGTGGCTTTGTTTTTCTGTTGTTTATATTTATTTCCTATTCTTGAACCACAAGTGTTGTCACCTTCCAGCCTTAGCGACACTGGTCTTTCATGCTGGGGACACCACGTTAACTTACACCAGTTAAACAGGAAAGGCGTATGTTCTTTAAAATGTTCTCTACCAGTTCAGTCAAATTTTCTAACCTCAGTGGGTCAAGTCCATTCCTAGATTAATTTGATTATTTACAGGGACTATCCACAAATGGTAGAAGCTCCACAGCAATTAAAAAGGATGTGTGAAACAACACACTTCGAAAGGAAGAAATGTAATCACCCACGGGGAGATATTAGATGGTTGCAGTCTGGTTCCTAGTGGCTATGTGTCTAGGTCAAACAAGTTAACAGTATCCCTCAACACTGGCAGTCTCTAGTCACCAGACTCCTGGGACCTGAATAACAGGGAGTGTTGTAGGTCAGGGGAAAGTGAAAGGACAGATGCCCTAAAGAAACTTGTGAAACACTTTAATGAAAGGAGCACCACTCATAACTTGGACAGGAGTCATCTGAAAAAGTCCCCATGATGGTGTTGGTGTTGTTGGTGTTGAAGCAACAGGTGTTGTGGTGAGTATGGTGAGCCAAATGAGTGTGGTGTCTCATGCATCTCAGTTTTGGAGCCAGCCTTCCTTGCACCCCTTTCTCACTTCCTCTCCTTATGGGTGGGAGTTGTGGGAGACACTTGAAACCACAGCATGTGAAAGGAAGCAGTGACATCTCCCAGGTGGAGATAAATGAAATGGTCTCAGTCTGCTCCTTAAGTGGGCCATGGAGGGTCAGCACAGACCAGAAACACACATGCTGGGTGGGGGTAGACTGTGAAGGGCAGAAGGAAAGGGAAGACTGAAGACAGGAAGTACAGGGGGAAATGAAATGGGGCAAGAGAGGAAGGAGAGGCAGTCGGGGTGGCAACTGACAGAGGGAAGGAGAGTGGCCTCCGCTGACCTACCTCCCTGGTGAAGAGGTGGGTGGCACCCATGGACCTACCTCCCTGGTGAAGAGGATGGCGGCATCGTAGTGCTCGTCATGGTCGTCCTCCAGCGGGTTGTGCTGGTGCTGCCACTTGCAGAAGTTCTTGAGCGTGGTGGCAGCATTCTTGGTGACCTCCAGCCCCTTGTCCTTCTCACCCAGCACCACCACCTTCACCACGGCCAGCCGGATGTGGTTCTCGATGCTGGCATGCCCGTAGAGGCGCGAGGCGATGGTGGCCAGGGTCAGCAAGTAGTGCTGGAGGCCCTTGCCGTACTTCTTGGCCATGGAGTCGTCGGCCACCAGGAGAAGCTCCACTTGGCGCGCCCGGGACACAGAGCGCCGCCTCCGGCTGCCCCTCGCCCGCTCCGGGGCAGGCACGTCCCTGCTCTGCCTCTGCCCCTGCGGCGGGGGGTCGTGGGTCTCGCAGCTGGGGCGAGCGGGCAGCGCCTGGAAGCTGAAGCGGTCCCTGACGAAGAGGTGCGGGACCTGGGTCGCCCCGGGCGAGTAGGGGCGCTGCTGCCCTGCATCCCGCGCCCCCAGCAGGGGCTTCACGGTGTAGCGGGCGTGCCCCACGGCGAAGTAGCCGGCCAGGCCCCCGCACACGTCGAAGACGGCCAGGGAGCGGGGGCTGCGGTCCACCGTGCCGCGGTAGGAGCAGCGCGCCCGCGGCCCCGGCGCCTCATCCCGCTCCAGGTCCAGCAGGAAGCGCCGCCCGGCCGCCTGCAGGCTGTAGCCCGCGCGCCCGCCCCCGGCGTACAGCCGCTGGATG
>NW_017728906.1:31707415-31764796 GCF_001723895.1 Crocodylus porosus
GGCCGGGACCTGCTCCCCTCGCCCGGCTGGTCCCGCGTGTCCGCCGAGGGGGTCCCGAGCCGCGAGGCGGGGGGAGAAGCCGCGGCGAGCGCGGAGCGTGCAGCGAGCGAGCTAGAGAGCCGCGTCCCGGCCGGGCTGCCTCTCTCCCGCCGGCCGCCCTCCCTCCCGCTCATGTGTTTGCCCCTCCTGGGTGCGTGCCCGCAGCCGGCGGCGGAGGCAGAGGCAGAGGCAGCGCGCTGTGGCGAGGGGCGGAGGTGGAACAATGCCTTTATAGCGGAATGCCATCCTGCCATGGCAATTGCAACAATTCGTCACCGCGGGCTGCCTCTTAAAGGGAGAGCCTGGGAAGCACCACTCCCGCCCACCCCGCCGGCCCCGCGCGGGGCGGGGAGGGGCGGGGGAGGCAGAGGGAGAGACAGCTGAGGGGAGACAGCGGGACGGGGGGAGGAGAGACAGCTGGGGGGAGACAGCGGGACGGGTGGGTGGGTGAGACACAGAGGCACTGGGGGGAGGCAGGAGAGAGCTGCAAAGAGGGAGGGCAGAGAGTATTTCCTAGAATCGCAGCAAAGCCCAGGAGGTCACCGAGTCCAGCCCGCCTGCTCCAAGCAGGGCCAGCCCCAGCTCGGTTTGGGTATGCCCCCCCCCCCACTACCACCGCACACCACCACCACCACCTCAGATTTCTCTTTGAGTCACTTAAAAGTTTGATATTTCCCAACTGGTCGGGAATGGCTGCGCAGGGCTGACCTCACGTCCTGTTAGCTCGCCCCCCCCCCCCCAACTTGTTTTGAAGCGGATGAGACAGATCTATGGCTTATTTTAAAGGGGGGAGGAGGGGAAGCAGCAAGTTGCCAGGGCTTTTAAGCAATGTTCCTCTCATGTCAGGGATGACTGGCTTTGTGGCATGGGGAAAAAGTTCAGGAGCCGGTGTCTGGATGACTTTGAATGATCACTAGTGACTGCGGGGGGGGGGGAGGGTGTATGTGTATGTGTATTTGTATGCGTGTGTGCATGTCTGTGGAGTCCCACCTGACTGGAGAAGTGGGTAAAGACACTGCTACTTCTCTTTTGCGGACAGAAGTTGCTCTATTTCCCCAGGCAGGAGGGGAGGAGGCACAAACCTTCCTGGCTTGATCTCTGTTTCAGGGACCCCACTGCAAACACTGCCTGTGGTTATTCCAGTCATCTGTTTGACCTGGCCAGACTGGCATTTCCCTGCATTCCCGAAGAGAAGAGAGGCTGGGGAAGAGTTAACACTTCCTTAAACCTTTTTAAAAAAATCTTCATAGGATTTCACAGGCTTGTCATCCCCCCACTGTCAGACATACCAGCCACTCTGTTGCCCCACCCTTGTCCTCATGCACTTGCAGGGACACCCCAAAGCAAAGATGTCTTGCTAAACTGGCCACTCACTTTTTCAGCTGTGAACTCTTTCTGGGGCCAAAGCCATGAGAACTGCTTGATAAACAGTAAGAAAAGAACAAAACGCTGTGAGGCAAACTGGGTTTCCTGGAAAGGCAACAAGAGGACACAGATCCAGGAGGTGGTTGCTTCTGTTAAAGGTCCCTTGCAGGTGCCTGAAAGAAGGTACCTACCAGCCCTGACTGAAAAGATAACTCCATGGAAAAGACAAGACCCTTGCACGTTGCATTTTCTAGATGTTCCTCTTGAATCTCTCAAAGGGAAGTCAGATGTGTCAGGCACAGGTGCTTTCTGCATGTTCCCTTCTTTGCTGATTAGGTCATACAGGAACCTGAGCAACCTACACATGCTGAACATTGTCCATTACAAAGTCCCATTAAAGTCAAGGTAGCTACTCAGTCATTTAACTGAAGCACATATGCAAATTTTGAGACCATATTATCAGGCAATTAAATGAACAGCAGATTAGGGTATGGATTCATTAATCCTGTGATGAATCATAGAATCATAGAAAATGATGGCAGGACAAGACCTCAGGAGGTCATCTAATCCAACCCCCTGCTCAAAGCAAGACCATCCCCAACTAGATCACCCCAGCCAATGCTTTGTCTAGCTGGGACTTAAAAACCTCTAAGGATGAGGATCCCACCACCTCTCTGGGTAACCTGTTCCAGTGCTGCACCACCCTTCTAGTAAGAAAGATTTTCCTAATGTATCTAACCTAATATCTAATCTCAAGACTGGTTCAACAACATGATGCAACAAAATGAGCCAGTTGTTTCAAACTTCTCAGCATTTTCCTTAGAGTTTCTAATTAATATGAATGTACAATCCTCATATCAGCCAAAGACTATGCCAGGAAAGAGTGCACGTTGAAAGTTTACAGGTTCACATTTTATTTTTCCTGATACCCTCCATATTACTGGAGATGGTGGAACTTATATTCAGTAGCTTAGTTTCCGCAGGCCTGATGCTACTCCTTCCTTCTTACAGTAATTACCAAGCCACAGGAATGCTTAAGCATGGAAGGTAAGATTACAATATGTTGCAGGAATAGATCATCATTTGAAGTTTCTTGTGTTATGTGCCAGAACTGGTCAACTTTTTTCAAATTTTCTAATTTTGATGAAATATTAACTTTTTCATGATTTACCACCTGTTTATTTGGACCAACTACAAAATTGATAGAAATCGGGAGGGGGGGGGAGGAAAGAGAAAAAAGAAATTAGAACTCAAGCAAACAAAAAGTTCTGAGGAAAGAAAGAATACTTTTGAGAAATATTCACAATCTGTCTCTCTCTCTCTTTAAACGTCTTTACTGCTTTCATTTCATGCATATGGGGACCTATTCTACTTCACTAACATCTGTTTTATTGACTTCAGTGGGAACTGGATCAGACCCAGGGCTCACATTTATCACTAGTCCAAACTCTCAAAATATGTTTGAGAGAGGTGCTAAAAATAAAATATGAAAGGTAAGAAATGTATTTTGAATCACCACTGTGGAACAGTGATTGAAACATAGTTCTCAATGAAATGCAGTACAGTACTCGGGGCAAGTGCAATGTTCTTCCATGTTACAGTACAATTTTAACTGCCCTGCTATAGCCCAGGTCAAAGGGAAACATGCTAAAATGATTATTCAGTCTTGTTTGTGCTATTTCTTATCCATTCTTTTCCACTTGATTCTCCTAATGCTAGAGGAACTCAACTAAATTTGTGGTCCTAGAAGACTTTGTTTCATTTAGCCAGGATCTAAATTCTTAAAGAATATTCAAATTCATATATACAGACTGTTCCATGTATCGTGAGATCTCTTCAATTTACATTTCATAAGTGTAACAATTCATCAGTGTGATGATTGAAAGCTAATCCAATTATGCCTTATGGAACAAGAGGCACCCTCTTCTATTCTGAGAGCCTCAAGTATAAATCATTTAAAATAGTCTTCTTGTTTCCCAGTCTGTTTTGCCCTCTTACCCCTTCTACTGTTAGAACATTCATTTTAGACAAGAGAGCCTCTTAGTCTCAAGTTGTGGATAGCACTAAATCCTTGTCAAACAGTTCTGACCTGGAAATCACAGGACTGACCTTTCCCAACTGAAAGATACAAAGCCACAAATCCTCAATTAGCTCTAAAACACAACATATGTGTTAGGCACTGTTGTGAGCCAAATCCATCCTGGGGTAAGATGACCCAACTCTATTAATTCTAGTGCAGCTGTAGTTGCTTATATCAAGGGTGTACATTTCCTTTGTCTTCCAGTCATACAAAATATTAGTGCCTGTCCAGTAAGATAGTTCAAGTCATTGGGAGTTTCTAATTAGAGATTTTTTTTTCCAGCCTGGGAAATATACAACAACTTTCTCCTATTATTTAACAACTTGAGACATTGATTCAAATTATTATTCAGACATTGATGTGCTAATAACCAGTTTATAAACACTGTCCTCAGAAACTTTTCTGGAATATATCCCCATATTAGTTTCTTTTTGTTCTGGATTTTTCAGAGACAGAAAACCATGAATCCATTATTAAGATCATACATTTTTCTATATTTTGTTTTATTCATATCACCCAAAAGTCACTTTTGATCAAATACTGATGGTAAGTCTGTTTCTTAGGGTAGTCAAGTGCTGACTTGTGCTTTCTTCCCTGCATGTTCAAATTAATTAATTTCCCTAACCTTCTCCCAAATGCTTTACTAATGAATTATAGCTGCTCTTGGCTTAAATATGGTAGTTTTTAAAGAGTGCTCAGCAACATTACACAACATCATGGGACAAGAAAAAAGAAATATTTAGATCTGAATAGAACCTGTAGTCTTTATAATCGGGATCAGATCCTGAGGTTTTTTCCTCATGCAGTTGATTCCACTGTGTAACTGATTATATGGTCAAACTCTAGCAATGGACCAAAATAATATTAGAAAGTAGGAGGACATGCCATTGGAATATTAAGTATCACTTTCTGATACAGTAACAATAGTGTATACATTGGATCCAATAGAACTACTCATATGCTATTACCCAACCATAGGCTTCTTTGTTTGCAAGTTTAATACATTCTTCCTTTTAAGAAAGAATCGCCTATGACTTTTTTTGACACTGCCATGATTTGATATGTTTTCTTTTAGACCAATTACTACAGCATTAGTGCAATGCTATATTGGTAATAATGCCTTTCCTTCATTTATGATAGTAAGTTCCACATATTAAAATCCCTGTGAAGAATGGCCAGTGAATACAGAAAGTTTTTATACTCTTGTGGAACCTATATTTCACCTTTTTTAGATCCTTACATGTTTAAAAAGAGCACAAGGGTATTTGGAATTGTGGAATTAAAACATAAAGGGTTTCACACACTACTGCTCTATGTCTCCTATAGTTACTTATACCACAGCAAAGCGGATGCCATGCTAATTTATTTTTCTGTGATTTATTTTGATTATATACAGTAGCCAACCAGATTTGGCTCCGTTTTATTATTTTGTATTGAGAATAGAAAAGGCAAGACTTTTAGCAATGGGAAAAAATAGAATATTTCCTATTTATGGAAATTCTTCTCATGTTTACTGGAATCCCTTGGTTTTTTTCAAAACTCAATGTATTTATACTTATGGCCTCAATGTATGCACAAACGTTTAAATTACACTTCTTTATTAATTCATGGGAATTATTTTTCTGTCATGCCTTTATACCCTGTTGTATTGATGCTCAAAACAGCTGAAATCTCTACCTCAGTGAGCAGAGGTTATTTTAATTACTGCTAATTTATGTAAAGGTATTCAGAAAAAATAATATAATTAGACACACAACACTGCATAACTCTGGGCATGTCTACATGTCACCATATGGTGACATTACTATGGCATCATGCTTTTGGAGGTACTAAAGTATGGCACAGTACAAGTAGTTACTGAGCTGTGTGCATGGCACATAGGTAAATTTTGCCCCTACATTACCGCAGCAGTGTGCTATACCCATGGAGTACACTGTTATGGTGACATCTGGCAACCATGTGTCAACACACATGATCGCTATGTTGTCATAGCACACCATGCAGCCATGTAGCACATTGCTACATCACCATAAAGTGATGTATAAAGGTGCCCTCCTAGAAAATATTGGCAACTAGCTAAGTATATGAATTGAATACAACATTTTAAATGCCAGTTTAGTATACTGTCCATCACTGTATCTTTCCTACTTCCAAAACCTATCACCGAGAGCCCAATTCAATATTTCCTATTCATGTAAATCTCCCTCTGTGGCCACTGTTTAAGCAAGATGAGATCTATAAGTAAAAAGTGAGTGTACAAGTCTTAATTGTCTTATCGATTGACAAGTAACACATTTGTAATCTTTAAAATATAAATCTATCAGTATGTCATATCAATTTTGTCATTTTTAACAACACAAGCAAATTCATCATTTTAAATGTTTCTCAAGAAAATGTGTTAGAAAAATTAAGTCATTTCAGTATTGAGCTAAAGAACACTCAAATACTTACTATATTTTTTGTTCCTTTGAAAGTTCTAAAAGGTGTACTTTTGTTTTTTCATAAGTACTTAATGTATGGGGGTTTGCAATGGAGTAAACAGCCATTCATCTCTAGGTTGCTATGGTAAGATGTTTAAAAGTGTCCAAAGGACTTAGATGCTTCTAAAAATCCCACCCTTAGTTCATATATAACCACACTTAATGGTTACTGAAAGTAGTTTGCAGTAGCATCTGATGTGTGAAAGGAGGAAGGGACAATCTGGATGTGTGTATTTGTGCATGCAATTGTTCCATCCCAAGTGCAGGATTTTGCACTTGCCCCTGTATCCATGTGATTGACTGTGGACCATTTTTCTTGTCTTTCCAGATTTGTCTGGATCCTAGTCCTGTCCTCCAGAGTGCCTACAACTCCACCCAGTGTGATGTTATCCACAAATTTGCTAAGCATGCACCCAAAGCCATCATCCAAATCACTAATGAAGATATTAAACAATATCAGAGCCATGAGAGAGGTAGGACAAGCCTCTGGGGAAAACCACTTCATTTTGCCTCCCAGTGAGACAGAGAGCCATTGAGGATTACTCATTTAGCAAGATGATCCAGCCAGTTATACATCTACCTTACAGTACTTTTATCTAGTTGGTATTTCCTTAGCTTGTTAATGAAGATGTCATGGCAGCCAGTGTCAGAAGTCCTGCTAAAGTTAAGGTAAACCACATACACTGATCTTCCCTGTCACTGTATCATATAAGGAAATTAGGTTGGTCAGGCGTGATTTGCTTTTGGTGAATCCATGCTGGTTCTTACCGATCAACTTTTTCTCCTCTAGCTGTTTCAAACTGGATTCCTTGAGGACCTGTTCCATAATCTTTCTAGTTATCAAGGTCAAGCTAACTGGTCTATGATTCCCTAGATCCTTCTTTCTTAAAGGGCACAATATTTGCCCTTTTCCACTCATCCAGAACCTCACCCAACCTTCGTGAGTTCTCAAAGAGGATAGATAAAGGCTCAGAAATTACTTCAACCAATCACTACCTCAAGGTGCATCTGTTCTGACTCTGCTTACCTAAAAGCATCTAATCCCTAATCTGTTCTTCCTCTACACTAGGTTGTTTGTCTCCTTCTGTATCAATGTTGCCAACTGCACTCATCATCAGGTAGCTGCCCCTCTTTTTGAAGATTGAAGTACAAGCCATTAAATACTCTCGTATTCTGAAAGGGTCCTATGCATGAACATTGCATGCCTCCTGAAGCTGGAGGGGGTGGGGTACAGCAACTGCCCGCAGGTGGCACCGGTGGTGTCGGCAGCAGAGGCGTGGTGGCAGTGAACGGGGAGTTCCCACAAGCAGCTGCCACAGAAGGGTGGTGGTGGCGAGTGCCAACTGGCAGTTGGCGACCACCCGCAGATACTGCTGGCGGAATTGGTGGTGAGGGAGGGGTGGCAAGTAGTGACCGCCCGCAGGCACCACAGGCAGCATTAATAGCGGTCAATCTCAGGGGGTGCACGTGCACCCGTGTGCATCCCCTACACATTGCCAGTGAACCTATGGTTTCTCGGGTCTTCCTCTTGCTCTTAACATACTTGTAGAATTCTTTTTTATTGCTTATGGATTATTGTAGATGGATTTACAACTAAACAGAGCTTAGAGTTGGTATATCTTTTGCTATCTAGGAGGATATACTGTATATTTATGCAATTGTCTAAATATTTTTATTATGCTAGAAAAATATGAATGATTAATTAGTTGTAAATAAGCAATGAATAAACTTTGCACACAGCTTGTACCAAGCTGCTACATTTGGATGGTAAGTGAAATTTAATTCTGATGAGCTACACTATAAAATCTTCTGGAGTTAAAGGCTGAGTGATAACTCTACCTGTCTTTTGCACCCAATAGTAGTTTATAAGTCCCCACAGAATCAATCCCATAACACAGTGCATGTATGTGCAGATGCTTACTGCACAGTAATTTGCTCTATCATGAGTAAATTTGCTACCTGTACATACAAGTAGCAGATTTACTCATGATTAGTTCCTGTGTGGTACAGCATGTGTAGATGGCCAACCAGGAGCAAATTTGCTCCTGATCAGTGGGGCAGTAGGGAGCTGGAGATTGCTCCCTGCCACAGGCAGAGGAAGAAAATATTATTGGGGGGGGGGGCTGAGTAAAACTTAAAATTTAAAGATGCTTCTACTATGCTGCTACACAGATACCACCCAGCAGACAAGTGTGTGTGGAGGGGAGAGGCACAGCAGAGGGAAAGGGCATGGGGAGGCAAATTAAGGCCCTCATGGTGAGGGAGGGAGCAGGGCAGAGGTAGGGCAGGGGTTGGGGTGAATGGGGCCCTGGGGTGGGTTGTGAGAAGGCTGGGCAGCTTGCCCAGGGGCACAGAGGGTCAGAGGGGCTTCTGCTTCTGTGTGCACACCGGGGTAGCATGGGGGGCATGTGTACCCCAGATTTGTGCATGGGGCAGAGTGTTGGTGGGCTACCAATCCAGGCTTGGCTCTGTGTCCTGCTGCTATTACCTCAGGAACCACATGACGACATGCGCCTCTGGCTGCTGGGTGGACAGGGGATGCAATACAGCCAATGTGAGGCTCCCAGGGCAATGACAGTGGGGTGCATAGACCAACCCACATCAGTAGCCTGCCTCCGCTCTACCCCATGCACAGTTTCAGGAATCATGTGCCTCCATGCCTCCTCCAGGGTGTATGCAGCAGTGGGAGCCTCAGCCCTGTGCACCTATACAAACTGCTTGGGGGTCTGACCTACCCCAGGCCCCCATTCACCCCAGCTTCTGTCCCTGCCTCTGCCCCACTCCCTTCCTTACCATGGGGGTCTCGATCTGCTCACCCATTTTCACCCCCACACCCCTTCCCCTTCACAGACTTATGTGCTGGGTGCTGCTCCATATGCCTCCGAGCTACATTCCTGGCTGCATGCAGGCTGCAGCTGTGTGTCTGTGTCTGTGTGTGCCCCTCCCCTCCCTGCTGCAGCCACCTGAAGCCTGTGCCCCTGCTCCCCTGTGGTCCTCTGCACTGCCACAGCTGCCCTGCATTGGGGGGGGGGGGGCGGTCAAAGCCCCGTTAGCCCCGGCCTTCTGCCACCTATGCTCCTGACACTGAGAGTTTCCTGCTGCTGGGGCAGGATTCACCACTGGATCCCAGGTGGGGACAGTGTCCCCCTGCCATGCCAGCAGAGAGTTCTCATCCCCTGCTCCCCAATCATGGAGCGGGAGCTGGGAACAAGCTGGGAGATTGTTCCCAGCCACTGGCCCATGTTGTTCCAAGCCCCAGCTCTGTGATTGCAGAGCAGGGGCTGGGAACAATCTCCCAGTACCCACTCTGTGATTGCAGATCTGGGGCTGGGAACAAGCTCCCAGCCTGTTCCCAGCCCCACCCCAGCAATTGCAATCATGGAGCAGGCACTGGGAGATCTCTGCATGGGGAAAGTTTCCTGCCCAGCCTGGAACTGGCTGGGACCTGCCTCTGATCGGGATAGTTCCTGGCCAGCCCTGGGCTGAGTGGGGAAGTCTGCACCTGCAGCCTAGAGGTGGCTGGGAACTGTCCCATTTTGGGCAGTCTCTAGCCAGCTCTGGGCTGCACATGCAGACTTCCCCGTGCAGCCCAGGACTGTCCAGGAAGCAGACTGTTGCCTGGAGCAGCAAATCTGCTCTTGCTTCTCTGCACGTGTAGATGTCTGTCTGGGGTGGGTTTACTTTAGAATAATTTACTCTTGAGTAAACCTACCCCACAGCATTTGCATGTGTAGATGTGCTCACTTTGTCATACTTGTAAAGCTTGTCTCAAAAATTAGTTGTTTTTTCCCCTGATTCTTTCTTTTGGTAGGGGGTATGTGTCTTGTAACTCTTTTTTTTTTTTTGAGAGAGAGAGAGACTCGTGAATTCAACATATTTAATTTTTTATTTAAGTGTGTTTCAGAATAATAAGTTATTTAGACTTTATCATGTTTGTATTAAATTCAGATTTCATTTTTAAAAGGCTTATCTTTTTAAAAGTATAAATGTTAAGCCTGAAAATAAAAACATCTCAAAACAAACATCTCATTTTTTCCATGAAAATATAGTTAGTCAGCACTAACTTACAAGGATTAGGAATAGACTTAATTTGATCATAACCATCACAGAAGTTTTTTCACCTTCCTCTAAATTGGGTGGTGCAGGTCACTATCAGATAGGGCAGTGAAATCCTAAATGGAAAGTCCAGTGTTCCCTTGTAGGATCCAAATTGCAAAACATTTCAAGTGAGATGGAAAAGTTAAACATGATATGTGAAGTTTTGGGGTCACTGACAAGTCATCTTCCCACTCTGGCATATTTCCAGAATAAAATCTCAGTATGGTAACATAACACCTTACTCTCAACCTATTCCCAACTATTCTTATCTATTCTGTAATTTATGCAGCTCTAAAGAATGGAGTACTCATCATTATACCAGCAACACATGAATCTATTATGCAATGAAACATGAGGAAGCTGAAAAATTAGCTATTATTACTACTTAGTGATTTCCATCTTCAAAGTATTTCAGACATTAACTAATATTCACACACAGTCCTGCAAAGGAGGAAGATAGATAAATAAAAACATCAACCTCTTTTTACAGAAGAGGCAACGTGCATAAGTAACTTATCCTAGGCAGCCAACTAAAACGGTTTTATTATAAAGTTGTGAAACTTTATTAATATACCAATCTGAGCAGCAATGGTCATTCTCAAAATGGAGAGAAAGCTCCTTATAACTCCATCCTCAACTTTTCAAGTAAACCCTGTTTCAATCACCAGTGATTGACTGAGACAGATAAGTAGGTTATCCACAAACATAAATATTTACAGGCAAAAACATTTTTGTTGGAATGCCTCATAGCCCCACCTAGTCAGCTTTAACCAGTAGGAAATAGGAGGAGAGAAGAGGAAGAGCAAACCACTTATAATTCATTAGATGAAAGCAAGCATAAGGAAAAGAGGCCAAACATAAGTATTTAATGGAAATAAAATTTTAATGGAAAATTGGCCTTCTTTTAGATGCTCCTTGAAAGCCACGTAGGTCTTCCAAGGCCAAGTTGTAGAATTTCTGATGTTTAGGATTCTAGATCATACGTGTTCCACCTCTGCCCATGGAACCATCACATCTGACCCACATGGCTCCCCGCAGGTCACAAAATATGGTGACGGAGAAGTGGTGGCCATTAATACAGCCACCCACCCCACTGCCAAATTCCTAACACCTAAGCCCCATGCAGCCAGTTGGGACTGGGCAGGGCCATGCCCCTTCTCCCTGCAGCTGTATCAGAGTTGGACCATGCTCCCCACCCCTACAACCGAATTGGGATGTGCCATATCCCCTTTCTCCCTTGCAGAGCTGGGTTGGGGGGGGGGGGGCAGACCATTAACCCTTTCTGCACAGGGCCTGGTCAGGCCCCCTTCTCTTGCATGGGTGGATTGCCCTCTGACCTCCTCTACACGGCTGTATAGCATCTTCTGTGCCTGCCTAGGTGTTGGATTGCGACCACCGGCTGGATCTGGCCTGTGGACCAACCAGATACTGCCCATCTGGCCCCCAAGAGAAAAAGGTTGAGTACCATGTTCTAGACCATTGTATTTCCTCTAGGGCATAGCCTTCTTTTGCATAGACCATATCTACACATTTTACACAACACATGCATTTACACAACATGCACATTTTTTGGCCCATGGTCTCAGCCAGTAGAGTATTACTTACGTTCTAATAACTAGTCGTTACCATCTGATACCAAAATGGCTTGTGGTTTTAAGTCCAGATCCTTTTGGATAAATAAGCCATTGTAAGAAGTAGAACTAGGCTGTATCCTATCCAGGCAATCTCAGCAAATAAAGATTGAAATGCAGTTACAAGACCAAAAACTTAAACAAATGTCATAGAAAGGAAAGGTAAGTCTTCCAGGTGTAGGCTACTATTCCTTTAAGAGAAAATATTTTACTTTCTTCTTTATGGTCAATGACATCTTTTTCAGTCACAGCCATGTGGGAAAAAAGGAAACACCTTTCACTTAGGTTGTATGTTTTTGGAAGTGGCATGTGAAAGTAAGTTATCATGTGTTTCTCAGTTCCCCTACACAGAAAAATAGATTTGACATCAGTTTCATTTAGCCATAATGGATACGCCAAAACAGTTAAGCCTGATGGATATGGTTCTAATGCTGTGTTGGACACAGTTTAAATAATATTATTGTTATATTACTGCCACACAGGGTTGCTATGAATTTGTGGACACAAAATAAAATTAAAATTGAAGGCTGATCTGAGGCTTAGCATAAAAACAAATTGCTCAATGTATATACTTTGGGGGTAGACAAATAAGTTGTTAGTGAAACTTTCTATAAACCTTATTTCTATAATTCTTCCCATCATATACTAATCACTTACTTCCATAGTATGATCTTATTTAATTAAAGTTCATCTCTGTAGGTAGCATAATATTCTGGACAGAAGAAGTAGTTGCATTGTCCAATCTAAAGTAGGTTAAAGAGTGTCTAATAAAAGAGGATGCAAATGATTAATTGTATTTCCTTCACATTAACCTAGAACACATTAGGGACAGACTGGGGTCTCTCACTTTCCTATCTCTGCTGGAACTGTTGAACTCATATAAACTATAACATAAATAAATAATTGTGATTCAAATATGAATCTTTTTAAAAACACATGTTGGGTGGAGGCAGCAGCCTGCAGGAAGTATCACATGCTGATGAACCCTTACCTTTTTTCTCTAAACAGCAGTAAGACACAGAGAATGGGTAAAATATTAACCTTTCTTTTAAAAAAATTACACCTGTTATAAAAATATATTTTAAGACAACAAGGTATACTCCTAATATTGCACAGCTGTATCTTCAGGAGCTGGGAAGGACCGAAAAGCTCTGGAGTCTACATGGTGTAAGGAGCAGCAGACATTTAATTAATCTCAGTTTCAGGGTTTAACAGTCATTATGTGGTTTCTGAACATCTCTGCTCTAGCTGACAGAACATCTGTGGCACAAGAAAAAGAACTTAAATAATTCTAAGTGCTTTTTTAACAGCTTACCCCTCCTTACTGTTATTTCTTTAAATGGTTTTCCAAAGATATGAGAATTAAACTCCTCTTCAGTCATTATAACTCAGTCATGAACAGTCAGTGATGTGCCTTAAAATTTAAACCAGGCAAGTCAAAACAATAAGAACTAAACACTGATTTAGCACCCAATTAATCTAACAACAACAACAACAACAACAACAATAATAAATCTAGTTTACTTTGTTTTTTTTTCAGTTTTGCCTGCAGTTTGGGTAAATTCTTGCATACACAATAAAGTGATCAAAGTCAAAATATGGGTGCATTATTATAAAAAGGAATGTCTTAAATGACTTTTTAAAACTATGGGGCAGATGCTTAGTTGGTGTTATCTGGGATAACCCCACAGGGATGACTGCTGGAGGGATAGCTCCACAGAATATCTCTAAATGATATTCCAGTATTGTTGATAGAAGATCTTTTTCCATGTCATCTGAGGCAGAAGTCAGACAATATACCTTTTTATACTTCAAAAGTAAAACTGAAAGACTGATTAAAGAGAAATTTTAAATAAATATTCTATTGCCAGATCTCACTTGGCATTAATATACATACAGAGCTCCACTTAAGAGATCAAGTTCTGGTTGCTATGTGCACAATTTCTCCATCTGAATTCTGGATGCTGTGAAAACTAGTCGACAGAGAGCTTTGCAGGTCCTCAGAGACAGGGGTCAAGGAGGAGCATTCTCATGTGGGAGTTAGGCTTGGCACCAATACTCATGAAACTTATTCTTATTCCTACTAAGAGTACCTTGCATCTGTACTGGATACAGTGGGGAAAGGAAATCCTCCTTATCTGAATACTTAATACTTTATAATGTCCCTGCTTCAACATTAAGATGCTCAAATTTTGGGTGCTATACTGATGGTCCAAAATTCGTTCAGCAGGGATGGGGGGAGATAAGTTGGTTGTATCTCCCTAAAGAAAGTAAGTATAAAATTAGAGATGAGCAAAAAAGATGAACACATGGAGAAAAAAAGGATAGTGTGTCAGGTAAATGGCAAAGTGCCATTATTTCTTTCTTGGGTGTGTATATTGGACATGTTTGTAAACTAGGTTACTATGCAAGTGATAGAAAAACATGAGTGAGAAGGTCACTGGTTCCTTTTGTATGTATATTTCATTGTCCTCCTTAGCAAAAATTGCAGACCTTAGTGATGAAATCCATCTCTATGCAAAGAACTAAAAGGTTTATGACCACTTAATCCCATTTTGACCTTATTGTGAAGATTTGCATGGGAGTTAAATGGTGTACTTTGCTGGCTCTGGGAAGTGAGGAAAAATTCCCCCTAAAAGGAAGAGACCAAACACAAGGCTCATCACAGCTGCAATATTCATTTCTGGAATTAATCCAACAGTTCTTATCCAAGCCACTGCAGGTAAGCAGGTAGAGGTTTTTCCAGCTTCTAATGATTATACAAGTATTCTGAAGTCTGCTAGCCAATTTCCATTATCTTTTGTAGTTAATAACCCCTAAGATAAAAGTGGCATAGGATTATTAATCTTACTATGATTAATAATTCTTGTTAATTTCTTTAGTACCTTAAAAACGTTTAATCCACAGGGTTGGCAGTGTAAAATCAAATTATGAAATTTGTAGTACATCCTTCTATGTCATACTGCACATGACCTGGATAGGAACCCAGATGTCATCCATTCATAAAGATCCATTCTGCTTCCTTTCATATTATCATTTTAGGGTGTCAAAAAATGTTCATGGGACCTGGCTCAAGTTTAAGCAGCTTAGTTTGCTGTATGCAAGCATTTGCTACCTGCCAGGAGGACATGTGGGCAACTGGAGGCAAGCAAACTGGGGGGATGTGAGGCTGGTGGGTCCAAGGGGGTGAGGGTTGGTGGGTCTGTCAGAAGGGTCCAGGGTTGGTGGGTATGGGTGGGGGCT
This sequence comes from Crocodylus porosus, assembly GCF_001723895.1. Taxonomy (NCBI): domain Eukaryota; kingdom Metazoa; phylum Chordata; order Crocodylia; family Crocodylidae; genus Crocodylus; species Crocodylus porosus. The sequence goes on from NW_017728906.1 coordinate 31,722,352, forward strand.
GGTAGCTCCAAGGGAGACTGGCAGATCTGGGGAGGGTTGACAGGTCCACTGCAGGGTGGTAAATCTATCCTGATCAGGTTTGAGGGATAAAAACAGCACAGCACCAGGGCTGTGGAGGGTTGCTGGGCCTTCCTAGCCATGTGGCTGAGCTGGAGATGTGTGCAAGTGTTTGTTAGGTCAGGTTTACCCATGCTAGTTTGGGTTAACCCATGCTGGTCTAAATGTAGTTCTTATTTGATAAAAATTAACTGTGGAATGGGCGAAGCATTTTTTGGGTGACCTAAGCCCTATGAACACTTGTACACAGCCATCTGGATTACCTAAGCTTGGTTAAGGTGATCTAAATGTGATGTTTATATGCACCATTATAGTCCTTCGGATAGTATTCTTCTTTCTAGTCCCCAGTGCTGCGTCAGATTCAGCAAGAGGTGAAAAAAACATATGTGGGTGGCAGCAGACTATGTTTTGATATTAGTGCATAAATAAAGGTGAAAGGAAACAAGGCTGTGAAACCTTCTGATTCAGCCTATGTTTCTGCATTTCTATTTATCCTGAGTTGTAAACTGTTTAACTGGGACATATTTTATTTCCTAAAGTCTCTACTTTTACTCTCAGATTAAGTATAGACATTCAAGAAGCCCAAGGTGGAATCAATCAAACTTATGTAGGTTTCTTTAAGTGGCATAGGTTAGTTCAGAAATGAACAGAACACACATGCACCCCTTGGTATGGCATGTGGTGGGGAGATACACACAGGCTGTCTACACTGGCTGAGGCCAGCAAGTTGGAGGTGTTCCTGAATGACTCACAGGAGGCTCCCTGGGCTACTGGAGGCTGCTAAGTGCAGATGAGCATAGCCAAGTGGCTAGGCCACATTTAATTGCCTGCTGAACATGGCTGAGCATCCCCCGGCTCCCCCTTCCCCCTTATTATCATCAGACATAGGCATCTGTCAACTGTGGGCAGATAGCAGAAGCAACTGTGCTTGCTCATCCCCTGAAGCCCAGTTGTGCTTCCTGGGGTGTAAACAGCCCCAGGGAAAATGGTCAGGCTTCAAAGCATGGCCAAGCACCCCTCCCCTCCCCTCCCTTGTCAACAGCCACAAGCATCTTGATCTGTGAGAACCCAGGGATGGGGCCAGCTGGGTGCTTGGCATTATGCAGTCAAACATGGGGCAAATCCTAGCATGGCTCCCTTGGGGGGGGGGGAGAGGGCACAAAGACACCCGGTAGACAGTTACCTAATTTAAATTGATAGGGAATCAGTTACAGAAGATCAATGTACTGTTCTAACCTAAAGTAATTAATAGATTTAATAGATTTCATAGACATTGGGGTTGGAAGGGACCTTACAAGATCATCCGGTCCAGCCCCCTGCCCAAAGGGCAGAAAATCAGCTGGGGTCAGATGACCCCAGCAAGGTACGCATCCAAGCATTTCTCAAATGTATCCAGAGTAGGTGCTTGCACCACTTCTTGGGGGAGTCTATTCCAGACCTGGACAGTAAAGAAGCTTTTCCTTATGTCCAGTCTAAAATGGTCTTCCAGCAGTTTGTGACTCTCAGACCTTGTCTTCCCTTGGGGTGTCCTGGGGAACAGACATTCTCCCAGTTCCGATGTACAACCCTTATGTACTTATAGGCTACTACCAAGTCACCCCTGAGCCTTCATTTCTCCAGGCTGAAGAATCCCATGGCTCTTAGCTTCTCCTCATAATGCCTCTTCTCTTGACCCCTGATCATGCGCGTGGCTCTCCTCTGGACTCTGAAGCTTCTCCACGTCCTTTCTAAAGTGTGGATTAAGTCCGAGTGCACATTGATCCAGATCTATATTAGGTTCCATCATTTTTAAACCAGTCTATGTATGCTGAACTTCTGTTCTGTTACAGATTTAGACCTTAGACCTTAGCACTTCTAACAGTAAAAGTGTAATGTCTGGACCTGGCTTTAGATCCCCATAATTCTATGCTCTTGCTTGACTTATCCAATTTATTTAAATATTTTTAAAGGAAAAGTTTGAAATTTCCATTTTATAGCCCCGATTAACATCATCATCAACAATAAACAAGAACAACAACAGACTTTTAGGGCACAGACAAAAGTGACAACTTTCATTTATCTGGCCATAGAATGAGGTCTATAGACATGACCAAACACAAGCACATGGCTGTAGACAGCTTAAGAAATGGCTGATTGGGTGAAAATCAGATGAAGATTTCAAAACATAGCATCTTCTGTAACTTTTGTCTGCCTACTTGCCAGGGGAGCTGTTTTTGGAACAGGAAGGGAGTAAAGGAGTGGAGGGAGTTCAGTCTGGGGTTTTTTCAGTCCCTGCTGGAGGGTAGTGGGTGCATTGCAGCCCCACTGAGGTGGGGGGCTCCAACTCACCCACCCCACCCTCCAACGCTGGCTGGGGCGCCCATAAAATGAGCTTCCTCTGCTCCCTTTTCCCCCTCCTATTTTGAAAACAGCGTGGGTGGGCAGGGAGGAGGAGCTGTTGCTAGGGGCACTCGCTGCAGGCTCCCAGTCAGCAGCTGGATTCCCCTCCCTCCTGGAACAAATAGTGAACTTGGGTTTTTTTCAGGGGATCATTGTAACTCAGATCATTTGCTTCCTGCAAAGTGTTATCAGTTACAGTGGGGAGCTGCACTTCTGTCTGTGCCTTTATATATACATTTTGACTTTTAAAAATACCTGTATCTTCCAATGTGAACTGAAAAATAGTGTCTACTGAGCCCTGCTAATGAGCAACATGTGGCTCATTAAAACTTTTACCCTGGGACAAACAGTGATAGGACTTCAAAGCATGTCAGCTGTTCTGTGGTAACTGCCTGTAGACACACTTTTACTCCATGGTAAAAGGCTACTAAACTGCAGTAATTTACCCCTCTTTGGAGGGCTAAGCTACTCATTCCTCACAGTAAAATATTTGCTTGTCCATGCTTCTAGTGTAATTTCCTTTATAACACTTCTGTTCTGTTTCTCTGTTAGTATGTTCAAGAGCGTACTTAGCCAGGGGTGGGCAATTATTTCAGCTGAAGGGCAGCTTAATGAGTTTTGGTGAGCTTTTGAGGGTCACATGGGTAGCTTCACCCCTTGACAGTTGCCCCACCTGCTGGTTTCCATATTGAGGCTAGAAGTCCATCCTCCTAACTGCTGTCCTTTACCACTGGAAGTCTCTCCTTCTGTCCCACCCCCAATACTCCTTTTGGGAGGGCAGGATGTCATTGGGAAGTCTAGGAATTGATGGGTTGCTCCGTCAATGTCTTTTGCTATGGATCATAGGAGGTGTATTTCCAGTGTATATTAAAGGTGGACATAAGGTCACCACCCCTAGAGTACATTGAACATTGCTTAAAGTTGCAGGTAACTCGGTGCGGAGTTTACTATCAGTACAGGCCCGTAAGAGCCCCGGTGGGGCAGGGGTATTGATCTCACTACTGGAGATGGGTTTTTTGTTTAGCTCAGACCCCTTATACTGTCCCAGAAATAATCCAAAATCTGAAATCTTTTTTCCCATTAAGGTTTCCTGGTCCTCCTCGATTCTCCAATCAAATAGGTCAGAGGACATGTTTAGCCAATAGGCTTCACCAGTACTATTCCACAAATTTGTTTCATTAAACCCAAGGCTACAAGCCTTGTAACTGTGCAGGTATGGCTGGGAAATAGAAGTTAAAGTTAAGGAACTGTACCTGTTGAGGACCAGTTATGGTCTTGTTATATTACCAAGAGGTTTGAAGTCGTGCAAGAATAAGGGGACTAAGGTCAATTTTTTTCCTCCATGGCTCATATGTGTTATTAAAGGTAGATCCTTGTTCGATATACCATGGAGGGTTCCAGGGTCATTAAAGGGCCCCACGGGAGTGATCCCCTTTTGGCCAGTCAGTTTTAACAGCAGCGGCTCTTCCCCAGGGTATGGTGGAAAAGGGAAGTGAAAAATTTAAATCAAAACCCCGTATTTCTTTTGCTGTGGATCCATTGATTGCTAGAGGAATGACTGTAACTTGACATTCCCTGTTTCCTTCATCAGAATCTCTTTTTGGTTTAAAACAATCTAAGCTGTGGGATTGGGCTGGCCAGGAAATATTTGCCTTCATTCCTAAGTAAAAGTTTGCCAGTATCACAGATCCACTATGATTAAGACCTTTGGATAAGGTTTTATCTATGTCAAGGGGTGTTACATATGCCCTAAGTGGTTTATCTTCTACTGACTTGGGGATGGGTAAGCAAGCCGTGAGGCCTGGAGTATTGAGTCTTTTGGCCCATGATTGTATCAGCTGTAATACAACGTTCTTTTCATAAGCAATTATTCCAATAACATAAACTCCAAACAAAAGAACAATTTTTAGAGTTGCCCCTCCCTCCATAGCCAACAAAGTACTAAGAAAAATATCAGGCAAGGGGTAAGAAATAGGAAAAAAATAACCCAGGGTATATATTGCATACTATTCAGCCTGAACAAGGAAAAGTTTAAGTTCTTTTGTTCATTGAATTTTCCATACGTTTCCTGCTGCCTTCTTGAATTTTACAGGTAGAATACTGCACGGTTCTGGTTCAGCTACAGGTGCTTGTCCCAGTTTTAGATGACTGTGATGGATCCAAGATTCCTTCTTGGCAATCTTAACCGCAGTGTGGGTTGTTAGCAAAACCTGGAAGGGTCCATCCCAACGTGGGGCTAAAGAATTCTTGCGCCGGTGTATTTTGATCCACATCCAGTCGCCGGGTCTATAAGGATGAAGATTAGAGTCAAGGGGTACTGGTTGTACCAGTACTGCAGACCTGTGAAGAGAACTGAGAGAATGCTGCAATGATAAATGCCAAAGGGCAAACAGTACAATAGGCAGGGCCTCAGGCCATTTCAATTTAGTTTCGGCACAGATCTTTCCTAAAAGGGTTTTTAAAGATAAATTTAGTCTTTCTACCTGACCTGAAGATTGCGGATGGTAAGGGGTATGGAACTGTGCTCGGACCCCTAAGACCTTATAGGTCTCCTGTACCACCTTTTCAGTGAAATGTGAACCCTGATCAGATTCAATTACCTCGGGAAGTCCAAATCTCAGTATAATGTCTTTAAGAACGGCCTTAACTACCGTAGACGCATCTGTTCGCATAGCTGGAAAAACTTCTGGCCATCCGGTAAGCTGATCAATTATTACTAAACAATTTTTGTAATGAAAAGCCTTTGGTAAGTCTATGTAATTAATTTGCAACCTCTGAAACGGTAAGTATGCCCAGGGTCTTCCTCCAATATGAGGGATTTTTCTTGTTGAATGATTATGGGCTTGACATGTAGGACAAGACTTTACAATCCTAGTGGCTTCCACATAAATGCCGGGAGCAAACCACTCACGGAGCACGCTATGTGCCAAATTTTCTGCTCCAGAATGATTCAAACGGTGGATTTGCTGGACCAGTATGCGTAGAATAGCATGGGGAGCGATGGGGTGTCCATCGGGTACTCTCCAGACCTCATCTGCTCCTTTTCTCCCTTCATATTTAGCTTCCCACATTTGAACTTCAGCTGGCTGTAGATGTTGATATATGGAGGGGTGGTCTGGTAAAGTAATACAGGAGAGCTGCAAATCATAGGTATTAGAAATAGGCTGAATGGCTGCAGCTTTTGCTGCCGTGTCAGCCTTGTTATTCCCAACTGCAATTTCTGTGCTCTCTTTAGAATGGCCTGGGCAATGGACAATAGCAATTTCTTTGGGAAGCAGAATAGCATCTAAAAGTCTTTTTACCTCAGTGGTATGTGCAATAGCATGTCCGTTCGAGGTAAGGAAACCTTGTTGCTTCTACAATTGTCCAATTGCGTGAAAAATGCCAAATGCATGTCAAGAATCAGTAAAAATAGTCACTGAACAGTTTTTAGTAAGCTCACAAGCCCTTCTCAGGGCAATAAGTTCTGCAGCTTGGGCACTAGTACCTGGCACAAGGGGCTTGGCTTCCCAAACCCATTGCACTGTGGTCACTGCGTACCCTGCACTCTGGGGTTTTTCCACAAATTCAACCTGTTTGCAGCAATCATGGTGAGGGTGTCCTTCATCTGCCTTTGGCAGGAGGGTGGCTGTGTTGAGTTGCGCACATCGCTGTATGGTGATGTTTTCAGATGTTAGCAAAAGAACTTCATATCGGTTTAGTCTCTGGTTCAAGAAATGCTGATTATTATGCTGAAGGAGGAGAGCCTCGACTGAGTGCGGTACTCTTACGATGAGCGGGTGGCCCAAGACCAGAACTTGGGCTCACTGTACCAGCATTGCAGCAGCAGTGACAGAGCAGAAGCATGCAACAGCTCCTCGGGCAACAGGGTCGAGTTGGACTGAGTAGTATGCAACTGGTCGAGGCCGATCTCCCCAGGGTTGTGTTAGTACTCCAGAAGCGACTCCTCTGTTCTCATAAACATATAGGATAAAAGGTTTAGTGTAATCAGGGAGACCCAGGGCTGGTGCAGTCATAAGGGCATGCTTTATCTGGTGGAAAGCTTGCTCCTTATCCTTAGACCAGTGTATGGGTTCCTCGGCTTCATTCGTAGTGGACTGGACAATTCGTAGGGCTGTACTGTTTCCCCAAAGGCTGGGATCCAGGGTCTGCAAAATCCTGCCATACCTTAGAGTGCGCGAACCTGTCTTTTACTCTGAGGTCGTGGAAGATCTTGGATAGCTTGTAAATGCTTAGGGGACAATTTTCTCGTGCCTCCTCTGAGTACATAACCTAAATACTCGACTTCAGGCTGACAGTATTGCAGCTTTGAGGGAGACACCTTATGCCCTCTATCTGCCAAGGCTAAGAGTAGTTTTTTAGTATCTTTTTTACAAGAATCTATGTCATTTGAAGCTAATAAAAGATCATCTACATAGACAATCAAAGCAGTGTTTGAGGACAAGGTGACTGAAGATAGGTCCTTGTGGAGGATTTGTGAAAAAAGTGTGGGGGATTCTACATATCCTTGGGGTAATCGTGTCCAAGTCAATTGTCTCTTTCCCCAGGTGAAAGCAAATAAGTATTGTGGTTCTGGGTGTATAGGGATACTGAAAAAAGCTGCGCATAAATCAATCACTGTATAATACATTGCTGACACTGGAATGGTAGTCACGACAGTAGCTGGATTGGGTACCACAGGGTATTGTGGGACAACGTAGTTATTAATTACCCGGAGATCCTGTACAAATCAATATACGGGCTTTCCGTTGGGATCAGGCTTGGGTTTCTTAACTGGGAGGATGGGGGTGTTGCAAGGCAAGAGGCACTCTTTTAATATCACTTGTTTTAAATAGCTGTGTAAACCTTCTATTGCTTCTTTGGATAGAGGATATTGGGGTACTGATGGAGGTGGACCTGCCTTGGTTTGGATAATGACTGGGGTTGCAGATTTAAGAAGCCCCACTGCCGTGGGGGTCCAGCCCCACAATGATTTGGGTAAAGTTAGAAGGTCTACTGGGAGAGAAGAATGCTCTACTTCACTTAGGATGGCCTGGAAAGCCAAAAGATTTGCACTAGGGATGGTAATTAGTATACTGTGTGGGCTACATTCCAGAACCGCTTGCAGCTTGCATAGCAAGTCCCTTCCCAGTAGATTAACAGGTGACCCATGCGACAGTAAGAAAGCATGTTCAGTGGAAAGGGGTCCAATGGTGACTGGGGTGGGGACACTATATGGGACATAAAAAGGCCTTCCTGATATTCCCATAACCCGCCTTACTCCTCTTATTGGTAATCTAGCTTGCCCCGGAGAGACACCCAGTGAAGAAAGATCTGCGCCAGTGTCGACTAAACATTTATATACTTGGCCTTGAACTCGTAAGTTAATATACGGTTCGGAAGAAGGACACCTTATCTTGTATGCTGTTGTATTAAAGTTCTTGAAATTCATTTTGGAAGAGCCCTCATTCCCCTTTCTCCCCCTTTCAGTCACTCCTCAGACCCAAGTAAATCTCCCAGGAGTTGCTGGTGATGATCAATTTCAGGTAAGGTGGCAGCCGAGCGTGAAGCAGTAAATGGTGTGGGGGGCCCCCGTGGATGAACTGGGCAATCTCTCTTCCAATGTTCTCTCTGCCTGAAATAATTACAGGTGTCATTTGGCCATGGCCCTGCTGGCTGATCAAATATTTGCGGTGATTTATTGTGGGTGATTTATTGTGGACTCCTCCTTGTCCCCGTCCTCTCCCTTGGCCTTGGCCATAGTTGTGGCGAGGTGCAGCTTGAAAGTGTTGGGTGAGGGCGGCAGCTAACATGTTTACTTCCTTTTGTTTTAATTTAAGTTTTTCTTGCCTCTGAACTTCGGGATGCCAGTCGAAAACGTAAGTGGCTAGATCAACTAACTGAGGGAGCGTCTTAGTATTCCAATCAGGGTGGTGTTTAGTAATATACTTCCTTATATCCTCAGTGGCTTGGCCCACAAAGGTGGAATTTATCACTGTTTGATTGGTAGGGTTATTAGGGTTAAAATCACCACCATGTCTGGTCATAGCACTCAAAAGTTTCTGGCAATAATCACTGGGGTGCTCAGTTAGTCCTTGTTTAATGGCTTGGACTTTGGTCCAGTCTACCTTCTTCCACCCTGCTCTCTTTAATCCCTCAAGGAGGGTCTGTTGGGCCCGTTGTAAAAGCCTGAAATCATCAGCACCGTGGTGGTCATCATTTGGGTCCCAATTTGGAGGATCTAGGGGCCAGGCGGTGTGGTCCTGACCATCGCCTTCTATGGCCCACAAATTGCCTTGATTAATAATTTCTGCTTTCTCTTCCTTACTAAGAAGAGTGTCCAAAAGCTGATTCATATCTGTCCAAGTCAGATTGTGGATGTTGATTATAGTCTCTACCCTGCGTCTTACCACTTCTGGATCGTCCCTAAACTTGGGAGTATTAGCTTGCCAGAGAACGAGGTCCTGAGGATTAAATGGGATATGAGTATATGGAAAGCTGACCCCTAGTCCAGTGGGAACGGGATATTGATGCAACGGGGCTAGGCAGGCAAGCAACTTTTCTTTATTCTGGCTTCTCGTATGTGTAGATACTGGAGAGCTATCACCCGGTGCTCGGTGTGCAGGATTATCTTCCTGGGAGTTTTTAACCATTATATTGTCCTCCGTTTCTGAGGACATTGCTGACCCTGGGGATGAGGCTGAGTCTAGATCTATGACAGGGTGAGGCGGCAGTTCAGCTGCGTGCCATTCATCCTTCTCAGAGCAGGGAGCTTTTGGGATGTATAGAGGCGGTAAAGATCCAGGAGGATTCTCTGGACTGATTCGAAGAGGGGCCAAGTGTTGGGCTTGAGTTTTTACTGGATTATTATTGTTACGATCTCTTTTCTTTAAAATGGCTGTATTTGCCCAAACATACCAGAAATCCATCTGATGAGGATGGGAGTTTTCTAAAAAACCTCTTAGATATCTTAAAACGTCTTGGTTAAATGAACCAAGAGTAGGCCATTGCCAACTTGGATCCTCATATGTATATCGAGGCCAAGCAGTTGTGCACAATTGAATTAGTCTAGACTTCTTAACCTGATTAGTTCCCGGGATTTCAGCCCAATCTGACAGAACAGTTCCGAGGGGACTTTCTAGAGGGATAGGGACAGATCCTATTTGTCCCATATTATCTCCCTCAGCGGGGTACCCCTTATTCTAACACCAGAGCAAATATCAAATACCAGGAGTCAACTCAAAAAAACCCCCTCAGAATCATGCCCAGACAGGAGAGGGACTTATCAAAGAGAGGATAGAGATAGGAATCAGTTCCTCAGTGTGCAAACAGAGACATAAGCTGTGCCACACAGTTTTCCCGGCCCAAAGGGGTCGGACGGACAACCCACTAGGATTACCTGTGTCACCAGGTGAGGAACTGAGAGAGAGACGGGCCTATAATACACAGACAAGACCAAATAAACACATATAAACAGTCAATACCAAATATTTCAGAATGAGGGTTAGCATTATGCCAATTACTTCCTGAGAAACACCGTACTCAGGGTACAGTACTGACACCCCTGTCTCAGACCCTCACCTTACCTCTGTGCCAGAGCCACCAACCTCCCCCCCTTCAAGACCCCTAGGGCAAACTTACCCCATGGCCGGCTTGGGTGTTGCTGCAGGGGAGGGCGGCTCAGGCCTGGAGAGCTAGTGTCCCATCTGGGTCGCCAAATTTGTTAGCAAAATCGAGTTAGCTGTCCAAACCGGAAAGGACAACTTGGTCTTGCGTCGTAGGCACTAGCCGTGATAATATAAGTCAAGAGACACAGGAGTGCCAGTAGAAAATTTATTGCTTCTGCAGAAGGGTAGACTCTCCCGTCTTAAGGACCGAGAGCTACCTAGAGGAATTTTTAACTTCCATATTTATATGGTTTCCTTTACATATGTTTAGTTGCGGCTGCAATGAGATTAGTCATTGTTATACATAACATATTTTTCTGTTAGTTATAATTATCTCTTGCGATGGGAATCATAAGGGCATCTTCCTCTTTCCAGTTGGGTCAAGCCGTCCTCGGATTAGACTTTTCTGTATTAGTACTTATATTTCCTAAAATTATATTTAGTAGTACACATCTAGTCATTTATGCATAGGTTAAACTGCTTACTACACAATTTGTTAAACCAACACTTAGAATACTTGAACTTATGAACTTATAAGCCTATGGTCTACTTATACTTAAACTTATGACCTTCTTAATTAAGCAAGCTAACTATCTTCTATATCAATCTTAATTAAGCAAGCTAACTATCTTTTATATTACTTAGAACCAGAAAAAAAAACAAATCCTACACTAGAGCTAGGGACAGACATTACACATAAATTGGTTTAAGTGATCAGAAATTGATTTAAACCTGTAACAGAACAGATGTTTGGTGCACATAAGCCATTTTGAAAATGACTGAAACTGATTTGAGATAAACCTGGTTGAATGTAGTATCAGACTTAACTGATATGACTCAAACTGGGTTATGCAATGTCTGTCCCAGACCTCTTGCTCATTTAAGTTACACCAGACTCCCAAAGCATCCGGGCATGCTCTCTGGGCTGCGTGAGGCTCTCTGCTCTACAGTAGGGCTAGCCTCTCCCCTCTGCTCCCTGGCTGCAGCTTCAACAGGACTGGAGGCATCTGCCTGGCTTCTCCCTGCTAAGCAGGGATTATTCCCCCAACCCCTCTGTCTTACAGAGAAACCTCAGCACTAGCTAGCAGACCACATGCTGACTATAGTCTATGCTGTGAGAGATGACAAAGGCAGACAGGCTTTTTGGAGCTAATCAACAGGTAGCTTAATGTCCTTCCTTGGAAAAGCTGTTTAAGAAGAGCTTGAGCTAATGGAGTTTTCTTAATGGGTTGATAAACTTTGTTTTCTTAATGGGTTGATAAACACTGAGTTAGGGGTGATAAACATTCCCTGCTGCACTGCTCAAGTGGGGGGGGGAGGGAGAATCCCTCCCTAATCATAGAGTCCTTCTGGGGCCTGGCCATGCCCCCCTCAGCTCAGCACTGTTCTAGGGGAAGGGAGGGCTGCTCTAGCACACCCCTGCTTCTAGCCTGAGCTACTGTAGGCATGTGCCTGATTTTTTTCAGTCCAGAGGGGATGTCTGCGGTTACAAACCAGTTTAGCCTGGCCAGGTTAGATTAACCTGCAAAAAATGAACCAATTCAGGCTCAGGCTTTTTGAATGTCTGTCCCTAGCTTAAAAGTCAAAAACCTATTATAACATATTTTAATTTTATTAAAAAAAATATTTTTCTCATGATAGGTGTTTGCATAGTATATATAGAAGAGATTGTATAATAACTAAAAAATAAAGTCTTACTCTTGTATATAGTGCATGGGGGCTGTGGAGTGTGGTTGTGGTGTGTTTGTGGTGGGCTCTGTGTGTGTGTGCATGGTGAAGTGTAGGGGGGTGTGCAAGTACATCCGGGAGGGTGTTGGGGAGCAGTGGCCAGTCCCAGAGTGGCGGGGGGAAGTGCTGAATTTTTGATAATTCTGGGGTTTTGATATCCAGATTTATGAGGTGATATTGTATTACCTTTATCACCCAAATTTGTAATCTTTATAAAAGAAAGATTTCAGGTTAGTTTGAAAGTTTTCCATGAATTCACATAGTCCTTTGGAAGTCAGTGCTGAAGTTTTACACTGGGTGACAATCCAACCCATAATTCTCAACTACTTAGGAAAAGTTACACAATAATATCATAGACAACAATGTATAATTGCTGCATTTATTACTGGTACAGTTCCTCATCATCTTCCTTAATGCTCTGTCCATAAGAGGAGTGATTCTCAAGTAGAGTGCCACAACACCCAGTGGTGCCATAAGATCATTTTAAGGGTGCTACACAATATTAGTCATTTTAGGTATGCAAACACCTGCATATGAGCCACAAGATAAACCCAGAGATTCCAAATAGGAATCCACAGCGTCAAAAATATTTTGAACTGTTGTGGTCTTTCTGAGTTCTTGGCAACAGAATAATTACTCCATTATTTTCCATAGTCAAAAACTGAGTGATGCTAAGAGCTCACATTTTCTGAGGGGTGTCTTGAGTGTAAAAAGGCCGAGAATCACTGCATAAGGGTGTCTGTAGTTCAAACAAAAGACTGGCACTCAGGATATTATTTTCACAGACTGAACACTTCCTGTGTGACCTAAACAAAACTATGACTTTATTCAGGTTTCACTTATCTGTGTGGGTGTGTATTTTTCCATATACAAGTACTCTTCCAAATACTCATCATCTGTTTCTTACAGAGATCTTTGTAATGTCAGTGATGGAAACATATAAAAGTTCTGTACCCAGGGGAATGGGCTAAAGTACTTGCTTTCTCATTTTTAGGTACTTCTGTATCATGCTGAATCCTAATTTTGTTTCTATGTCCTTACCTCTCTCCCATCAAGCCTTACATCTCATTGTCCTTGGACGCAAATAAATCTATGATTCCTAGTCTCTCCTTCAGAATCCCTCATCCATTCCTTAGTAACCTCACACCTGAAATTGTTATCTTCTCTTCTGTCTGTTATTGTTGGAACTCCCTTCTCTATGTTTTGTGACCTTCGCCTCTTCATTCATATGCACTTTTACTGCAAAACATTTCAGTGCTATTTCACCGATTGTTCATTTTAAAAGTTAAGAGAAGAACCCATTCACTAGAAAAGAAAGAAAGAAAAAAAGCACAGTGTCAGTATATGTGGCATGCATCCAAACTGCATGCTTTGATTCCAGTCTACACTGGGAACTCTTTAGAAAGTGATTTTAAGCTGTCTTTAAGCAGTCTCCACTGAGTAAGGCCCTGGACAATCCAAACTCCTTCATCTCCCTCTAGCAGAACTTAGTCATCTCTAACTTCTCTGAGCTTGGTGCAATAGGCATTTAAATGCCTCAGATAAGATGCTCCTGCTTTCCAAACCCCAGATTGACTCTTTTAAGTATTATTCTCAAACCAGTGACGTGCTTTGGGGCAGAGGCAAAATTCCAAAGCAAAGTAAACAGACATGTAAACAGGCCTGTAAAAACCACGTAAAGTCAGAGCTGTGATGGTACTAATTATGGTGTGCTGTGAACACCCTCCATTCATACAACCTGAAGAATTCCAGTAAATTCTCTCATTATTTTGGATGTCAAACTCATAGTACAGGTAAAAGTGCATTGTATATACGTGTATACTTGATGGTGTTGGTTGTGGTCAGGTGATTTTATTTTATTTTTTAGTTAAACTGCTTGGAAACAAATCTCCTTCTGCAGCCATTACACTTGCACTTTGGTGGGTTTCCAGGGAAATTATAGGAGGGTTGTTGGTCACCACAATTACCCAGTAGTTAGTGTTACAAACATTTTCCAGCAACATGTGTTTAAAGAAGGAAATGCAGTTGCTTGGAGCTCTCCAAGTCAAAATTCTTTGGGGTCCATCTCACTGAGTGGGAGAATTCTAGTATGGTGGTATTTTTTCTTCTGAAGTGTTAACAGCTTTCAGCCTCTGGCACTGGAGTTGTGTGAAAGCAAGAGCTAAACATCGCAGCTGCTCATACCCAGTTTTTCCCTGCTGCTAAATTGGAGGAGGGGAGGGAGAAAGGAAGGGTGAATAGCAGTGGCACTCATCCCATGGGCCCCAGAGTCCTATGAAAACAGAGACTATAGCCAGAACAAACAGTGATCTTAGAGGGCTCTCTGGCATTTAGCACTGTGGCGGCAGGGAAGAGGCGGTGGCTGCATGCCCTTCAGCTGTTTGGTGCATCTGCAGTGAACCATCTACAGTGAACTCTTCACTGCAGAAGTGGGTATAGCTACAGCACCTTGCTGTGATTGTGGGTCTTCCAATGCCTATACCCTTCCCCTACAGATTTGGGGATGTGAGAAAAGAAGCCATGCACAACCTTCAGCACAGGCTGTGATTCTGGCTGGCTCTACTAAGAAAGTGAAAAGAAGGCTTCTTACTCCACCTGTAGAGAAGTCCAGAATCTAGCCCTTAATTCAGGCTCATGGAGCACCCTCAATTACTAGCCTCATTTTACTTAAGAGTAAAATGAGCCCCACAAAAGTCAAATAATTTGCCTAAAGTCACATAGTATTATAAGAACAAAGGACTGTTCATCCTTAGTCCTAACAAGTGTCAGGTTTCTATCTGAAACATTTGGATGTAAACTCATTTTAGGAAAAAGCCATCTGATCCAAAATTCAGTATTAGTTACTTTATTTTTGTGGTATCCCACTATTTTGCTTTTTTATTACTTAGTCCTCCTCTAGCAGAGAAATATTTTAAGTGCTTTGAACTTATGTATTAGCCTTCACTCTAATTTTCAGCATTGGTAGCTTATTTCATACTTTTATTACCATTTACATGAACTAATTTGACTAATTCCCTCTTTACTTCCTATCCTAAAAACAGATGGATAAACAGAGCAAAGTATATCTGCATCTGGCTGCACCTGATATTTTCTGAAAGCCAAAATTTGGAACCAATTAAGTCAATTTTAATTAAGGGCAATTCCTTTTAAAACCCCTTTCCCCACAAAATCAAACATGGAAGCATTCTGGATTACAACATGTAAGATGATTTGAAGACTACCTAGCCTATATTTTGTTTTGACTTAGACCTTAAGGTATTTTTAGAAGTTTCTTCGTGTGTGTGTGTGTGTGTGTGTGTGTGTGTGTGTGTATAAATATAAATATAAATATAAATAACACACACAGACTTATCGTGATGATTTGGAAGGTAATCAAGATTTTAGTGAAAACTAGTCATCATTGATTCTTAAGCATTTTTCATATAATGTTTGCAGAACTGAATATGAAATAAAAAATCTTTCCAATAGTTACAATACAGATCACTTCTTTTTCCAACAGATCAGGTCACAAAGATGTCTGGAAGTTTAACGCAGTGCTGTCAAGTCTGTGCTTTGAAAACTGCCTCTGAGAAAGCATGTTGACAATAAAGGAATCCTATCTATTTCTGTAAAAGAGAGATGACTGGGATGAAGAATTCAAATGCTATAATTTGTACCCGGAAGACTTGGTGTTTTACTAACACAGGTGATTAACATTATCTGGCAGCATGCTCAACCTACATTTTTTCCCTTCACTGTAGCCTCCAATTCTTTCCACTACGAAAACACTGAAAAAGTTTGTGAGATCTTTGTGACCTTTCAGCATATTTGTTACACTCTGTCCTCTCCAAATCTTTGACATGAAACTTGCAGTTTTTTTACTAAAATATTAATAACAGGTGTTGCCTTTGGAATCCTCTTTCTCCTGCTCTGATGCTTCATCATAGGCATTTAGTGTTCCCTGTTCAGGAAACTGAGATAGTGTGGCCTACCACCTCCCTGTTTACGTGGGTTACCCGTCTATTTCTGATCACCACCAGGTTGTTTATGCACCAGCAGTGTCTCTCAAGGAAGGGTGGTTTTGGCTTCCACTGGCCTGAGCTCTTTGCTCTTTGGCTAGCAGTCATCCTTGAAGCCCTACCCAGGCTTATTGCTCCAGAGGAAGTGGAGATAACATGGAATGTTCTCTTTGTTAAGAGAGTGAACAAGCAGGTGAGAAAGGAACTTAACTGAGACCAGCAAAACTAATAGTTAATTGAGATATAAAACAGCCTCTAAAATAGGGAGGGCTACTCAGTGGCATTTGACCACAGCTTTGTTTTGAAATAGAGGACCATTGTTTTAGAGCATAATGGCAATGTGGGCTCTTAATTTTTTTTAAAGTCTTCTGAAAATATTTTCAAAACCTAAAAAGGGCTCGTTTTCACTTCTAGAGTTTGTAAGCAAAAACCTAGCAGGAACTCAGAGCTCTCAGCTCCAGACAATCTGAAAACTGGGGAATTCTCCAAAATAAAGATGTGTGATGCAGGTGTTTTGAAATTGGATGCCTGCTCTGGAATATTGCTTTGGCATTCTGGCTCTAGCATCAGAAAGGATTTTTCCAGAGCCTAACTTTCAAAGTACTCAGCCACTGCTTTGCCAACCTATTACCAAATACCATGGTTAATCTTCCCTGCTGGGGACATCATGCACTCAGGAAGATGCTGTACAGATTCAAAACAGTCACTGATCTCAAAGTAAATAAGAGAGAAAGGCAGCAAAGCAAATAACGCCCCCCCCCCAAACAAACAAAAAAGTGGATATACAACAGTTAAGAGGCTATAACATAATGTCTATACTGAAAGTACTTACATGGCGCCATTGCCTTAATATCTGAGAGGTCCTCTCAATCTTCAGGGGGCTTATCCTCAAGACACCTCTGTAAGATATGGAAATGCTATTATCTCCATTTAGCAAAGGAGAAACTGAGCATAGCTGAGGAACACACTGAAATCAAATGATTGACCTAGCGGGGAGAGCAAAGATTGAATCCTTATCTCCCCAGTCCCAGCCTCACACACTAAAAAGGATAGTACACTTTTTAATAAAAATGCACAGCCACTTGGAAAATATGCTAGAAGCCTGAGCATCACCAATCAAGGGACATAGCAGGCCACATTGTGATAAATTCTGTCCTCTGGTATCTGTAAGTAGAACATGAGATGACAGAGGACAGAAATCATCATGAACAGAGATGCACCTTGGTTTGAATTCACTCAAACATCTACTTCCCCATAGAACACCAGGTCACTGCTCACTACTGCTCCTGGGCTGCTTATAGGGTGGCATCATAGAGGACGTTCCGGTTTTCTGCTACTCTGTCTTCTGTCCTCTATTGATACAAAACCTGATGCCTTTATGTCCACTATTTTTCTCTTCAAAAGAAAAATAGAGGACATAAAGGCATTGGGTTTCATATTAATAGAGGACAGAGGACAACTGGACTGTCCTCTATGATGGCCACCCTAGCTGCTTATGAGTGGTACAGAACTGTGGAATCTTCAAAAGGGTTCAGATGGGGGAATTAACATTGTATCTGATCTAGTGATAGATGGCCAGCTAATTTACTACTGATTTTTATTTTTTTTGTCCCCAAAGCCTCAGATATTTCTTGTTCCCTCTACCTATCTGAATCACTTTCTTTCCTGTGTTTTTGAGGAAAGGATTTTGCAACTGGATCCAAAAGTACATGGTGTGCAGATGAAACAATTAGTAGCTGTACGAGTTGCGCTGAGCTGTGCTGGGGACTTCAGTTGCACTTCCAGACTCAATGATATGTGCCTCATTCAACAAAGTTGGGAGAAGCATTTTTGAAAATCTTGATGAAGTATGTAAACACTTAACCATGCCCAGAAAAGTGCTAAGGGACTTAAGCACCACTGAATATGAGTTAATGGAAACCTATGCATGTCCAAAACATGTCGTGAGACAGAGCTTCAGTTTAAATCCATTCATGAATATCACAGTAATAATTCCTCTGTTCCGACACTACATATGAGATTCTCAAAGCAATTAGGCATCCAAACACCACTGAAAGTCAACAAGAGAATTTTAAGAGCACTTGAGGAGCTCATTTTAGTCTTAATGCTTAACACCCGAGAGAAATATTGGTGAGAACTGGAAGCTTTTGAAAACTCAGTGTAAGCAAGTGTGCTTCTAAATCATAGAGATAGTTCTGAAAGGGACATTATGGGTGGGGGTTAATTTCCTTAGATTTCTTTTTTTAAATCCCAGACAACACACCTTGAAAATCTACCTTCCCTCGTTGAAACTCTCTTTTACTTTGACTCTAAACCTTGGAACAATGGAACTTTTCTGAATCTAATTGTTTTAAAACACTGCATCAATATATGGACTATTTCTAAAGCATGCATTTCTATTTAGTAAAATCCTATCACATTAAAACAAGGTTCAATTTCATACATTTTATGCTAGAACTATGCAACCAAACATACAGACCTGCCTAATAACAGTAACTGGGTGGGTCTACATGAGATGGTATGTTGCCATAGCGATAAGCTACAGCAATGTATCTTGTCACTGTTGTGATGTAGCATTGGTGGGCACTAACTGTGATACCAATGCTACTGCACAGTAGCAATGAGCTCATTGGTACTGTGCAGTAGGGTCAAAAATGACCTGTGCACCACTGGGACTGAGCAGTACCAACTATGCAGTCAGGGGCATGTGTAAATGTACACACTGAGAATGTAAGATCACTCTGGACATTAATTTTACATGACAATTTTATTTTTATCCTTCTGTTTGTCTAAACAAAAGCAAACTTGGCTGAGTAATTTTTCCTTTACTGATGTTAGTCATGCAAATATTTACTCACTTGCCTAAGCTAGGGTTTCAGCTAAAACAGCTTTTTTCCAACTAATTAGGTAATTTAAACTGTCATATACCATTAAAGCAGACAAATTTTCACACTTGAACTCCATAAAGTATCAGCTCTATTCATGATTAAAGGTAATTTACTACATTTGACCTTGCACTACTGTGGAGTTTTTTAATGTCATCAGTAATGGATTCTTGTTACCAACTTAAAACTCAATTTAAATATGTATTAGAGTATGACCTGGAAGGTCAGAACTAAATCCTGCAAGTCTTATTTAGGTAAAACCTCCTATTGACTTCAAAGGCTGTTTTACCTGGGGTAGCAGTACCAAATCAGCATGGTTTGTTCAGGTGTGTTGTCATTAGCTATGAGGTCAGAGCTGTGTACCAACTCCCAGCTAATGCAAAGCTATTATCTCATCAGTAAAATATAGTTTGTAGAAGTATTTGCAAGACTCCTTCCTGTCTCTTTGTTGTCTTTGGTGTCTTTGCTAAAAATATGTACTCTAACTGCTATTGTGGTTTCTATGCAACTGCTCTTTCCTTATTACCTGGAGGTTTAGAAAAAATGTATAATATTTGTAGTTACAGTTATGCTAGAGAAAGAGGCCAAATTTAGGACTTTTTTTCTCCCTAACCAGCCCCTCCCTTATATTTTCTGATTTGAAAAATACAACCTGGAACCAAACAAATCTCTCCCTAATTTTAAATTTCATGCTATAATCTTTTGGGTTTTTTCATGTGGAGTAGCCACTCATTCCCTGTTGGAAAGTCCATTGTTAACAAAAAAAGCTGCCTTCATTATTGAAACTGGAAGTATCTCCCAGGCACTCTAAATGTCTGAGCTGGATACAAAATCCACTGAAGTAAAAAGAGTCTTTCCACTGACTTCAGTGAATTTGGGATTGGACTCCATACAAGTTTTTGATGTTCAAAAAACAGAGGATATTTCTAGATCAAACTACACTTTCAGTATCCTTAGTCAAAGTTTCAGTGAAAAAACAAGAACTTTCCGAAGGTTGTATTGCAAACTGGAAGGCGGTTGGAGCTTCCTTCCTCTCACACCAAAACCAGAAGACAGGAGGTAAGTTAAAACAAACCTTCCAGGTGCTGTTTTCCAAGATCAAACACCTTTTCAGTAAGAGTTGCCTGATGTCCTTTGCAAATATAAAATAATGAATTTTCAGTCTAGGTAGATTATTTCACATCAGGAAAATAACGTAGAAAGAACAGCAACAATTGTTCTCATAGCAGAGGGAGTATTAGGTACCAGAATCCTTGACTTGTGAATGCCAGTCACTTTGACCCCATTTCAGCAAAGCACTCAAACATGTGCTCAGCTCCCATTGATTCTAGGGGGGATGTTAAACATATGCATAAATGCTTTGGTGCACAGGTCCTCCATAACAGCCGTCTTGAACAAACTTACAGCAGTGCTTCCCACACAGAGATTTAGGGAGAAATCTGATAAAAGCAGATGTAAAGAGCTGCTGGAAAAAGTCATTTGCCCTACATAACACGTTTTATTGATCCTACAAGTCCAAGGAACTATTCAGGCACCAATAAGCATTTTTTCTGAGCACAGTGTAACTGACAATTAATCTATTTACTTACATACAGGCATGGAGCATTCCTGTAACAAATCCTGAAGTTACAGGGCTATATACAAAGAACATTCCAAGAAAGTATAACAATTGATTGTTGGCTCTTATGCACCATGGAGTAAAAGTCGAAGTGCTTACCACTTGTCAGAGTGGCTTTTAAGTGCCTCATGACCAAGGATCCTAGTTTTCCCTGATTTAAAAAAAATCCCCAATTTTCAGTTTAAAAAAGTGACCCACAATCCACACTTTTCCATGATTAAAATGAAACACCACTAATATATAAATATCTATATCTATACATATCTATATAGTTTTATATACATATATATATAGTGGAAAAATGTGGATTTTAGGTTACTTTTTTAAACTGTGGACTAGACTAATTAGTTGCACAGTAAAGTGTTACTGTCTACACATGTGCCAGTATTAGGCATTCATAGACATTTGGGCTGGAAGGGACCTTGAAGGATCATCGAGTCCAGCCCCCCGCCCCAGGGGCAGGAAATCATCAGGGATCATAGGATCCCAGTAAGATAAACATCCAAATGTGTCATGCAGGTGTTCAAAGTGGGTGCTTGAACTGCCTTCGGTGGCAGTCTATTCCAAACCTTGGGGGCTTGGACAGTGAAGAAGTTCTTTCATATGTCCAGCCTGAAACGGTCACAATGGAGTTTATGACCATTCAATCTTGTCATCCCTTGGGGTGCTCTGGTGAATAGACGTTCCCCCAGATCCTGGTGAACACCATTTATAAACTTATAGGTGGCCACCAGATCACCCCTGATCCTGCGCTTTTCCAGGCTGAAGAGTCCCATGGCTCTCAGCCTGTTGTCGTAAGGTCTGTTTTCCTGACCTCTTATCATGCGTGCGGCTCTCCTCTGGACTCTCTCAAGCTTCTCCACATCCTTTTTGAATTGTAGAGCCTAAAACTGGACGCAGTACTCCAGCTGTGGCCTCACCAAGGCCAAGTACAAGGAGAGAATGACATCCCGGCATTTACCTGAGAAGCATCTATGGATGCAAGCCAGTGTTTTGCTTACTTAACTAGCCACAGCATCACATTGAAGGCTCATGTTCATCTTGTGGTCAGTCATGACCCTCAAGCGCTTTTCATTCATAGTGCTAGCCAGTGTAGCACTGCGAAGCCTATAAGCATACTGCAGGTTTTTCCTCCCAAGGTGGAGAAAATTGCCTTTTTAAGTGTTAAACACCATCAGGTTCTCATCCCCCCATTTCATAAGCCTGTCAAGGTCTGCCTGGATCACCGTCCTGTCCTCAGGTGTGGATGCTTTACCCCAGAGTTTGGTGTCATTGGCAAACTTGGCTATCCCATTTTTGACACCAATGTCTACATCATTGATGAAGATGTTAAAAAGTATAGGCCCTACAAAAGAGCCTTGAGAGACCCCACTGGTCAGTGCACTGTGATGAATGACTTCCATCAACCACCACCCTTTGGGTCCTACCGTGGAGCCAATTCCCCAGCCAGCAGATCGCAGTGTGGTTGAGGCCACAGTTACCAGTTTTGCCAAGAGGTGATCATGGGATACCAGAAAGAAGGCTTTTTTAAAGTCAAGATATATCACATCAATCTCTTCCCTCATGTCCAGGTGATAGGTCACCTGGTCATAAAAGGAGATGAGATTGGTTAAGCAAGACCTACCCATGACAAACCCGTGCTGGGTATGCCTCAGGATATTGCCGTCAGCTGTTAAGGATGGCCTCTTTGATAATCTTTTCCAAGGCCTTCCCCAGGATAGAGGTCAGGCTGATGGGCCAGATCTACTTTCCTCCCTTTCTTGAAGATAGGCACCACATTGGCCTTTTTCCAATCTTTGGGCACTACACCAGAGCGCCAGGAGTTCTTAAAGAGCCGTGCCAGGGGCTGAGCTATGATGCCTGCCAGCTCCTTGAGTACCCTTGGGTGTAAATCATCAGGGCTGGCTGACTTGAGTGTATCCAGCCTGTCAAGGTGTTCCTTCATGAGGTCAGCTTAGATGAAAGGTAAGGAATCTCCCTCACCTGGGCCTCCCTGACCCACAGAGGGCAGGGGCGTCCCATGGGACTGGTGAAAAACTGATGCAAAATACCCATCAAGCAAGTTTGCTTTTTCATGGGCATTGGTTGTCAGTTGCCCCATCTGATTTAGCAGGGATCCAATGTTGCCCTTGTTTTTTCTCTGGCTCCCCAAATATATGAAAAAGGAATTTTTATTGTCCTTGATATTTGTAGCTACCTGGAGTTCCATTGCAGCCTTGGCTTTCCTGGTTTGCTTTCTGCAGGTCTAGACCAGAGCAAAGTATTCTTCCTTGGTGGTCGTTCCAGTCCTCCATCCTTTGTAGGTCTTCTTTTTAAGATGCAGGAGGTTTACTAGTTCCCTGGAGAGCCAAGGGGGCTATTGTGCCCTTTTGCTGCCTTTCCTCCAAGATGGGATAGACTTTGCTTGCACATCCTGGATTGCTCCCTAAAGGAGCAACTGCTTGGCTTGAACTCCCCTCCCCTTTGGGTTGTGGCCCTTTACGGCCTCCCTGGCGAGCCTCCTGAGCTTGTCAAAGTTAGCTTTCCTGAAGTCGAGGACTTCTGTATTACTGACTGACTTGCCAGCTTTACAGCGGATGATGAAGGTAATCAGCTTGTGGTCACTGTCACCCAGCTTCCCTTCAATTGATAGGTAGCTGATTAGGTCATTCCCAGTTGCCAATACCAGGTCAAGCAGCGCTTTACCTCTTGTCAGCCCGAAGACTTCCTGTGTCAGATAGAGATCATCCACGCACGAGAGAAAGCTTTGTGACCACTTGGATTTGGCTGAGTGCTACTCCCATGAGATGTCTGGGTAGTTAAAGTCTCCCATGACAACCTTACATTGGGAAATCATGGCCTCAGCCAATTTCCTGACAAACTCCTGGTCAAGGACTTGACCCTGAGTAGGGGGTCTGTAGTAGACAACCACCATAGTATACCCTGTGTCGTGTTCCCCATGGATTTTAACCCAGAGGGTCTCAAGTCATCCACCATGGGTTCCAATGATGGCTTGCAGGGATGCATAGCTTTTTTTGACGTAGAGAGCTACACCCCCACCCCTTTTGTCCACTTGATCCCTCCTATACAGGGTATAGCCATCTATACCTGTGGCCCAGTCATGGGTGGAGTCCCACCAGGTCTCCGTTATCTCTATGACATCATAGTTATTTGCATTTAGCAGGAGGACAAGTTCCTCCTGTTTATTTCCCAAGCTCCTGGCATTTGTGTATAAGAACACAAGTGTCCCATTGGGGGTCCTAGCATTGCCTACAGTTCGTTCCAGGGCTGTGGCAGGGGTGGGTTCCCTTAAGTGCCTTGGCCTGCTGGCTCTGCAAGGGCTGCTCAGTGGGCCAGGAGTGGCAGTAGTTCCCCCATCCCCCAACAGGCTTAGTTTAAAGCCTGGTGGAGCAGGTCAGCCAGTCTGGCTGAGAAGAGCCTCCTCCCCAGCAGAGAGAGGTGGAGGCCATCCCTTCCCAGCAGCTTACTGTTTCTCTCACCAAAGAGCGGGCTGTGGATGTGGAAGCCAAAGCTTTCCTGATGACACCAGCACTGCAGTCTTTGGTTAAGTACCTGGATCCTCCTTTCCCTCAGCCTGTAGCCTGAGACTGGGAGGATCGAAGAGAACACCACCTGCACTCTCAGACCCTTTTGCCCCACTCCCAAATCTCTGTAGTACCTCATGACCCAGCTGAGAGCACTTTGAGCTGTGTCATTGGTGTCCACATGGATGAAGAGCATAGGGTAGCATTCAGTGGGCTGGAGGAGCTTAGGGACTGTCTCCGCAATGTCTCAGATTTGGCCTCCCAGGAAACAGCAAACTTCCCAGGCTAAGGGGTCAGGTCAGTAGATTACCCCCTCATTCCCCTCAAGATGGAGTTTCCCATGACAAACACTTTGCATTTTGCCTTAGGGAGAGTGGGGGTGGTAGCTACGGTAGAGCCTATGTTGCCTGTGGGAGCTGGAAACTTTGCAGGCTCTGCTGGGGCTGCAAGAGGTTCATACCTGTTGCAAAGTTCCAGCAGGGTGGCCGCCTTGGTGTGGTGGGCCTTGGGGCCCTTGACCACCTTGGTCCAACCCCTGGGCTGGACAGTAAGGAAGGTGTCCGAGTCCTCCCTTGTCCTGGAGGGAGACTGTGGTCTACCCTTCGCCTCCCAGGGGAGAAGGGCATGGCAGTAGGAGTCAATCTCCTGCTCATAGTCTCCGGACTGTGATCTGGAGCTCCTTCAGCTGGTGCACCAGAGACCCCAGTAGGGAGCAGACCTCACAAAGGGAGGTGGCCATGCTTCTGGGCCCCAGAGCCTGAAATAAATGAATCACAGTAAATTAATTAAATCTGCTGTAAGGTTGTTCTGTTGGGGAAGTACTGCCTTATAGTCGGTAATTTACTGTGGATAAATGCACATGTAAACTCTACTATGGGTATAAATTGTACCTGGTCAGCCCAACCAGCACAGGTCCAGACTCACCTGCCAATAAGTCGCATGATTTTTGCACTTCAGCACCCACATGCCCCAGCCAGCCCCTCCACCACTCTCTGCTGCTACTTGGAGCCTTGGGACTGATGCCCCCATATCCTCCAGAACTTACTGCTGTCCTGAGTGAGAGAGAGTCTTTGAAAAAGTAACCCCTCTTCCAAGTTATTTGATATTTGAGACAGATAGACTAATGGGGACAAATGGGCATGAAGAACAAGTATATTTGAGGGGATTTTTTGTTTACAATAAACATATTTTTGCTGATGGAAAACTGTTTAAAAATGGAAATCTTTACATCCATACCACTTTCATATTTAATAAAATCTTTTTCCTAACTAGAGGAAATTGAAGGTACTCTGTTCCTCGTATGAGTCTGGAATTAGGAATGATATCTTATTCTTACTAATTAAGTACCAAAACAGAGCATATTCACCCCTACACCATGGTTGATTAGTCTCTGGAATAATTTAACTCAAAGAAGCTTCAACAAGGGAAGTTTCATTAAGTTTCTTAGTGCGTTTGGTGAATTGCTTAAAACAACAGTTTATTCATGGCAAAAGTTATTTAAAATGCTCTTTCTGCTACAGAAAGTTATAATAATGGTCAGACATTGCTAGTTAATTTCTCCAGAGTCCACAGAGGATGAAAAACACTGTCTTGATGTGGTGGAACTCTTCACCAGTCTCAATATTCAAGACCCTGCTGGGTACTAACAGTCTTTGAAATATCTGCTTTTAATTATGCACATAGACTTTGTGCCAGATAGCAGGTAGAATGGCTTTTCATTCAAATAGGAGCTAATATAAACTCCTCACAGCAATACTCTTTTCAAAGGATTCTCTTTTAAGACAGCCTGTATCAAGCTGGAATTGGAGATAAATTCAGGAGAATATTTCAACTATTTCTTCATTTAGAGGTAGTCAGTTACATAGGAAATAAGGTACTTGATTCAGTATTGAAAGAAGTCTATAAAACTTGAACTTTCCCATTATTTGTCTATTATCCAGCCTCATGACTTCATTGTACTTCAGTAACATACTCTGCCTGTGTACCCATCTTGGCAGAACTAATTCAGACTTGTGGTTAGTCTTCTTTCATTCTCACTTCTAGTTCAATCTGACCAAGATACTTTTTGTTTTAGCAGCTTTGTCGGATTGTTCTTGCATCGACTACGGCTAGAATTAATGCAGCTGCACATGGAGGCATGACTGAAAGAGGCAGAAATTCAAACGCCCTATTTCATCACATGTTTGCATGTGCCAAAGGGCTTTTGTGCATGGGCTACTTGCTGACAGACATAAGGAAGTAGAGGTTTGAAAATTTGTAGAGATATTATTACACTGTCCCAAAAATATCTGTCAGGAATTTGAAGAAATCCTATAGACACTGTTTGATCCTTTGGAATGGCTTTAGACATTTTGGTGATAGACATATTGACCAGAAAAGTACACATTTTATTGTAGACTAAGGACATTTTGTCTTTAAGGCTTTAGTTCAGCAAAACAAGGCTCCTACGTACTTACATGCTTTGCTGAATCAGGGGATACTTAATTTAAAAATAAGCATTCCTTAAGTCCCCCACTTCCCTGGACGCAGATACCATTCTCATTAGCATCCTAGTGTGTGTATGAGAGAGAGAAGAAAGAGTGCAACAGGACAGGATATGCTTAACGAATCTAAGAAGTATTAGTTTTTTCACCTGAAAATAAAATAAAAAATATACAGGATGTTTTCAGTGAATGGCTATGGATAATCATGAAAAAAATCACTGATTCCAGTTGTATTATCTTGGTGTAGAGTCTTCAAATTCCATTATAAGACCTTGGTTCTCATTTTTCATAGCTGAAAGATACTGAATACTACATATATATTGGTATTAATTCTGGATAAAAGTAAATTGTGTAGAGAGGGCTGTAAAAAGTGGTTCTCTTTTGGGTCTCTCTCCAATTGTTGCAACTCTGTTGAGGTCTGTGTTTATACTGGCTGAAGAACTGGCACAAGAAATCAAAGTTTTGGGGACCAATGGGATTTCAGTGGGTGTTAGGCCTTTTGATAGCCCTTAATGAGTTTCACTCTTTCCACAGATCCCTGCAAGCAGGTGGTAAGCTTTGTCCACTGAAATTGGATAGCTACCATGTGGGAATCGCTGTATCTGGTTTCTCCAGCCCAGGACAGTGAAAGATCCAAACTAGCACCAGCAACCATCTGACCAGTCTTATATACTGGCTACCTTTTGCTTACACTGATATTGTCCCACCAGTAAATTGTCTAATTTATAATGCAATTGGATGAACTTGGAAAATGAACTCTCCTATGATGTTGTTACTGCACAATCATTTAGTACTTACATACACGAGTACTAAACTACTGCACAGTAACTGGTGTCACTGCACAGCAGCATCCCTGAACAGCTTCTTGGTGATGCTAACTGCACAGCACCTTGTTATTATTGCATAGTAGCATTGTGTTATGTTTCGTGATGTGCAGTGCTACTGCACAGTAGAAACAAGCTACTGTGCAGTCAGGATCTTGTATAGATGTGGCCAGTGTCTACACATGTGCCCCTATTAAAGTGCAGGAAACTAATACTCTGCAGGAGGGTAGTATAGCAAAAGCTCTGTTATCCAGCACCCACAGAGAATGAGGGGTGCCAGATAACCACATATGCCGGTAACCTGAGAGGCGCAAACAGACGTCTTTGCCTGTTCGGGCTGCCGCCTCTCCCGCCGTGTCTGGTGCGCTGCTGCCCCTCCCTGGCTTCAGTGTTCCAGGGGACAGGGAGGGGGCCCCACGCAGGCTGCTTTGCCCCGGGCCACGGTCCAAAGTCGGCCAAAGCGGGACTCAGCAAAACTGGAAGTGGGACTTCCGGTTTTGCTTTTGCTGTGTCAATCGGCATGCCAGTTAATAAAGTGCTGGATAATGTGGCTTTTACTGGTACTTGTAAGTACAAGTACTACCCTCCTGTGGAGGGGTTTTTTCTGGGTGCAGCAGCGCATGAGTAGATGCTGACCCAGATGGCTGGGGCATGAGGGTGCTTCAGTGCAGGGGCTGTCTGCTAGCTAGCCCCATGCTGAAGCTCCCTCATGTCCCAGCCAGCCCTTTTGCAGCAAGTTGAGCTCGTGAGAGTAGCTCTGGCCTGGCAGGCTGACCCCTAGGGCCCCCTGCCAGCTGGGTTTGCTCCGGCTGGGCTTTATGTACTGCACCTGAATACACTGCAGAGCTTATTGCTTCTGGGCACACATTCAAATAGTGTGCCTGGGAGCAAATAACTCCAGAGTTATAAGTACTGCAGTTTATTCAGGCATTCCAATTGCACATGTAGGTGTGCCCTACATGTCCTACATTCTGGAAAGATATAATGTAGTGCCTCTTAGTATGATACTTGGTTTGTACCAATAAGTACACTTGAGACAGACAGGTTATTGCCACACAATAGAATTAAGGTTATCTACATTAACATGCTTTTGGGAGAAAGCACTTACACAGCTGGCATGTCCTGCTTCAATGTGGCGCTCCTTAGCTTAAGCATTTGGTGGTATAGACATGCTGTGGGAGTCTTCACAATAAGGAGATGTAACCATCCATTGAGGAGACCGTCCTTAATTCTGTGTTTGTGGAGGCCCATGGATGTGGTTTATTGTTAACTATGCTGTATTACAGATAAGCATGGGACCTTGTAACAGTTTTAATCTGTAATATACCTTAATATTAACAAGTTATTTCATAATAAATTAATTCATAACTTGGCTTTTTTTTAAAAGAAGAAAAGATTATATTTTGATTGTATTGATTTAAAAGGGTTTTAAACAAACCCGAAAGGAAGTAGAAAATTTCAAATCTGCTATGGCATCCTTCTCTCACTCTATATCACTTAGGTTGTAACGTATCAGTCTCGCCTCAAGAAGTGCTGAGCATATATGAAAGCTATAAGGCAGAATGGAGATATCAGCCCTCATGTTTGGCACATAGGTTTAGCACAGAGTATCTTGCACATTTCCTTCCACAGCAAAGTGAAGCAGAGACAGAATATCCTTAGCTGAAAACAGTTTTGCTTTTTCAGTTTAAGTCAAAACTTCAGTGTTATTTAAATTACGCCCCCCATGTAATTGCACAGTAGATAAAGTCGGATACCATGGCAAAAGGCATTATGGAAAGAATGTTTCTAAGTTCTCACCTGTCCTTCCTAAAATGCACTGGCAGCCTTACATGACATTTGACACAGTTTCAAAGGAATGCTTCTCTTCTCATATAAACTGAGGTTTTATTTTGATACTCCCTTTAATTCCAAGAACCAAAAGGAGTCACTTAGCAAAGCAGGATCTGGGATGGATTGAAACTGAAATACTGCAGCCAGCACATGCTACCCCTTTTTTCTCTTCAAGCCCTGTAAAGGCTTGGGTCTCAGTTCAACATGGCACTACATCCTTTTAAGCACCACTGAAATCTATGAGATCTGAGACTATGAGCAGCTTGTTGAATCAACATGGAGCCAAGCACACGCTACCCAAGCACTCCTGATTGTCTGCTGTCCTACTGAATTACTGGAACTGAGGGCATCCCTGTTTTGTGGCAGCTTGTGGTATCCAAGTGCTTTGGAACCAACCCTGAAATGATCTTTTTGCATATGTTGCTCCACTGAAATCCTTGGAAGAGTTAATATACAGCACTGATCAGCAATACAGCATCTTGTAAGAGTGGACCTTTGCATTTATATTGAATTAAAACAGCAACAAGCATAAAGGTCTGACTTGAAGGTCACTCTCTCACCTCCAACACAGAACAGTGGGTTGCAGATAAATCAGCTGCCCTTGAAGGAGATGCTATACTACCTAAAGGAATGAACCTGGGACTCATCTAATTTGTAATGATACTTTTGAGCAGTGGGGAAAAATACCCAATAAATGAATCTGATATATATGCAAAATTGTATAAGATACTTATGTGTATCAGTGATAAGTTACACAAAACTATAGCTAGGCAAACATTTTCCATCCAAACATTTTTCTTAGGAAAATTAGGTGTTCGACCAAAAGAAAGAATTCCTGAAAAAGCGAGAAAAAGCAGTAGTTTGAAAGTTAGGGTAGGGTGGCACCACAGAGATCAACCGGGTCACAAATCAGTTCACCCTGCCCTATCTTCTGCCAGTCCCGAAAAGCATGCACAGTTCTTAAAAAACCAAAACCAAAACCCTTTTATTTGAAAAACCAAGTATTTTTAGCTGCAAACTGAAATAGTTCCTGTTTTCTAGAAGTTTTCCAGCCATATGTTTTTGGTTTATAGCTGCCAAAAACTTTTTCTCAGCGTTTTGTATTCTTCAATGAAAAGTCAATCTTTCCAACTTGAACATTTTTGTCAGTCTTCATCAAGGAAAACATGTTGGACCTATTCCAAGAAACTAACAGTCCCTTACAGTATACAGAAGGCAAGCTAGTTATGGATGATGCAGAAAAACCTGAAGTGTCTAATGTCTTTTTCCCCTCATTCTTCTCAAATAGTGGCAGCTACCAGAAGAGTGTAGTTGGAAGCAGATAGAAAGGGGGAAGGTAGGGAAGGAGACAAACAGCCTAAAATAGCAGAGATAAAAATAGGGGTTACTTAGAGAAGTTAGATGGGATAAGATGCATCCTAGATAACTGAAGGAATTTGCTGAGGTAATCTCAGCCTATTGGCTATCTCTTTGTGAATTCTTGGTAGTTGTGTGATTGGAAAAGGGCAAATATAGTGCTCAACCTTAAGGAAGAGAAGAAGGAGGATCCAAGGAATCACAGATCAGTCAGCCTGACCTAGTACCTGGAAAGATCATGGAGCAGGTCCTCAACAAGTCCATTTTGAAACAGCTAGAGATAAAAAAAGGGTGATCAGGAAGAGCCAGCCTGGATTCACAAAGAGCAAGTCATGTCTGACCAACCTGATTTCCTTCTATGATAAAGTGACAGGCTCTGTGGCTGCAGTGGATATGATTTATCTCAACTTTAGCAGGGCTTCTGTCACTGTCTGCAATGACATCTTCATTAACAAGCTAAGGAAATACCAAGTAGATGAAAGTACTGTAAGGTAGGTGTATAACTGGCTGGATCATCTTGCTAAATGGATAATCCTCAATGGCTCTCTGTCTCACTGGGAGGCAATATGAAATGGGCTTTCCTCAGAGGTCTGTCCTACCTCTGGTATTGTTTAATATCTTCATTAATGATTTGGCTTTAGGTGCACGCTTAACAAATTTGCAGATGAAACCAAGTTGCGTGAAGGTGTAGATACTCTGGAGGTCAGGGTTAGGATCCTGAATGACCTGTATTATCTGGAGAAATGGCCCATAATCATTCAGATGAGATCCACAAGGATATGTGCAAAGTCCTACATTTTGGGTGGAATAACTTTATGCATACATAGAGATAGGAAAATGACTGGCTAGACTACAAGGAAGGGCCTGGGGATTATGGTGGAGCACAAGCTGAATATGAGCCAACAGTATGCTGTTATTGGGGGAAAAATGGCCAACAACATACTGGGTTGTATTAATAGGAGTGGCAATTGCAAATCAAGGAAAGTGATTGTTCTGCTTTATTCAGCACTGGTGAAGTCTCACCTGGAGTAGTGTGTCCATTCTGGGCCCCACCCTTCAAGAAAGACATGGACAAATTAGAAAGAGTTCAGCAGAGAGCAACAAAAATGATCAGGGGCCCAGGAGAAGACAAGACTGAGGAGTGATTTGAGAACAGTCTTCAAATGCCTTAAGGGTAATTTTAGAGAGGATGGAGATGGGTTTTTCTCTGTGGCTGTAGGGGGCAGAACTAGGAGCAACGTCCTCAAGCAGCCAATGAGGAAACTTAGGTTGGAAGTAAGAAGGAATTTTCTGATGATGCATTCTGGTTAAGCACTGGGGCAAGGTACCTAGAGAAACTGTGGAGTCATCATGCTTGGAAAGTTTCAAGAGCAGTCTGGATAGATGCTTGGCTAGGCTGTTTTAGTCAGGGATGATTCTGCCTTGAACAGGGGTCTGGACTATTTATCCTTGTGAAGTCCATTCCAGCCTATGATCCTATTTTCCTATCTCTATGGAAACTATATCAATTATCTTCTTTTACTGTGTGAATTATTATAATACCTGGTTAAATTTAGAGAAAAAAACCTTGGCAAGCCACAGGCTCATTCAACTAAAACCTCTGGAAAACATGCCTCTGCACCCTAATCCCCATGAACAGGTCCCACACTACAATGTTATAATGACATCCAATTGTGGCCCAGAACTTGTCAAGGCATGAACTCCCACTAGCTAATAGTATAACATCAGTGGGATTGAAGCTCTGAGTATAATCTTGAGTAGGAACATAAGCATTTGTTCATGTAGTTCTCTAATATGTAGCCCATACCATTGAAATTATAGTTGTTTTCTTTTATTACATTTGGTTCATTTGCTAATTTGCAAAACAGCTTCACTCAGAATGGGTATTTTAGTTATTAAAGAGACATTATTTGAAATGGTGAAGAGCAATGTCAGAAATATGCCATTTTCTTTACTTCTACCTCTCTAATATTTTGTATCCTTTTCTTTCCCCACCCTTACTTACACCACATAATTTATCTTGTTATTCCTTGTGCTTTCCTTCCATTTCTCCTGTGGCCTTCTATACAAGGTTACACCCTCCACTGGTGAGGCAAATGTATGTAATATTGTTGTAGCCCTCCTCATAATGGAGCCTCGCCAATATCAACCACCATTCCAGTGATGTTTACTGGCTCAATGAAACAAAGTTATACATAACTCTTCCTTCCAAGATTTCCCCTCCTGCAGAAGTAACCACTCCCAAAAACAACCAGTTATCTTGTAGAGTAAAACATCTGGAAACTCTATGCACATCACTGACTTATTTGCAGTCTAATCAATCACACAGAAGGTGAAGTAAGTCTTTAGGATTTTAGCGACCTTCATGTACAAATTCTCTAACACATGCATTCACTGTGCTGGGTTTGTGTTTCTGTGCTTTCTTAAAGGAATTCATAAAAAACTTTCAGAAAGGTCAGTGAAGTGGAACTGTTGTTCTCTTTTCACTCAGATCAGCTGTGTTTTTCTAAATTTTATTTTAGGGGTGGGGACTCAGTCTCTTAAACAACTTCCTTCCTTGCCAATATACTGTTTGCCCATTCTTTCCTCATACTGACTTCTGTAAATAACGGTTTATGAAGCATGTATCACATTTTAAAATAATTTTGGACTTCGAGATTTGACCTTTTATAGCTCCTTTTACTAATCCTTTTCATCTCTCAGGATCACTGAGGCCAATTTCCTTGCAGCTGAGAAGTTAAAAAAATGTGTAGAAGTCAAACACACTTAAAAAGTCCTCACAGTTCTTAAACTAGTGAGAGTGAGAATGGATAACATTTAGCACTTTGAATTATCAACCCCATGGGCTAGGGACAGATATTACATATAAACTAGTTTAAGTGTAACAGAACAGATTTTAAGTGCACATAAACCAGTTTCAAAATGGCTGAAACAGCTTTGAGATAAATGTGGTTGAATGTAGTATCAGACTTAAATGATTCGGGTCAAACCAGTTTATGCAATGTCTGTCCCAGACCCCGTGCTGGTTTAAAATAAACCAGACTGCCCCAGCATCCTGGCATGCTCTCTGGGATGGCCCCTCCCCTCTGCTCCCTGGCTGTAGCTCCAGCAGAGACTGCAGGCACAGCAGGGTCTGCCTGGCTTCCCCCTGCCCTATCCTCCCCCCACCCACTTCTTGCTGGACAAGCAAGGATCTCCCCCCCGCCCATCTCCCACAGCTCAGACCCCAGCCCCACAGACCCTAGACATGTGGTATGCTAGCTAATGCAGAAGGGTGTCTCTTTGTGTAAATGTCTCCAATTTCACCAGAATAAGAAGATACGACAGTGACCACTTAGGGTTTTTGGAGCTAATTAACAGATCCACTGGTAAGCTGTTTAAAAAGATATTGAACTAATGCACAGAGGCTATCGTTTTGTTGATGAGGTGATAAACATTGTTATCAGCTCCCTGCTGGCTTGCTCATCTGTCAGTTTGCTGCAGACAGTAGAAAGAAGAGGGGAGAGGGAGATTGAAATGTTCCGTATCACCAACAGATGCATGCACTGCACATTCCCCTTGCCTCAGAGTGTTAGCAGGGGTCTGGGGTCAGCAACGCTCCCTCCCCTTGAGCAGCCAGTGGGGAAAAACCTGGGAAGGAGCAGGCAGACCTCCTTAATCAGAGGTCCTGGCAGGGCCTGGCTACACCCCCATCAGCTTAGCACTGTAGAAGGAAGGGAGGACTGCTCTAGCACTTTTCCCGGTCTCCCCTGCTTCTAGCCTGAGCCTAAATTCTAGTCTGAATTTTCTTTGTCCAGAGAGAATATTTGTCTGGTTATAGACCAGTTCAGCCTTGCCAGGTTAGACTAACCTACAAAGATTGAATCAATTCAGGCTCAGGCTTTTTGAATGTCTGTCCCATGATGTCTAACCCTGCATGTACCACTTCCATTGTATGCCTGAGATGTGATCTCAGTTTAACTTATATTGATGTTATTGTTGGCCAGGGATCCTGTTTTTTTCTGTTTAAAAATCACAAATTCTCTGATAACAATAGTGAAAAACCCAAAATACATGATTAAAATGAAATGCTACTATATATACATATCAATTAAGCACAATGTTTTACTGATATATTTACAATTTTAAAACAATTTGGAAGCCTACCAGTGCCTCAATCACTATAAGGAAATAATTTCCAAGTATCTATAGATTTTGTTATTTGATTTTGTGTTTTTTATCATGGAAAATCAGAGCTCCTCTTGTCCCCTTCACACACCAGGACAGAGGTCCAGGCCCCTAATTCCCAAGCCATAACCCCCCCAGCCCTGCTGGTGCCCTCACTCTTCACACACAACCACCTAGTCCTGATAGTGTTCTTCACTCACCACCCACAGTCCCTTCCAGCACTGCTGGTGCCCCTCAGTCCTCAGCCACAGCCCCCCCTACTCCTCCCAGCCCTGGCAGAGTTCCCCCCCCTCCCAAAGCTGTCAGGACTATGGTGCCAGGGATCCAGGTCCACAGCCTCCACAGCAGTGCCTGAGCCGCAACTGCTGTCCACAGGAGGCAGCAGTTGCTGCGGCAGAGTAGAGTGTGGAGCTTGGCTTCCTTTTCCCAGTCAGTGGCACAGCTGGAGCAGAGCCCATGGAGAAGTAAGGGGGGGATGTAGGCTGCCTGCTGTGGGCTCCAGTGACTTGATAGCTGCCTACAAGTATGTCAGGAGGAACACCAAGATCTCAGGGAGCAACTCTTCAGGAAGCCACCCCTTGGGAGGACAAGAACCAGTGGTCCCAGACTAATAGAGGGAAGATTTAGGCTGGGCATTAGTAAGAAATTATCCGTAAGTTAACTAGAACCTGGGACACACTCCTGGCAGAGGTGGTGCAGTCACCATCCTTGGAGGTGTTCAAGAGGAGGCTGGATAAGCACCTCATTGAGCTAGTTTGATCTCATTAAGCTCCTGGGTAAGGCAGGGGAGTGACTTGATGATTTTACAGGTCCTTTCTGTTCCACTGACTCTATGACTCTAATGCATTTTGGGATCTTTTTGGTTGCCTTCTGGTTTCTGAACTGTGGCAATGCCCATGCATCATGCTTCCAAGATTTTTTCTGCAAGCGCAACAACAGGACATTTTTTGTAATGAAATCTTTGAATCTTATGAATTCAGAGGAGAATGCAGGACTTCCAAACCCACCACATACTGTTTAAGTGATGTTAAAATCACAAACATTGGTAACTCTCACTGTTAGACCAACTTCCACCCACTTACTAATATACTCCAGATTAATGCAACCACAAGTTGGGACACTAAAGCATGGGACTTGTTAAACAAGGATAAGGCTGTTTAAAGCTTACACCATCTTATATTTTATTTTCCATAGCACTTAAGTTACAATTCCTGTCTTCACTGCCCTTAGTAAAGTAGGCTGTAACTGAGTAGAAGGGAGCCCAATTTGGCCATCACCTTTATATTCAATCTGACTATGTTGTGGCAAGAACCGTAATTCCATTTCTGAAAGTCTCTCATTCAATACCATCCAACTATTCTATTGAATATGCCTCTCCTGAAATACTAAAACAAGGAAAGTTTCTGAAAACAGTGAGTCTGCAAATTTTAGGGCTTTCATTCTAAAAGCCAATGCAAGCCCTATTTTTACTTTGCTCTGTAGGGAAAAATTAAGATGGAAAAAATAAATAAAATAAATAATGGTTTGTGGTTACTAAAAGCTTCCTAATTCATTCTTCTTTCTTGTTTGGCTTTTACTCATTTACTATAGGAAAAAGATAAAGTAAATGAACAAGAATTACCTTCCTTACATTTCTGTCAGTTAAAGGTATTTTCCAGATCCAGCCAATTAACTAATAAGAGAGCTGCATTGCATTTTAAGTTTGAGAACCTTCTGGTGTTTGATTAGGTTTGGATTAGTGCCCTCTGGATGGGAACAAGAGTGATAAAAATTATCAACATTGAAAACCTGGGTGATTTAAAAGCCTTTACTGAAATTGCAAATGGTTAGGTAATGGGACCCCGTGATTCTCTTGTTTTGTAACTTCTGTCCTGCTACCAGCACTTGCAGTAAGAAACCTCTTTTGTTAGACAGGTGGCCCTAACAAAGAAGGGTCACTGGCTGGTAAGCTAATCTCTGAAAAAGAGAGCACTCTTACTTGTAATAAAGAAGAAAAATCAAAAGGCCGCAATAACAAAACAAAGCATGGACTTAAAAATTCTATTAAAAAATAATTGTAAAACAGACTGTAAAACCAAATAATGGAGGCATTCTTTATCATCTGTTCAAATACTTAGCTAAATGAAATTTAATGTAAATAGTCATCTCCTAATGGAAATGAATAATTCAAAAGCAATGCATACAATTGCTAACCAAACACGATAGTCACAGGATGGCTCAAGTTGAAGGCTGTCAGAATATTTTTTTACTATGAAGTCTTAAGAAAAGTGTCTGATCATTTAATCATCTGTATTTCTGTTACACAGGGAACAAAAAAGTATTTGCTTCTCATAAAAGCCCTAGACTTTTAAATTAATAGGTTAAAACAGTGGGAGGTAGTTAGCTGTGTTAGTCTGAAGTCAAGTAGAAGGCAGGATAGATTCGTACCTTATAGACTAACCAAAGTAGCTAAATAGCACCAGCTTTTAGCCCATGAAAACTTGAGCTATAAATTTGTTCTATATATCTACTTCAGTCAGTCTGATTTATATATATATAGATATATATATATATAGATATAGCTTTGAGAGTCTGAGGATGCAAAACTACCCTACCTTTTATTAAATTAGAGGCACAGCATGGCAGCACCACCTGGGGTAGCTGCAACACATGGGGCAGTGCTGGTTCCCGCTATGCTGATTGCAGCAGCACACACTCTTGCAAGTCCTTCACAAGGCTGGTACCCAGGGTTGTTGCCCAGGCCAACCCCACCCCCCACTTATAGTACTGGGTTAAATCTGAAATCTAAGCAATCTTACACTGGGTGTGTCTACACATTCATTAATGCGCAGTAGTTACTGCCCATTTAGTTTAGTACTTAATGAAATACTAACTAAATTCACAATAACTACAGTTATAGTGCAGTAGTGTATGGGTTTTAAGGAATGTTTACTGTACAGTAGCTTAATAACACTGTGCATTAGCATATTAACATGGTTTTTGACCAGCATGCTACTGTATAGTGTTATTAGGTTACCTCACAGTAAGCGTCTTATGTAGACACACCCATTGTGTACCATTGTATATTCCAGGGTATAAAACAGTGATATAGCATTTCACAAAACTATTACTTAGAGGATGCTAAATGTCATTGCCATTTTCTTGTCATTGTTACTAGTGAGTTTCACTTTTACTGTCATTAAAAGTTGAGGCTTAGACTCTATGGCCTTACTCTCATTGACTAGCACTCTTTTCAGTTTTTACATGGATATTTGAGCTTCTTATTATTTTTAACTTAGTTACTTGCATGTAGTTCATATAATCACATAATTTAGTGCACTGAACAAAAGAGGGAGTGTATTATGACCACAATATGGGTGGAAACCATGGGTCTACTTCTTCCATCTAAAGGGTGAAACCTCCTTCATCTTGAGTAGCTGCAGTATCTGGCAGCTTAAACATGTTGAAAGAGAAAAATGCTTCTATTTGTTCTTGATTGAATTACTGTTTAAAATAGATGTAATTCTTTTTGCCGAGTTACATCTTTCATCCCTTGCTTGGATAAACTGAAATTTTACGATTTCCATCTGAAATTAGTAATAAAAGTCAAAAGATCTTGTGAAGGTACAAACTTATCTAGGAAACTTGAGAACATGATTTCTCATCTGGGTCTTGTAAGAAAGGGGAAACCTCTGGATATGTTTAAAAAGTGTTGACCTTTCATAAGGCAGGAATATTTCCCTCTGCTTATTACCAAAACAGCTTTCATATAGGGGACCTAGGGGATTGTGTGTGCAGATGCAGATGCAGTGAATACAGAACCTTTATTCAGATAAAGTGTTTATCCATATCTGGAAATTCAGGGCTACTCTCACAGAGTTACATTGCCTCATTTTGAGACATTGGCATGAACAGATCAGGAAAGGTAAGAAGGTAGGTAGATAAGATTGCACTGCATTATATTACACTGAATTATGTTGCATGGTTTACTATAATTAATTGGAAGGCACTTCTCCTTATACTGAGCTTTTATCATGCTATTCATTAATGTTACTCATAGTATCAATAAGTACATGATATAAAGATTATCCCTGTATAATAATGGGAATGATGAAAGACCAGTTTGTCTCTATTACACCATATATTTCTTTTAATATCTTTCAATTACAGTAATCTTAGGTTTAACCTCTAATAGCATGTGACTTTTAAATGGATGGTTTCTCTTTAAAGGGGAATGACCTTATGGGAACTCCAGAAAATCCAAGGTCATCAAACATTCCATTTTACATCATCTTTTAATGCCTGTAACATGAGAAGGGCCTGGGGCCTGGCAGCATTTGCTTGAAGAAGTCTATCTGAAAAACCTGGTGTTTGTTCTCACACGATGGCCGTGGTAAGCAGATCCCTCTACACAAGCCTGGCCAGTTCTAAAAGATTAAGCAATCTTAATCTGCCAGAATGCAGAGCCCAGTTTTCTGCCTTTTCATGGCATCCTGCACTGAATGGTCACTCTGATATCCAACTTGCAATGCTGTTGGTTGACAGAAGTATAATGAAAGGATTCAGAACAGCTATTTTAAAAAGATTGCATTGCATGATTTACTGTACTTTGTTGGAAGGCACTTCTCATTATACTGAGTTTTTATCATGGCTATTAATATTATCACTGGGTGGGTGATATAAAGATTACTGCTGTATAATAAGGGGAACAATGAAAGACCTGTTTGTGCCTCTCATCTCAAGTGCACTGAAGATAGTTTGAAAAGTAATTACCGTTATGAGACAGCAGCCTGAAAATACAAAGCAAACGAGAAACCTAAGGTTGCATTTCTTCTTTCATATGGAAATATGTTCAACAGTAGCCTTATATGAACTCCACTCCAATTTACACCTACATATATAGCAAGAGTAATTGCTTTGACTTCAGTGCAGTTCTGCACAAACAGAGGCATTCTCCCACACAGATCTAATTGAAAAACTGGGGCCCACGGTTGGTAGTTTAGTTACACTGTTCTACCAGTTAACTCTCAAATTTCTGAGGGATTGGTCTTTTGTCTATTTAGTTAACGTTCACCCTAAACTGTAGTCGCTACTTGTTTGTAGCAAAACCCAGTAAGAGAAACAACCTCTTGTTAGCAACAGTTGCCCTGCAAATATTTTCTGTACCTTGTACTCAGATAATCCTCCCCATAACAGCAACAGGCACTTGAAGCAACATAACACCAGTTTACTTACATGTTACTACTAACAGGCATCTTTACTTAAGATAGATAACTGTGGTCCTCACTCAAGCTGATCTTACACTGAGGCTAAATGAAGCTTTTTTTTGTTTGTGCATTACAGTTTCAACATGATGACAGCCAAAACTGCAAGAATACAGCAAGAACCCTTATACAGCAAGAACAAACATGGTCCCTTCCCTTAAACCATAAACCATGTAATTACAACAAAGCAATACAAATGGACTGTGAGTAGGTAGTATCATCACCATTAATATGGTTGTAGCAACGCAAAGACAGCTACACAAATCGCCATCCAGCTGTAACTTTAACAACTTTTCCTAGGCTGTGGTTTTACAAAAGATACTTAAGATCAAAAGAACAAAGTCTGTTGTAGTTACCTCCTTATACTGCTTTGCTTATAGGATTCTTTTGGATCAGTTCATATATGAGGTCCTCTCTCTCCTTTCTGAAGAATTACAGCTGTCTCCATTGTAATGAACTGTAGTTATTCAAAGCACACAGTATTTTCTAATCAGATTGTTACAAACTAATGGACTGTGGTTTTTCATGAGGGCATTGCTAGATGGTTGCAACAAACAAAAAGGAGGGCATGTTGGAGGGCAGAATAGAGTGACGCTGATAGGAGAACAGACTAGGTTCAGAACATGATGGCTCGAAATAAAAAAAATATTCTGTTTCTGTATAGCATTCTAATATTGTAAAAGCCTAAGTCTGTCTGTCTGTCTGTAATGCTTTATCCATGCTTTGACTGGCTGACAAACAGCCAGTCAGAGTGCAAACAAGTGTTCCAACAGGAGCAGGTAGCTGGTGGAGTGCTGCCGTGATGGTAGGGATATAGGGGATTGGGGAGGAGGGCAAGGCTTGCTTCCTGGAGGCA
Source organism: Crocodylus porosus (assembly GCF_001723895.1). NCBI lineage: Eukaryota > Metazoa > Chordata > Crocodylia > Crocodylidae > Crocodylus > Crocodylus porosus. The sequence goes on from NW_017728906.1 coordinate 31,762,949, forward strand.
GGGGCAAAAGAGCAGACAGAGTGTTGGCCTCACCCCCGCTGCCCTGCTCTCTGCAGGTGGCAAGGATGGAGCGGAAGGCAGGGGACAGGCCACCGGAGCTGGCCTGCTCCCCCCCCCACCTTCTTTCAGGTAATGGAGGTGGCGGCTCAGGGGAAGAGTGGGGTTGGGATGCGATGGGGGGGCAGGCCACGACTCTGGCCTTGCCCCAGCACTCCACACTTCTTTGGGCTCACTCCTCCCCCACCCGCCTTCCTCCCCCCTGTCGGCTCTGAGCCTGCTCCTCCTGTTCCCCTGCCACCACCCTGGGTTGGCCCCAGCCCATGGCTCCCCCCAGCTTCTCCCCACCCTCAAACCTCCCCCTCATCAGGCCCTAGCCCACTCCTCTCCTCCCCTCGCTACTGTGGCAGGGAGGGGTGGAGTGGGCCCAGATCCCAAGCAGCAGGAAGTAAAGGGGAAGTGGGCCTGGTTGGGGGTGGGGCACGGGGCTCTGTCCCCACACACTCCCCCCCATCATTCCTGATGGGCAATTGGCTAGTGTACCTATAAAGAAATAGAATAGATATCAGATGCCCTCAGCTAATAGTTTTGCAAAAACATCATGGCAAAAGTGAATCTTAACAAAGAACATATATAAAGACAAAATAATATTATTATTGACAAGCATAAAGAAAGAGGGCCGTGTTAAAGGGACACAAACTGTGGGAGAAGTGGTAAAATAATTAAGGGAGAAAAAGATAAAGAAGCAGATTAGGTAGAAAAGGGAAAGACAACAGAGAGAATTAGAGGACCAAGGCTGACAGACAGAATGACAACCAAGGAAATATATTTTTATAGCCACTGATTTCATAGGTGAAGGTGTACATGTATGTATGCACATACATATACACCAGGAGACAAGACTGTTGCGATAGTCAAAAGAGGAGATAATGAGGGCCAAGGGAAAAGACGTATGGATTGTAGTAAAAGACCATGTTTTAAAATGATTGGGAAGATGTTGAAAGGTCTGTTTGGTCAAAGGACTGAGTGGCTGAAATGAAAGTAAGGAGAGTCAAAGATAATTCCCTTTGGTTTGGGATGGCAGTAAAAATGATGGTTCTGTTGACAGGAACAGGAAGTAGGAGGAGAGAAAATGAGTGATTCAGTTTTAGCTAAGTTAATGTTAAGGTGAGATGCACCAAGAAGCTATCAGACAGCTAGGCCATGATGTGCAAGTGTGTGAAGAGAGACAGCTCAGGAACCGAGAGATAGATCTATGACTCATTAGTTTTGGTGTCTGCATTAGGTCTCTGTGAACCTTCAGGTGGTGATTCGATTCAGAGGAGACTCAGCCCAATTTGGTGGCCAAATCTCCAAATCTAAATTGAATCAGGGGACCAATAAAAAGGTCTGAATCAATTTGAAGCTCTCTGGAAAAGATTCAGAGAACTTCGATGATTTGGACAGCCCCCAGTTGCTGCAGCAGGGAGCTGGAGCTGGACTTCAAGCTGGTAAGTAGTGGGCAGGGGAGGGGAAGCTGGAGGAGGTGGGGGCCATGGGGGATCCCTGGCAGGCCCCATCCCCTGCACACTCCCCCTGCTGTCAGGCAGGGGGGTGAGTCCCACTGCTCCCACTGTCCCACACTGTGTCACAAGCCCTCCAACCCCACCTCGCTCCCTCAGTCTCCCCATGACTGCCCCATCCACCTCTGCTCCTGGTTATTTAAAAAAAAAGCCCCTCTCACTGGGTGGTGCCCAGCGGGGGGCGATCCCCGCTGCCCCCTACTGCCCCACACTGCATGGGGGCTCTGCCATGAGCCCCTTGCCCCCCCACTCCTCCAGCCCCCCCACAGGTGCCCTGCCCACCCCAGCT
>NW_017728906.1:31765070-31775418 GCF_001723895.1 Crocodylus porosus
GGTTGGGGGGCATGTGGCAGAGTCCCCCACATGGCATGGGACAGTGGGGGGAAGTGAGGATTGCCTCCCTCACTGGGCAGCACCTGGTGAGTTGGGCCTTTTTTTCTTAAAGCACTGGGAGCTGGGGTGGGCAGGGCAGCCATTGCTGGGCTGGGAGAGTGGGCAGGGGATGGGTCTGTATGATTCAGAGATTTGGAAGCAGCTGAATCTCTGAATCAGATTCGGCCGAATTGATTCGGGACAGTTATTCAAATCACCAAATCGAATAACTGTCCCCTGAATCGGCCAAACCCGAATCCGAGGCAAATACTCACAGCTTTGTACAGGCCTAGTCTGTATCATTTTTCAGGACTGTTGAGAAGGATGAGGGAGCCGCTAGTTAGGTATCAAAGGTGACTAAAAGAACTCAGTGCAATGCATTCATTCAGGCCCTTGCCCATACTTTTGTTGTGTAGCTTCAACACTTTTTTCTCATTTTAGTGTTGCTTAAGTTCCATGTACATGTTAACCCACTCTGGCATGAAAATATGAAATAAGAATGACATTATGACATTCAACTAACAACACACGTGGCTGTGTACACAGCTTATGACAAGGCAAGTCAGTACTCATTACAAACTAAAGGGCACGCTTATGCTGTTTTCTTTAGGTACTCAATTAAAGGCAGGTGTCTGGCCTCTCATCAGTACTAGGTGGTCTTTTCCTCCTAGGTTGTTTTTCTTCTCTTGGTGGTGACCCAATTTCTTTCTTCACTTTTGAAATCTGTAAAAGAAACCCACGATCATTTTTAACATCCTCTCTGGGTACATGTGCAAAAGTTTCCAAGTAACAGTCAGGAGTTGGTAAGTCATTTTTCTTACTGTTTCCTTCTAGGTGCATGCTCATTCCAGATTTGTAACAGTGGTTAGAGATTGCAAAAGAAACAGAGTAACAGATGTACAAGCATGGGCGGCAAAGATGCCAATTTTCCAGTGATGGGTTCTGGGGACTTTGTAAAATCTGAGAGGGCCCAGAAATGAAATAGTTGACAGAGGTAATTTTCCTGTTTTGTTCTGATAAAATTGAAGGATTAGAAATTTAATCTCCTTCCTGCCCCAAGCCCTACATAGACTGAAAGATCACCATGTGATAGGACTTACCTATTTAATTGCCCTAAACTGAGTACATCAGATTTATTTTCACCACAGGGATCCAGGTCAGGAAGAATGCTGACAGAAGCCAGCATAAACCTTAGTTTGACACCAAGACTCAGTTTTCTCCCATCACCAGTGTTGTATGTTAAACAGAATAATAGAGGGTTCATATTCTCATGGCCTGAGCACCCACCTGGGGTACAGGGATTTCTGCAATCTACATCAGCCTCTGATTTACATAAAAGTTGTTGGCACTCAGCATCACACAGAACACGCTCAGTATCACTCTCTTAAAGAAGAATGAACATCAAAAGGGATCTTTGGCTGGAGGGACAATCGATTCAAAGAATTTCTCTTCTAAAATGGACTATAGGGCTCTGATTACATGTGTGAGGGATCCAGGGATCCAGACAATGTTTTTCTTGATCCTTCTGGTCAAGAAGAAGGGCCTGGAAAGGAGTGGACACATCCTGAAGATCAATACATGGCTGCACAAATGCTGTTGCCCAGCAGGGCTTTAGATTCATCAACCAGAGGAGCTTGTTCCAAGAAGATGGATTGCTAGGAAGAAATGGGATCTACCTGATGAGGAAAGGGAAGAGTGTCTTTGTAGACAGGGTTGCTAACCTAGTGAGGAGAGCTTTAAACTAGTTTCACCAAGGAATGGAGACAAAAAACCAAAGGTAAGTAGAAAAGTGGGTGACCTGGAGGAAACACAACCAGGAGTGGGCAACAGGGGATGCCTTCTCATTCCTCCTGAAAAAGTAGGGCAATGAGCTAGTTACCTCAGGTGTCTGTACGTGAATACACAGAGCCTGATAAACAAGTAGGAAGAATAGGAAATCTTTGCACAGTCACTGAATGATGATATGATTGGAATAACAGACACTGGGTGGGATAGTTGATATGGAGTCATAGAAAAGTAGGCCTAGAAGGGACCTGCTAGTCCAACCCTCCTCTCTAAGGCAGAATCATCCCTATTCAAATCACCCGATACAAACCATAATCTGAACTTTACATAAGATTAGCCTCAACCCTGACACAACATAAGACTTAACAACCTAATCTGCCAGCAGTAAACCAGGAAAACCACAGCAGCCAAAGTCTTGCTTCTATAAAATGTCAATATATGCTCAAGAGGTCCTGGGCAGAGGGCCATGCCCCCTGTTCTACAAGAAAGCAAAAACTCCCACAGTTCATACCAATCTGACAACGGGGTAAAAGTTCTTCCTGACCCCCAGTACTGTCATGGATGGGTATAAACTGTTCAGGAGGCACAGGCATGGGAGAAGGAGTTTATCTTTATATAAAAAGAGGTGTATGATTGTTCAGAGTTACACTATGAAACTGGAGATAGGCCTGTTGAAAGTCTCTGGGTTAGGGCCTGGAGGGAAAGTAATAAGGGTGATAACATGATGGGTGCCTGCTGCAGACCACCAGACTAGGAGGATGAGGTGGATGGGACTTCAAACAATTATCAGAAGTTTCTGTATCACAGGCCCTGGCTTTCATGGGGGACTTCAGTCACCCTGACATCTGGTGGGAGGGTAATATAGCAATATACAGACAACCCAGAAAGGTTTTGGAGAGTACTGGGGGCTATTTCCTGGGGCAAGTGTTGGAGAGGCTAACTAGGGGCTGTGCTCTTCTTGGCCTGCTACTCACAACCAGGGAAGAATTGGTGGGGAATGTAGAAGTGGATGGCAACTTGGGCAGCAGCAACCATGAAGGATAGTTGTGTTCAGGATCCTGAGGAAAGGAGGGAAGAAGAAAAGCAGAGTAAGGACCCTGGATTCCATAAAAGCAGACTTTGATTCACTCAGGGAACTCAATTTCTTTATCAGTGATCTGGATGATGGGATGGAGTGCACTTTCAGCAAGTTTTCCAATGACACCACCCTGAGGGCAGTAGTAGATACATTGGAGGGTAAGGCTAGGATTCAGAGACTTCGACAAATTGGAGGATTGAATCAAAAGAATCGCATTAAGTTCAGTAAGGACAAGTGCAAAGTCCTGCACTTAGTATGGAACAATCTCATGAACTGGTACAGGCTGGGGACTGATTGGCTCTACAGAGCTAGCAGCTCTGCAGAAAGGGACCTGGAGGTTACAGTGTACAATAAGTGGAACATGAGAAGACAATTAGCAGTGCCCTTGTTTCAAAGAAGGCTAAAAGCATACCGGGCTGCATTTTGTAGGAACTGTGGCCAGCAGATCAAGGGAAGCAATTATTTCCCTTTATTTGGCACTGGTAATGCCATACCTGGAGTACTGTGTCCAGATTTGGGCCCCTTCACTACAGAAAGGATACTGACAGATTAGAGAGAGAGGAGGGTAGCGAAAATGGTTAATGGGCTAGGGAACATGACTTATTAGAAGAAGTTGAAGGAACTGGGCTTATTTAGTCTGGAAAAGAAGACTGAGAGGGGATTTAATAACAGCCTTCAGCCATCTAAAGGGTGGCTACAAAGAGGATGGAGTTAAACTGTTCTCAGTGGTAGCAGATGACAGAACAAGGAGCAATGGTCTCAAGTTGCAGAAAGGGAAGTTTAGGTTAAATATTAGGAAAATCTCTCTCACTAGGATGGTGATAAAGCATTGGAACAGGCTATCTAGAGAGGTTGTTGAAATTCCATCCTTGGAAGATTTTAAGACCCAGGTAGACAAAGCCTTTGCTGGGATGATCTAGTTGGGGATGGTCCTGCTTTGAGCAGGGAGTTGGACTAGATGAACTCCTGAGGTCCCTTCCAACCCTAAATGTCTGTGATCCTATGATTCTATGAGTCTATGTCTCATTTCCTTATCTATAAAATAGGGCTATTAGTATTTCCTTCTTCATAAGGATACTGTGAGGATTAATACATACAAGTTTGTGAAGAACTCTGGTATCATAGTAATATGAACCATATAAATGCATCAGATAAACAGATGTTTCTTAAAGACCTAACTCATTCACAATTTTAAAGAAAGGCTGTCTTTCCAAGATCCAGAGGGAAATTTCCAAGGAAGAAATGAGAGCTACTAACCTCTCATAGAAAATCATTCAGAATTAAGTACCTAGTTTACGTTTCTGTTCATGAAAATCCACACAATCCTGGTCAAGAACTTCAAAGAATACCTCACTCTCTATCTTTCCCTGGTGGCAATAGGTGCATAAGACCTTTAGTGTTTTGATCAAATAAAGCTGCTATACAATCCAATATTTGACACAGTAATGATTTTCAGGGACCCAGCCAAGAATCTTCAAGCCACTGTAGGCTTGTAGGACAGTTAGTGAATCAATTTATTTTGGGTGTAGTGACATTGTTCCTTTACATCATCATGCAATATCACAGTTTGATGACCTTGTGTCTCCTACTTACTTTGTTATGGCAAAAGTACCCACCAACATAATGTCAGGATGCAAATATTTCAAAATAATTATTTTTATTCTGGAAAGCATATATAAAAGGGTGATTGTTGCATCTGGATTTAGGATCCAGACGTTGTTTGGGGGGAGGGGAGAGGGAAGGCAGTATTATGGGCAGTATGGTATATACTCCCTTGGTTCCCAAGCTGTTTTCTAGACTATATGTTCTTGTTGTGTTGAACAACCTGTCTGCCTTGAAGGCTGTGATCTTGTGTTATGGCATGTCCCTTCAATTCTTAGGCTGTGTCCAGTCGTTGGCCTTGTATGTGTTAGATAGCCTGTCTGCTTCCAAGGCTGGGAGAAACTTTGTGTGCAAGACCCAAGCTCTTTAGAAATCAGTTAACCCCTGTTGCCCATCTTGAACCTTTCTAATACACATATCTATACTTCTAAGGCAATTCCCCAAAACAAACCTTTAAATACCATTTCTATGCCAACAATTCTATGCCAACAATTTGCCCTAAATGAATGATCATTTCTTCCATGTCTGGCATCTTGATGACTCTTTTTGGAAAACTGAAAAACTCCATCACAGCTGCATTCTTGCCCTGACACCAAACAGTCCCTGTTTGAAGTCTCCTGCATGCTACATCTTCTCTAGTTACATGGAGACAGCTTTTACATTTTGAACTGTTTTTAGAGCAGTACTAATCTGTTTTTAACAGAAAACAAACTTCAGTCATGGGAATCTGTGCTTTTCTCCATTTTCTTCAACAAATGCCTTTCAAAGGCATAATATTCTCCAAATACTTGTGCATCTGTGACGTGCACATGAAAAAAATATGTTCTACATTCTATAAAGACAACAATGATGAAATTGCTCATGGGATCATATCAGGAAGGACATTCCTAGTTGGTCTACATTATAGAAATACTCTTAACTCTTAACTGAGATGTAGAAGGACTTACAGAAGTACAGATACTCCAAACTCATTGGAAATGCTTTAAGGGGACCCCCTTGTGTAAGTAAAAGAGACTGTGTAAGCTGCATTGGAGTTTCGTGGTCAGGTTCCGTCAGACAGCTATAGACAGGTAATAGCAGCCTGGCTTATTCAAAGAAGATTATGTTTTTATATATAAACATAATGACAATTTTCAAGGGGCCATCCAAGAACCTTCAAGACACTGTAGGCTTATAGCACAACTCATGAATCAACTTATGTATACATAATATTTCCTTTTAGGGGTTTCTCCTACAGAAAATTCGTAATAACTAATGAAAATTTGAAGAGCTGTGGAGGCAAAAGAAGTCTCACACTTCCTGTAGTGTAGGGAGGAACGGTATGTCTGGAAGAAAATGAGAAAAAAAATACTTTTTTATTTGGATGATCACTCCAGCTGCTTGAGCAGCAGGGAAGGAATGATCTGTCCCAATCCAAAATTCCAAGCCCACACACAAATTCCATGAAGGATACAGACACATAACATGACCAACCAATAAAACACTAGACAGAAGCACAATGTCTTCAGAATCACTCTCACTGGCTGGTTGGCAACTGCATAACTTCTAAAAACGGAGTAACTATCTTGTTGATTTCCCTTTCCATTCCATGTCTTCCGCTCCATTTTCCTTCCTAAGAAAGAAGTATGGTTAGAGCTTTGTCTGCTACCCTGTACTCACTGATGCCAGAACTGGCTTTTACTGAGGCAGTCTTTCTTACTGAAAAACAAGAGGTATTACTTCTGTTAAGGTACTTGTTCCTCTTTTGTGTTCCTGTCTATCCATTTCCTCTTCTGTTTTTATCTTTTCTTTCTCACTTTTCATTTTACATCTAAACTATTTTTTTCCTTTCATCTTTCCATTGGTATCTGGGCTTTCCCCTTTCTTACTTTAATGCCAATCTCTCAATTTTTTGTATTCCATCTAGTTAAACTTCCTTCTTCCTGTCCTCCAAAACAGGTTCACAACTCTTTATTTGCCACCCTCATTTTTTCTCTACCTTCTACTTTATTTAGCCTTCTCCTGCCACCTTGCCCACTCTTCCTCTTTTTTATCCCTTGTTTCCATATCCATAGCCCTTCTTGTACTTTTTTCTAAAATATACTTGACCCCTTTCCCTTTGTCTTCCCAATGTCTCTTCTACCTGCTCCCTCATAAGATACTCCTCTAGCACTAGACTGGCTCCTGCAGTGTCTCCATCAGGGTGGAGGTCTGCTTCTTGGCTTAACATATGCACTTGGCAAAACCCCGATAGAAGTGCCACTTTACTCAGAAAATATGTTGACTGGTGGTGTGGAGTTGTTCCAATATAACAGGCAAGAATGCAGAGTGTACTCCTGTTTCTTTCACAAAAATCCAGTCCTACAACAGCTAGGAGGCAATATACAGCTAATGTAGGATATGCATGTACTGCACTTCAGCCACTACCACATCATCTGCTGTCTCACATCTCTCCCCCTTCTTTACCACAAGGTGAACAGAACTTGAAAGCAGTGATACGATGTTACTTAACAAATGTGACTAAGCTGTTCAGGTGCAGAGACAAGTTCAGCTCCTGTGTCTAACTCACTTCTTTCACATAAAGTGTCATGAATTAAACCAGTCCTCCTGACCCAACAGACATTAACTGTTGGGTTGGCAGCGTGGGGGATAAGAGCTTTACTTAGAAGTTGATACAGGGAGAGAGGCTGCATCTCTGCAGGCTCTCCCTTAGCTCCAACCCCACTCTCCGAGGTCCCATTTTATCTCATGATGGGAGGGGAAAAAGGCAGGGGATACTGGGGTTTCCCCAGATGCACAGGAGTGGGAAGATAGGTGGATTGGAGCCCCCGGCCTCAGGGGGGCTCCAATACACCCACCCCACCCTCCAGCACCAGTTGGGCAATCTCCAGAATGAGCTCCCTTTACTCCCTTCCCCAGCTCCCATTCTGAAAACAGTACTAGAAGCAGAGCTGGGCTGCATCAGCTGAGCCCTGCTCCTGGCGCACACAGACAGAAATTAATGAAGGCGCTCTGTGTAATGAGGGTTCAGATTGTCACAGAATGAGGCCCTTTTAAAATGCTCTGCAGCCATGCAGTTGTGTTTGGTCATGACTGTAGAATGCTTTCAGGGGCCAGATCAGCTGAAAATGTTCACTTCTGTCTGTGCCTTTCATGTCAGAAGATTGCAGATACTCAGCAGCTGAGTCAGGGAGGAAAGTTCAAAGAAGGGCAGTATCTACCATCAGAACCATGCTTTAAGCCCGAGTTAAAGAAGAGTTAAACATAGGAACATCTGAGCCTAATTACAGAACAAAGGAAAAGGGGCTAAAAACAGAACAATTTGGGGAAATTAGGAACAGTTGATCACTCAGAGTCTGGCCAACAACGCTAGTGGTTCTTCTGGCTTTTCTTACAAAGACGACCTGACCTATTTAAGTATCTTAGTAAGAACCCATGCTCATTCCATAGCAGAATGAGAACCCTGAATATACACTCCTGATATTTCTATGAGGAAAGTATACCTCTTTCCTTTAGGAATAAGAGTGGATTCTGCCTTTAAAGCCTACCCTTTCCTAAGATCTGCAAGAGACACAGAAGAGACAATGGACTTCATGTATCTCAGCACTGAAATCAATACAAATTCAGAATCTGGCCCTAAACCTATACTCTCTACCAAGTCCTGCATCTTTGGTGCTGTCTGTTCCTAAAATATGAGATTTTTGCCATTTAACTGAAATTTATTTTGACATTAATAGAACTCTGAAGAGAGTCCATTTCGGCCAAAAAATCTTAAAGGTCCTTGATGCTTCATGCATAAAGTTTCCTCCATATGTTGAATGTTCAATTTACCAGAATCACCAGGCTGAAAGGGACCTCAAAGGTCATCTAATCCAACCCCTGCTAACCTCTGTTTTGGTCAATTGATGCAGTTGAAAATCAGCGGCATTCAGCCTGTACTTTGTGCAGCCTATACGCCAAAAAGCAATGGCTTAATGAAGACAGATGTAATTGTAGAATCATAGGCTTGGAAGGGATCTCAACGGGTATCTAGTCAAATGCCCACACAGATACAGGATTCACTGTTCCTAAACCATTCCAAATAGTTTAGAATAGACAAAAAGAAAGGCAAAAGCTGTCTGTCTAGCCTCATGAAAACCTGTAGTGTGTGAGATTTCAGAACTGTAGGCACCTTTTTTTATTTAGGAGAAGGAATTCATTCTTGAGAATGAATCTGAATCTTCTTTGCTATAGTTTAAGCCAGTGGTACTCATAGTTCTGGCCTCATGGGCCAGATGAATGGTGTGGGGCTGGTCCACAGACACTGTGCTGCTCTCAAGCACTGGGGCCAGGATTGCTCCTGCCCAGCTGGGATTGGGCTCCAGAGCCCCATGTTGCCTCCCACTGCTCCCACATGCCAGGACTGGGCTCTGTGCCATGCACCACACTTGATCCAGTATACAGGGTCATGGTCTGTAGGGCTCCCCACAGATCCATGAGGAGCTCTGCAGCCCAGATGACATTGTGCCAGGGGCTGGATCTGGTCCACAGGTTGAGGGCTGAGCACCCATGGCTTAACCTCAGTGCCTCGTGTTCTTCCTTCTGTACAAGGAAAAACAATATGTCTTGGTCATCTTAATCTCCCTCCTTAATCTCCTCTTCCTTTTTCATAATGAACATTCATAGTTCCTTCAGATTTTCTTTTTATTGTGTGTATTCCATTCCCTTTGTCATCTTTGCCTGCTACTTCTGAATTCCCTCCAGTTTATCTACATCCTTCTCAAAATACAGTGACCCCAGTTGGATGCAATACTCTAACCAGCACCAAGTGAAGCAGTACAATCATCTCCTGTGTTTTGTATATAATGCTCCTGTTAATACAACCCAAAAACGTAGCTGCTTCCCAACCCTCCAAAAATATCACATTACTGACTCATGTTGAGTTTGTGATTCACCCTAACCCTTAGATCTTCTTGAGTTACCTCCCATTTTGAAGGTGTGCATCTGTTTTTCCTCCCCGTGTGTAGTATCTCGCTTTGTTGAATTTCATTCTGATTTCTGTAGCTCAGCTCTCTAATTTAGCCAGATCCTTTTGAATTTTAGTTTTATCGCTCAGTGTTTGCAGCCACAGCTGGGTGTCATGATTCAGTTAGATTTGTCTGTCTAGAATGGCTTCCATATTTTAATGTACCCTAGGAGATAGCCCCAGATATGAAGAAGCAAAAACCTAGCACTGGAATTTAGTGTGATCAAAACTGGAGGATGTAGAACATAAGGCTGTGAGAAATTTCACTGAGTGTTTTGTTTCAATGCTGTTTTGATTCATTTTGAGTTCAAAACAGCAAAATCGAAATGAAATGAAGGGCTTTGAAACAGCCTTGAAATTAAATGAGGGCAGTTGAAACATTTCAAAAGTTTCAAAATGTTTCAAGATTTGAAGCTCAAGCTGGGCTTGCCTGCAGGGAAAGAAAGTAAGGCGAGGGAGGGAGAAGAGCGGGGAAGAGGCAAGGACTGCTCTCATATTGACCATGTAGCTGGCCTATGACTGTCATCCTTCCCTTGAGGTCGCTCCCAATCCCAGTGCTCTGAGTGAGGGATGGAAAAACAGCGTAAGAGGCAGCATTGTTTAAACTGGCCTGTTTTCTGTCTTAGTTACAGCTATTTTCTAGCAGCTTAGGAGCATTAGACAATGAAGGCTACTATTACCATTGATTTGAATGATTTCCTACTTGCTAGCCTAGCAAGTGGGATTCCACAATACCTTTTGCTTTCTTTCAGACCTTTTTATTTTATTATTATATTCATTGATTTATTCTTTTCAGTGTTATAATTATATTGGATATTACACTATAGAATTTATGTAGGAAGGGAGATACATTTATATTT
>NW_017728906.1:31775518-31806251 GCF_001723895.1 Crocodylus porosus
TGGGTGAATCTGATATCTTTTATTAGACCAACTTAAATAGTTGGAGAACAATTTTTAAGCAAGCTTTTGGGTTCAAAAACCCTTCGTCAGGCTAAGAAAGTTTCAGCAGTTGATGTGTGCTCTTCCTGGATGGAATGAAAAGTAAAAAAGACAGGGGCGGGGCTGGTATGCATGAAAGACAGGCAGTCAGTGAAAATGTGATTGAGGAGTCAATGGGTGAGAGACAGGCTGGGTGTGGGGGTGGGAAGGGGGATGAATAGTGGAGAAGTACCTGGGAAGTCAGCTATCAGGCAAATTATAATGTGTCATACATCCAACATATTTAGTCCATGATTTTCAGTATCCAGGAGGTTTCAGATTCACTCAAAGAACCTTGTCTGCCTATAGGAAAGGAGATACATTTATACCTTGCAGCATATTGCATACATTATAGGATTTATATAGGAATGCAGATACATTTATATATTTTTATGAAAACAAGACACTATGAAACACACCATGAAGCGTGATGGAAAGGTAGCTGGCGAGCCTTCAGCAAGAGGTGGAAGAGGGGGTAGAGGGAGAGGTGTAAGTTCCCCATCCCCAAACTGAGATGCTTTTCACAGACAAGCCTATGAACTGCACTTCTTCAACCTCCTAGGTACAGGAACTCATGGACTCAATATAGACATTGGAATTTTGACACACTACAACCTGCCTGACATCTGACTCACCAGGTACCTCTCCATTTTTACCTGTGCTGCTACATCCCCCTTCCCCCCCGAGCCTGTCCCTCACCCTCTGGTGCCTCTATTTCCATTTTCACTGACTGGCTTTCTTGCCTGCATTGCATGCCAGCTGCTTGCTTCTTTACTTTCCTTCCATCCAGGAACAGCACACACATGCACACCAACTGCAGGTGCTTCTTCAGCCTGACAAAGGGTTTTTCAACCCGAAAACTTCCTAAGATATATTTCTGTAACTATTCAATTGGTCTGCTAAAAGATACCAGATTAGAATGACCCAAAGGAAAGGACCTTGTCTGCCAGTGCCATGTCCTTAGACCAAAACTCCTACCACCTGACCAAAAGGACACAGAGTTCTGGGCACATCTAAGCCCCAGGGCTGGGGCTGGGGCTGGCAGGGAGAGCTCTCTGGCAGCTGCTGAAGAAGAATCTCCTGCAGGAAAGGAAAGAAAGGTTCTGTCACAGTTTGGCTGCCTGAGATGCTGCTGGTGCTACCATGCTGCTCACTAAGTTTATTTTATTACAGTTGTCATTTAAAGTGATGGACTGGAATTAGGCTGTAGGGGAGGAAGAGACCTCATTGGGGCACAGTACTGTGTCATGTAGAGGCCACAGCGCCAGTAAGGGAGCACCTTAACACACACATACAATGTCACCCATGTCACAAGTTTTGCTTGTCAGCAGCCTGAGATGCAGTTTCCCAGAAACCCCTGCAACTATCTTCTTGAAAGCTTGCAGGCTTCATGGCTTCATGCCTGCAGTTTTCACACCGCTGTGCCTTAACACACATGACATAAGTTTTGCTTGTCAGCAGTTTGAGGTGCAGTTTCCCACAAACTCCTGCACTTATCTCTTTGAATCATGGCAGGCTTCATGCCCTTATCAGGGGCTACCATCCCTGCAGGTTGCATCTGAATCAGGCAAGAAATGATAAAGTTATAGGCAGTTTCACGCTTCCCCATTATCGCTTACAGGCGAAAGATCAAAGCAGCGTCAAAACAGTGAGACAGTTTCGACAAAACAAGATGGAACAGTGGTTTCAAAATAAAAAAAACTTGAAACAAAACACTATCTTGTCAAAATGTCGAAATGGAAGTTAAAACAGAACAGTGCTGTTTCACACAGCCCTAGTAGAACAGTAGTTCCAGATCCAAACTGTTGGACTACTTCTGTTTTTCCTCTTTTGGATTTGAGGTGACTGCTTCTAAGTCTCCAGGTAGTTTCAATTTCTCTCCACACCATGCTCCATTTTGCTTAAAAACACTGGCCCTATTTCTGATTTCATTAGCTCTAATAATACACAGAATGCATCTCAGCTGACTTGAGTTATCCTTGATTTACAATGATGAATACTAGGTTCCACCCATCACATGATACAGCAGGTGCTTGTCCCAAGTTGGCTGCCCACATTATCTGCTGGTGGCTGCTCAGCTCCTGCTCTGCCCTCACTTCACAGGCTTGTTTCTCTTTCCCCTCTCCTGCCACACATTGTTGTTATCAGACCCTTGGAAAGAGAGGCTGGTCCAAAGGATCCCTGAACTCTGTTCAGGTGGCACTAATCAGTGCCTTAAGATCTTATTATATGGCTCCAACCACCCATTACATCACATCCATTCCTTGTAGATGTTTTCAGTCACTCAATATCTCAGGCCTGCTTTCTCCGCCCCCTCCTAGCTCAGGCTGCTATCACTGTGCACCCGTTCTAGCTAGTTCTGGGTGAGCTCTCAGGTGCTAGGTAGAGACCACCACTGCACCTTGTCTCAATCCCTAAACCACCAGCTCTAAGGCTGCCTTCTCTTAACCCCTAGAAGTGCAGTCTCCCTGTCTGCTCAGGAATTCCTTCCATGTCAGCAGCCAGGATTGGACTGCCTGCTCCAGGTCTGGCCCTGGGCTTATCTCCCAGGTAAGTCCTTTCCCTTTCTGGTCAGGTGCTCCCCTGCCCACTGACTCGGCTTCTTTCAGAGCCTTCTCCCTTCTTGAAGTAACACGTTTTCCCCATGCCTTCTTCCTGTGGCTCCAGTTGAAAGCAAGCACAGGTAAGACAGCATCCGGGCAGGATAGGACGCCTAGGATGGTCAGAAGAAATGGAGATATTTGTAACTGCATAAGTCAGAAAAAGAAAGAGCAGATGCAATGTCAGCAGGTTGTTTGGCATGCCAGTACTGTAACATGTTAAAATAGGAACAACATTCCTGAGGTGAAGTTTTTTCCTGACTGGAAAACATTTTTTGCATGCTCAGTGCTCTTCTTTTTGCAAATGAGTACCTGAGGCATAGCTTGGTATAAACTGGCATATATAAGCTGTACCTAATTATATAGTATTTTATTAATTGTACACCCTGTTTATCCCAAACACATGCCTAAGTTTCCACAGTATCACAGTATGTGTTAAAAAGTTTTCTTTGGTGGTTTACATGTTTAACCTACAGGCTTAGAAACAGATACATGCCTGCTATGATTAAATTAGATTAAAAAATATTTTACTTGGTGCACTTGATTACCCCTTATTCACATGCACTTGATTTCTTTGAATGGAAAACAGTTCTTTCTGGATTCAGAAACAATGGTAATATGGATATCCTGTAGGCCTGTGCGAGTCGGCAGAGATCTGATCCAGCTTTGGATCTGGCCACTTTAGATGGCAGCGATCCAATCTGGAGCACTGGACTGGGTTTCCACCTCAATCTGGCTGAAACGGCTCCAAAGCTTCTGGGGCCCTGTACCTCTAGGTACTGACAGGCAAAACTCATGCCATGGGTGCTTGTGGGACTGAATGTGTCTGTCTTGGGGCAGCTGATTGTCTGTATTGATTCTTTCCTCTCCTTAGCCTGGTTTTGTAGGTGCTCATTGATGGTAATTAACTGACTACATTAGCTAGGTCCTGTGTATTGAGCTGGTCCCTGAGTGAATCATGATTGATTGGTAACTGGTAGCACAGTAGCTTAGCAGCCAGGCCTGCAGCAGTGTCTTCTAGGCCCAAGACAGAGATAGTCAGTCTCACAAGCACCCATGGCACAAGATTTGCCTGTCAGCAGCTAGGGGTGCAGGGCTCCAGAACCCAGACTCCCCCTGCACCAATCTCCTTGACAGCTGGCAGGTTTTGTGGCCACCCCTGCAGCTGTCACCCTGCTGCGCCTTAACATATGTAGGGTCACCCATGTCAAGAGTTTTGCTTGTCCGCAGCTTGAGGTGCAGTTTTCCCCAAACCCCCGCACCTATCTTCTTGAAAATTGACAGACTTTGTGGCCTCAGAATAAGCTACCACCCCTGCAGTTTGCACCCCCCTATGTTGTAATGTCTAGACATGACATGAGTTTTGCTTTCAAGAATGTGGGATGAAGTTCCCTCCAAACTCCTGCACCAATCTTGACGCTTGGCAGACTTCATGTTATTTACAGAGTCTACCACTCCTGAAAAATTCATCCAAATTGGACAAAAAACAACAAAGTTATAGATATTTTATTGTTTCCTCATTATACCCTATGGCCGGATCTCTGAGGCAGCTCCAAACTGCTTTGGGAAGCCCGACGAGGCCAACGCTTTGACCCAGGCATGCTGCTTCGGACCCCAAAGTGTCCAAAGCTTTCCTGGATCCGAATCTCTGTCTGAAGCCTCGCACAGCCCTAACATCGTGTATGGTTATCAACAAGGTTTCACTGTATTTTCTCAGCTATAACTTGCCATCCAATAAAAACTGCACCTTGTTTTTGGAAGCCAGAATGCAGAGAAAAAGATTTTTCCAGTCATGGCTGACAGTGTGACATATAGTAAGACTTCCTGGGAACAAAAAGTGCCCAGGAAGCACAGCATCCCAGGAGAAAGTCTGGGTGAAGCAGGTGGCAGTAGGAACTTCCTGGTACCGACTGCCTTATCCAGAGTGTCTCTTGGACATTTGTTTCAAGCAGAACTTAAACTATGTCACATAAGGTTAGGCCTTAGTGCTTTCCAAAGGCAGTAACAAGACTTAGTTCTTTGCTATAAGAAGTTAGTTGTATAAGATCCTGTAAAAAAAAGTGTTGTTTCCACCTCAGAAACCTTGTGTAGATACTACCAGCTTCAGGCAAAAGCTACAGTGCTCAGCCAATAATTATGGCTATAAGAAGATTAACACAGGGTTGTGAAAAACAATTTTATTTCAGAATTCACCCACACTGGGAATGTCTTTACAGGAACGAGGACCAGCAAACCAAGCTCAGGAACAGAATTAAGTTCTCCTTTCAAAAATTCTGAACTAACTGTTTTGGAGATACTGATGGCAACAGACTAACCTTAGCCCAAATGTTAAAAGGCAAAGCAAAACATCTGGAACCCTGCAGCATGGTGACAGTGTTCTTCTTCAGACCCACCCTGCTAAAATACTGTTGGAGATGAACCAAGACTGTAGAGGTCACTAGATGAAGAGATGCAAACTGAATATTAGTATCAACAGATGCAGAATTTAAAGCAAATCTCAACATTTGATCCTAGATTTTTCTCTGTAGTAATTCTCTTACATAAAAGTAACCTAAATAATCTAATTAAGTTACTTGTCGAATCCATTGGGAAAGAGAGAAATTATACAACTTCATATGATCATCAAAACTGCTCTGATATTATAACAATAACAATCCTAAAATAATTTACTGTATTTTACTAGAATCTAAGACAACCCTGAATTTACGATAACACTCCCCCCCCAAATAATTAGATTCTAGACATGGAACATTTATAAATATGTTATAATTTTACATGTATAGAATCTAATTATTGGAGTGTCATCTTTAATTCATCCCTCCCAATACTGCTGGGGGTTCATGGGGGGAAGGACAGAGCAGGCACTGGGGAGGCAGGTAGTATGGGGAGGTCAAGCAACTTGCCCCCTGCTTTTGCCTGCCTCCCTGCCACCTCTGTCCCTGGTGTGTCCCCCTGCAATCTCAGGCTCCCCTCCCCTATTCTCTTACCCAGCCTTTACTCTGTGCTAGCAGGCTCTGTCCCCATTCTAGCCTAGGGCACTGAGCATGGCCCCACCCCAACCCCAATAGCAGTTATGTGGACTGTGCACTGCTACTATGGGGCTGGATTGGGGCTCAGTGCCCCAGGCTGCAGTGTACACAGACTCTGTCAGGGCAGAGCAAGGGTAAGGGGGGAGGGAGAGGGGCAGGTAATGAAGCAGAGGTTGCATGGGAGAAGCATGGGGAGAAGAGAGTACAGGGAGGAGATGGCAGGGTGCACAGGCAAGGTGGGAAGGCAGCAGCTACAGGTATTGCCCTGACCCCAGGTAGGGTGAAGCCTGCTCTCCACCCCCACCCTCAATCTCAATTCTAAGATGAGAAACTTTTCCCCCCTTATTAAATGTGGGGGTAACTCATCTTAGAATCAAGTAAATACAGTAGATAGATTGATAGAAAAATCAGTTTTTCCCCCCTGTGGATCAGCAAAGTTAAATCAAAAAACATGTTTTTTATTTAAAACAGGAAAATTTGATATAGAAAATAAAATCTAGAAGGGAAAATCTAAGGTTGAAACCAGTAGTTTCATTTGCAATTATTCTTGATTGTTTAAAAAGAGATTAGGTAGCAAATCGACAATGTCTCTTTAAAGTAAATATGCCAATGATTAAGGCAGACATTTACAAAGCTGCTGATTTGGCATAGCTTAGGGATTAGATAACTAACCAGGAATATTGAAGTGCTGTATACTTAGAACACCTATTGACTTCACTCCAAGATGTAGGTTGTAGAGATGCTGAGTACCTATATCCTAAGCATCTGCTCCGAAGCACCCGAAGTTATAGTCAGAACTTCCATAGAAGCTGTAGATAGCAAAAAGCTTGTGACTTATAGACAGCTCTGGGAAAGCTTAACTTTGTTACGTTTCAGAGATATTACAATGGGAACAGGTTGGGAAATGGAATTTTCCTGGAACTATTTTGAAAGAAATAAAAATTCATTTTTGTAAAATTCTGCCATTATTAAATTTGTTCTTCCTCTAAAATAAGCAAAAAAAATTAACTTCTTCAGAAGCTCCAATGATTACAGTTCTCTGTCTTTTCATATGGTTCCTTCACAAGTACTGCATTTTCTGATCTCAAATGCTGAATGTGAAAAGATACTGCTATAGCTACACAAGCTCCCCAGCTGCTACTTTTATTACATACTTGGAAAGCTGATTTTAAAAGAAATTACAGAAAATGTTAAATACATTGAAATAAACTGCCAAAAGTAGACTGGGGCTGTTACCAATTTCATATGCTGAACTCACTTCAGAACCGGCTGATTAGCTGAGTCTAAATTTGTTACAAAAAATGCTATGTTCAATTATTTTGCTCTCCAAAAATATGAAAATAAATAAATAAAAGTGTAGAAAAACTTGGTCAAATATGTAGCTCTGAGACCTAGTGTGCTGTTTAAAATGTTATAAACAGTACAGAAGCAGGTACATTAGTGATCGTACCGCTATAGAACGTACAATATCAGATGTGCACAGGCAACACAGACTGAAGGGACTGAATGGCCCTGAGATGGCTTCACTTCACTGCAGCTCCCTCACTGCAAGCTTAGAACTTGACTTTCTCCTTAGGTTGTCAACAAGATACCAACTATAATCTGAACAATTTCCTGATAGACCTTCTAGGTTAAAGGCCCGATACATTTGGTTCTCTTGTGAGCTGGATTTTAACTCAAAATGAAGGAGCAAAAGGCTCCATTGCCTACTAACAATGGTGTGACCATCAGTTTTAACTAGCAGCACAAAAAGCGTACAGAGGAATGTACAGATAGTTGGGGAAAATATCCAGAGACCAGAAAGCCAAATGTTCCCATTGTTCAATCAAGCCTCACCATGGCCTGTAATCAGGAAACTGAATCAGAAATCCATGGCTCACATGTAGAATATTTTCATTCTTCTTCATCTTTCCTGATATGTTCAATTTACATCCAATCTTGCTCCCTTCTCCCATCTGCCAGCTGCAAGTTTACCACTAGGAGCAAGTTCAATATCAGAGTGAAGAGCATTATACAAAAGATCCAGTCTGGAAACTTGATCTTGTATTATGAACCACTGTGCTGAATCTCATTTTCTTCTATTTGGTTTTGTGTAGGTGTAGGGTTTTAGGTTAATGGATGAAAATACAGTATCAAGAGCAAAATAAGTTTAAATAGAAAAGGCCTCAGGTTCCAAGTAGTATATACTGCATGAATGTATGTATTCATCTCACCTGGGTCTATTTATTGTAATTTGTATTGGTAATCAAAATTTCTGTTGTTAATGATATCAAAGGATTTAGGAAACTGAAACATGATTCAGACATTTGAAGTCACTGTAAGAATGGTAAGTCCCATGGTATTAAAGTATTAGTGTTAGAAATAAAACAGAGAGCATTTGGGGGAAATCATGGAGTTTCAGTAATAAATGTGTGCCAGAAACAACAGATTACATAATTATGTTAGCTCTCCAGAAGCTAAAAGGACAAGTATTGTGTAGGTAGATTAAGTTACAGATTTTCCACAATTCTGTAAATTACTTTCTGTAACTTTATACATTTAGGAGCTTGTTTATAGTCCCTGGAATACATTTCAAAATTTAAGTTTGTTTTTAACACATGTTGAAATATAAATATTAAATCAAAGCCAGAACTAAATGCAACTGACTCCACTGACAAAGATAGCTAATCCTTTTCAGCCACAGAAACGTTAGCAATGAAGTAAATTAACAAATGATATATGAAAAGACTTTGAGAAACTTTAGCAACTGGAAATCTAGCTGTGAAACTATAGTTTCTTTCTCAGTACATTTAACAGCACATGAAACTGCAGTTAATTTTACTGTTCCCTTGAACAGTACAGTCTTGCACCTTATTCTGGGAGGAGCTCACATGCAGTCACTTACTTAGTACTTAGTTTAGTACTAGAGTTACTGTGCAGTAGTGCCAGTGTAGAGCTATCTTGTGATGCTTACTGTGCATTACCTTATAATACTGCACTGTAGGCTATTAGCATGGTTTTTAACCCCCATGCTACTGCTCACTATTATTAGGCTAATGTGCAGGAAGCATCTTGTGTAGATGTGCCCAACAAGTAGCAAATAGAAAACTACAAAAAGAAGCAGAGTAGAGAGATGAGAGTTGGCCTCACTCAATATGTGCCCTCCTGGTGCTGTCAAATTTGTCCAGAAGTCTCATATAAATTTTAACAGGGCAGCAGTAGAATTCTCCTAAAAGGTTTTTAAGACAAATAAAGTACAGATAAGCTGGTATGTTTTCATTTACAAAGAACTGTATCAGCCTTTTTTTTTAAATAAGTTGATTTTAAATCCAACTATGATCTGGACTGTAGTAGAAGTAAGATTGTAGATCCACTATGCTAGGTATTGTACAATACACAGTGAGAGTGTCTACGCGTGCATTTATGTTGGCTTAAATTTACTGTGCAGTAATTTACTGCATAGTAAGCAGGAATAGGCTGGCATCTACACATACAGGTATTAAAGTGCATTGATGCTGTCTGTGGACTGACTTGGGACTAAAGTGTCCCAAGTCAGTCCACACACATAGTGTTACCGTGCAGTAAGGCATCGACACGTGCATTACTGAACAGTCACTAATCGGATGTAAATTTGAGACCTGCATGATGCAGGTATCAAATTTATGCTCAAGCTGGTGTAAGTCACCATATTTACTGCACAGAATGGATGCACACATGTAGATGCGTGCCCATACTGCACAGTAATTTTGGTTACTGTTCAGTAAATGAGGCTGTGTAGATGTACCCAGTAACAGAGAGCCCCTGTCCTGATGAGTCTGCAGTCTCAATAGTTAGATAGGGAAAGGATGGAAGAGGAACTGACGATGTTTTGAAAGCATCAGAAAAGAATACATCACTCGCTGGTTGTACAGGCAGAACTGTTCCTGTTGCTGCCTGCTGAAAGGCTTAGAACCAAGTCACTTAGACACTGTTACATGTTACTGTCTTTGTGCTTCACTTTATAGTCATAGTGTCATAGTGCTTAGGGTTGGAAGGGACCTAAACAGATCATCAGGTCCGACCCCCTCACTCCAGGCAGGAACGAGTGGTAGGGTCATATCACCCTAGGCAAATATCTGTCCAGCCTCCCCTTGAAGTCCCCCAAGGTAGGAAAGAGCACCACCTCACTTGGGAGCCCATTCCAGAGCCTGGCAGCCCTAACTGTAAAGTCTCCTGATGTCCAGCCTGAACCTTCTCTCTAACAATTTGTAGCTGTTATTCCTAGTAACGCCGGGTGGTGCCTGGGAAGCAGAGCCACCCCCAATTCCCACTGGTTCCCCCTGGTGAGCTTGTAAACAGCCACCAGATCCCCTCTCAGCCTTCTCTTGTGGAGGCTGAATAGGTTCAGGCCCTTTAGCCTCTCTTCATAGGGCCTGCCCTGCTGCCTCTTCACGCAAGTGGCCCTCCTCTGGACCGTCTCAATGCTAGCCACATTCCTCTTGAAGTGCAGCACCCAGAACAGTACTCCAACTGCGGCCTGACCAATGCCCCATAGAGGGGAAGGATCACCTCCCTGGCACCGCTTGTGATGCATCTGTAGATGTCTTGTTGACTGCTTCCTCTCACTGATGGCTTATGTTCATCCTGGAGTCAACAATGACTCCAAGATCCCTTTCTGCCACCATGTTGACAAGAAAGGTGTTCCCCAGCCTATAGGTGTGTTGCTGGTTCCTTCTCCCTAGATGCAGTACCTTGCACTTGTCTGCACTGAATTCCATCCTATTCTTATCTGTCCACCTCTGTAACCTGTCTAGATCTAGCTGGATTCTGTTCCTCCCCTCCAGCATGCACACCTCGCCCCACAACTTGGTGTCATCAGCGAATTTGGAAAGTGTGCATTTCACACCCACATCCAGATTGCTGATAAAGATGTTGAACAGTACAGCCCCCAGGACCGAGCCCTGGGGGACTCCACTGCCCACATTCCTCCAGATCAAAAACGACCAGTCTACCACCACTCTCTGGGTGTGGCCATCTAGCCAATTTGCCACCAATCTGATTGTGTAGGCATCCTTTCTTTTCCTTTTTCTGGTAAATTTAGACTGTAAACTCCCTAGGACAGGGACTTTTTCAAGCTATGATTCTTTTTAGTACATAGGACAAAAGAATATCTATTTTGACTTGTGGGTGACATTTCAATAGGATAGATACATAACAGAGAAGAAGTTCATTACACTACACTATAATGATTTGTGGCAGCTGCATAAGTTCAGAGATATTGGAAAAAACATTTTTCTTTCTATTATAAAATAGCTGAGGAGCAGAGGGGAAGAAGGGGAAGGAGACTCAAGAGAAGGTGGCCTGTTGCTCTGCAGTCTGTGCAAAGTTTTGAAGAGTGTTAGGAAATGACATGAGTTTGGCCTCCACACAAAGGGCAAGGTTATTAAACCTTTACATAAATATTTAGAAGGGAAAATTGGTAGTTATTGAAGATTGATCAGACAATGAAAAAGATTAAGAACAGTGTTAAATTATAATATATCACTAGCAAAAAAATACAGAATGAGATGGAAAATGCTAAGAGTCTAACCAAAACTTTAATAAGGAATACCATTTTCTATTACAGGAAACACAAAGCACTAGAAAATGTTTCTAAAAGCTATCATTTAAAGTGTTGGGTTTAGTGGGCAGTATGGAAGGGATACATGCATAGTTGAATCGTCTCCAGGCTGCTACAGTTTTATAACTATGTGAGATTATATTCCCTCCAAATCTGGTCCCTTTTATAAGGACTTCCCTTACCCACTCACTCTGTCTCAGTCTTTCTCTCACACTTCAAGGCATCATCTTGCTAACTACTCCAAAGAGAGAAATGATATAATCCTCCTTAAACTTCCATTGCCAGGTCTCCTCCTCCTCTTTCTGATTTCTGACTGTATGGGTAAACAAACAAAGTAAAGTGATTTAAAGGGGAAGGCTGGATGTGTAACAGGGTAGTCTATCCCATTAAGAAACCCAGCTACCAGACATTTGGATACAGCAGGAGTGTCCTGATAGAAGCTTTTAAAAGTTCCCAGAAGAGTGATCAGGGGGAGGAGAAAGCAAACCATTGATGTAACTACTTACTGCAAGAAGGGAGCCAGGCCACTACGCTAGGAGCCAGAGCCAAGGGGCGCCTCCTCAAGTGCCCAAGACAGAGCAGGAGGATTTAGTTTTATTCATTTATTTTTTGGCTTGTTTGTGGCCAAAGGATTGAATTACCTGAAAGAACTGGCTGAGAAGCTCCTCAGGAAGCAAAAGCCTGCAGGCTACGTAACTCACAGAGAAGAAAACTTTACCGTGAGTCATCCGCCTAAGTGTCCACCTTCATCTCTTCTGCTGCCCCTCAGTCATGTTTCCTCCTTTCTCTCCTAACTCTTCTTTTACCTCTACCAACATTTTTATTTTGCTTTAACTCCCCTATGTCTAGAAACAAACTTCTCTTGAGCTGACTGATCTCTCAAACTGGCACTCAATGTGACATATTCCTTTTGCCTGAATCTCTGCTTTCTCTCATTTTTCTTGTGCTGTTCTGCACTATTTTTTTTTCTGGTTAATCTGAAAACT
This sequence comes from Crocodylus porosus, assembly GCF_001723895.1. Taxonomy (NCBI): domain Eukaryota; kingdom Metazoa; phylum Chordata; order Crocodylia; family Crocodylidae; genus Crocodylus; species Crocodylus porosus. Next base: position 31,787,790 of record NW_017728906.1, read on the forward strand.
TACTTCTCTCCTACTCAGTCTTCCTTTTGCATTCCATGGAAGATGACATGGAAGGCCAATTCTTATTCACAAGATGCTGCCCCTCCATAGAGATGCTATGTCCTTCCAGTTGTCTTCTCATCTCTTCACCTGCTCCTTCAACACCTCCTCTTTCAGCTTACTCTTTCTACCTTCCACTTTTGTCAATTCACTCAGGCACAGTGCTACCATTACTAATATGCATTTGGGCATATTCTTCTCCACTTGAAGTCCTCACTCTCCCTGTGGTCATGTGCATCCTTTGCAAACTCATCTATGGAATTTGATGGACCATTCATAGGGAACTCCCTTTATGCAGTGCTCCCCTGCCACCAAAAGGTGCAATTGTGATGTATCACTGGAGATGCATCCTGACAAGGGAGCTCAGCCTACAGGTGAGAATGGTAGCAGGAGGCACCCATACTACAACAGTCATAAGGCACTTTGGTGACATTAAAGATTGTCCTTGAAAACTCAACAGTTGCTATAGGGGGGAAAAACAATTTCCAATCAGTTCTAGTTGTTATCAATATCAGTAGTATTGTACGTGCAGATGAACTGGAAGCATATGCCCCTCTTTGAAGTAACACGCATTTATATTTCACAGGAAGTTAGCTCCATTATCACCTCCGTTCACCTCTTGCAGTAAGGTGAAATATCCCTTTTGTACTCTCCCCATTCAAACTTCCCATGATGTGCACTAAATCCTACCATAGCGTATCTCAGTAAACTCTCAGCCATACTGAAACTAGCATTTACAGTAGTGGAAAAAGTCCTGTGGTTCAAGGACAGGATAGAGTTTCTGTGCTACTTTGAGATTTCATCATGGGCAGGACACAAATCCCATGGAAGTTATTGGAAAGATGCTCTTGATCTACACTGAATCTATCCCTTTTTCTAAAAGTGTTTTGAGCTCTACAGCTGGAAAGTGCTATAGAGCATTTCTCCTTTACCTCCTCAGACTGAATATTGGTCTTATTAAATTTAAGAAGATAAAACTTCCAGCATGGTCAAAATGTAACTGGATGGATTAACGTCCCCCCCCACCCCAAAAAAAAAAAAAAAAACCAAACCAAAACAAACCAACCAACCAAAAAAATCTCTAGTTCCCTCTTGCCATGTAACATTTTAAAACACTGATTGGCAGCTTTTTTAGGCTGCGGGCCAGAGTTACACAGTTCAGGTCAGAGAAATGAGGTGGGTGCCAGGACCCAGCTGCTGCCATTGTTTTCCCTTGTAGCGGCGGGAGGAGAGCTTCTACTGCCCTTGCTTTTCCCTGTAGCAGCATGGGAAAGCAACTGCTATTGAAGCCCCCACATATTAGTAGGCCAGGTCAAAAGGCTCCATTGGCTAGATCCAGCACATGGGCTGTAGGTTGCTGACCCTTTTTTGAAGGCACTGCATTGTCACAAGGTGCTTATTATTGCTTTAATTTTGCACTCTCTAAAGTGAACAAGAGTTGTACCTTCACTCACAGTGTGAGCTGGGCTAGTCCAGGAACTCATACTTCTTTAAAAGATTAATAAAGCATGCTTCTTTAAAAAGATTAATAATGGTAACAGTCTTTGTAAGGAAGGCTATTTCTGTTCTACCATATGCCCTGTCAGCTTTATATGTTCAGATCATTTTAATGTCCATTTTGAATGAGAAATTAAATCTCAATTTGACTAAATTAAACATTGCTGAAACTACTTGCTTCTTCCCCTTGGCAGGCAGAAAAATGCTCAAGTATTTCAAGCAGCCTGACATCTGTATTACATAAGCAGAGAGAAATTCAGCTGCTTCGAGAGTATAAAAACAACTTTGACCTTACACTGGAGGCACACTCGAAAGACTGATTATTCATACAAGGAAAACTGCTCAATGCTATGCCTTAAAAATGTTCTCAGAAAGAAAATAGACTGATAATTCTGAGGCAATAGCATGATTAGGATGTGACAAACTTAATTACTAATTTTTGTAATTTCTTGTTTTTCCAATAAGTGTTGTTGGTTCCTTCTCATCTGGTTTGATTCAAAATATTTATATATAGATATATCTATTTCAAAATATTCTTCCCTTGTTTATTAAGAGTATTTTTTCAGTAGCGGGAAGAATTTATTTCTTCTAAACAGGATTAGAACTATAAGCTGTAGATTTTCACTCACTGGTACAAAGTTTCAGGAAACAAGTCTCTCAGACTTTAGGTCATAAACTTGTCACAGTCTAGAATTAGAAGAAACTTTGTATATGTATTGCAAAATTGTCCAATTAAAGCATTTCTGTTTATGTTACTTTACTAGAGGAGGACTACTTTGAGACTTTTATTTTTATTGATTTATTTTTACTTTGGTAAAAATTTTGAACTAATGATATTTTTCTTTAGATTGTAGTAACAAGGAAGACTGGTCATCTGGTAAAGGCATTAGGCTGAAACTTGGGAAATCTGGGTTCAGTTCCCAGTCCTCCTTCAGATTTCCTCTGCAAGTACTGGGGAGATAACTTATGGTCCAGTTCTGCAAATGTGTATGCAGAACTGTTGCAAATTAAAGTTACTGTTGCAAATACTGTCACAAATTGCAATGGGCATAGGCACCAACTTTTATTTTTGCTGGGTGTGCGGACTTAGATGATGGACATCTGAGAGCCCTCTCTTAGGAAGATCACTGTTTCAAAATAGAAAGGCAGGACATCTTCCCTCACCACCCCCCCAGTGACATTGCCAGAGCACAGTTGCAGGGAGCTGTCCCTGCCCGCTGGACAAGCTGCCCGTGGCTCTATGTCACTCCCTGGCCCAGCCCTGGGCCCCATGCACCACCTTGGCTGGGCAGTGTCCCCTGCCATAATCCCTTCCAACTGTGGAGGTCTCAATCTGCCCTCCCCACATAGATAGCCAGCAACTGGGGTGCTGCTTTCCACCACTGCCTGGGGCTATATTCCCAGCCATGTGCAGGTGTGCACATGCACGTCTCATCCCTGTGTCCTGCTCCCCACAGCCTCTTGCAGGCTGAAACTCTGCTAGCCTAAAAGGGAATACCTACCACTTCCCATGTTTTTCCACAGCAAATGGAAAACCTGGATCTTTGCACAATGTGAGAAATCTGGGACAAATGCTGTCCTGGAGTCACGCAGCCCAGGACTGGAACTTGATATTCACATTTCAAAACTGTTCCGCCCAATTAGGGATGTGTGGTCACCCTACCCTCTTCCCAAGGGGGGCAAGGGCCCTTGGGCCCCCATGTATTTGTTGCCTATGGCAATGGGACTGCTCATAACAGTGAAGTTAAATGTGCACAAGTGATTGAAGAACTAGAACCAGTCTCTTTGTCACTCAGCTGGCCATCTGGTAAGTAGGGTAGATGATTCTTCAGTTGTCTCAACCCTTTTTTACTTTGTAGATTTGGATGGGGCTGTCACAGGGTGGGGGCCCAGGAGCGGCCGTGATCTTTCCTGGCACCCCCTACAGTGTCAAGTGGGTGTCCATGCACCCTCATTATCTCGCCCGCCACGTCTTGCTGGTAAATATTATAGAAGGGAGGCTGCCTTTTACCCTCTTGAGCACAGCACTCTTCGTTATCCCAGCCCTTTGTCCCGTGTAGGTTGATCTAGTGCACCCAGTCCTGTGGGCTGTGCATGGCTCCTACCACCCCTAATACCACGCCCCAAGCCTCTCAGTTGTCCCAGACATTGTTGTGTCTATGGTCTTTCCTTAACGGCCCTCTCCAAGGCCTCTACCTGTACGCTCACCCTCCCTCGGGCTTCTTATTCCCGTATGCTCGCCCTCCCTCGGGCTTCTATGCTTGCACTCATGCCCTCCCTGGGCCTTGCTCATGCGATCCCCACCCGCATTGGGGCCTATGTACACCCTCCCTGGGGCTCTGCTCGTGCCCACACTGGGGCCTTGCTTGCGCCTGTGATCAGGGCTCAGGTGGCCTTAGCCATGCCTGGCCCCCAGACCCGCCTTCTTGGGTCCCTCACCCCACACAACACTGACCCACTGGGGCCAGGGTCTATGCAACCCCAAAATGCGGCACCCTTTCTGGCACCAGGAACCCCCACGCTACTGGGGAGCTCCCATGAGGCCTCCTCCAACCCCTAAAGCCTTACCCGGTCCTCCGGTGTTATAAAACTACAAACAGAAAACTCAAGCCCCTGGGCTACAACCTAAACTCTAACCAACCTGGCTAACTCTCATTCAACTCCCTACCAGGGCTTCCTCCACCTGGTATGCTTGACCAGAAGCTGCTCATGCCATCAGGCTTCCCCACTCTGCTTGCTCCTGCAGAGCTCCTTCTTCATCAGCTGCCAGAGGAAAACTGCCTGCTAGGCTTCAGCCTGGGCTGTTTATATACTCCAGGCCCTGCCCCCTCCTGGTCAGCTGACCCCTGTGGTTGCCCTGGCAACCAACACCTGTCCTTCTATAGGAGCAGGCACCAAAGATTATCCTTTAATCCTAAAGTCTATCTTAAAAGGTAAGTTTTTCTGTTTAGCTATACCAACATAATGAAAGTGGGAAATCCTTCTAAGTGAGGATGCAAACTATAGCAAACACCTCAACAATTCTAAACATCCCTGTTAGAGGGAAAGCTTTTAAATGCACACCAACCATTGTTATCTGCTTTGCAGTATCCAGCACACTGTGGTTCTAATCTCACCTTGGGTCCCCTAATAGCTGCTATGATACCAAGAAATATTTTTGCATAGCTCTATTTAATATTGTTAATAAACTACGCACCTTCACCTCAGTATAATTTTGGCTATGCTAGAGGGCTTGTATGGCTTTAGTTATAGCAATTTCTAGATCAATGTAGTTAGAGTGCTAATGAACTTTTAAACAAGCCCCTAATGCCTCCTATCTACTTACTTGGGAGCATATATTGCTTTAATTGATAGACTATTTGCATCTGGGGAAGTTGACATAACCTGTAAGGTAACAAATAGCAACTCTCCCCAAATGTCACATTCCCACTGGCTACTCATGATTGTTCAAGTGAAAACCTTCAAAGTTTAGAAATGACAGTCAATCAGAGAGATACCACTTCCAACAACAAAGCCTGTTCATTACTTTGTCTGCTATACAGATTTTAGTGTTCATTTTTCTGTCCTTTGATACTTTAGGTATGGTTTCTCTATTCCTGTTTTAGTAAATGGTATTCATGTAGTCAGATCCTTTAGTAGTAAAGGATTGTCTTAGGTGTTTAGAAAGAGGAAACCTTCAGTAAAATGAGCTGTGATTCTTCCCATTCTTCATCAGGCCTTAGAGCTTATCTTGCATGCACAGTTGGTGGAGTATTTAGTGAATCACACATTTTGTAGTACTTCATAAATGTTTTCAGCTATCTTATCATGGTTAGTTATTTTATATATATGTGTCATGTTCATATAATGAGTGAGGTATTTGAAATACATTATTTTACAAAAAAATCTTTTTAAGTTAACATTTATGAAGACAAATAAAGCAAAGACTGTTTTAGACCTCAGTTTTAGACCTCATGCAGTACAAAGGTTTATGCTTTGGTTTTGAATGTTCTGTTTCGTTTGATCAGAGTAGATGACTGCTTTGGTCACTTGAAGCCTAATCCTAAACCCATTCAAATCAACTCAACTCTTTCTCTGACTTCAGTGGGCTTTGAAATTGGTCCCCTAACTGCCAAAATATAAGGAAGTCATCCCAGTCCACCCAGTAACAATTGAACTGATAGTAGGCACTGATAGGAAAAAAAAGGAATGCACATCCAAACAAAATATACCATGTGATCTCTACTTACTACTTTGATGCAAGTACTTCTTTAATGCTGTTTATCACTGAGTCACACTAGAATATTGTCTTGACTTCCATCTGGCAGATACCTTCATAATTTTTTTTCTGAAGTGAATTATAAGGTTGACATTTTACTTGATCCCAATTCAATCCCCAGTTTCCCAGAATATTTTAAATTCACCCTGCTGAATCCATTACTAATAGGGTCTTCCATTAGGCTCCCCTGGTGTCCATACTACATTGCGAAATATAACTCATCCAACACAGTTAATGCCTTTTAATGTAGACATACTTTGACTTGCATGCACTTCTTGTTGATGTACAAACAACTTTGTTTCTGTCTCCCACCGGATGCTATATTAGCTTGAAATGATTCTATTGGGGCGTCTGACTTATGAGGAAAGAACAAGGGAACTGGGCTTATTTAATCTAGAGTAGAGGAGGCTGGGAGGGGATTTAATAGCAGCCTTCAACTACTTGAAGTGGGGTTTGAAAGAGGATGGAGCTAGACTGTTCTCAGTGGTGGCAGATGATAGAACAAGGAGCAACTGTCTCAAGATACAAGAAGGGAAGTTTAGGTTAGATATTAGGAAGAACTTTATCACTAGGAGGGTAGTAAAACACTGGAACAGGTTACCTAGAGAGGTTGTGGAAGCTCCATCCTTGGAGGTTTTCAAAACCCAGCTAGATAAAGCTTTGGCTGTGATGATCTAGTAGGGGATGGTCCTGCCTTGAGCAGGGGGTTTGACTAGATGACTTCCTGAGGTCCCTTACAGCCCTAACTTTCTATGGTTCTATGAAATAGTCTCTATCTTCTATTTTTAAAAATGTCTTTCCAATCCCAGTTATAAAGCTTTTTTGACACAATTACTGTCCCCAAGTCAGCACAATAATTTTAATTTGCAGCATGTAAAAAATTACCTAGAGTTAAATCAGACATGCATTCTGGAACAGTTGTGTGTTCCTATTCTTAGCATTTATATTGAAAATTAATTACATACTGGAAAAAATTAAGCAACAGCGTCTCACTCACCTACTGAATTTCCTCCTAGACAAATTCATATTTAGTATAAAGCCACTTTCTCTCTATGTGCAGGCCTACCATTTGAAAAAAAACAAAAAAGCCAAAAAACAGCCTTAAGGTTACTGTGGCAGAGCTCCTTTGGGGTGTTCACCACTTTAGGGCTTGCACAGGCTCTGAGGAGAGCCTGCTTGGAGGAGCAACAGGGGAAACATCCCCCATGTAACATTTTAAGGGCGAAGGTGTGTGGCAGGGCACTGTTGGTGCCTGCCACTTTAAGACTGGGGCCAAGCAGCCAGCAGGTGCTTAATTGCAGCAGCCATTTTAGAGCTCTGGCTACCCATATAAACAGGGAAGTTTGCTGTTGGCAGTGGAGGTAGCAACATGGGTGGGTTGTGAGGTTACATGAGATTCTGGAGGTAAGGGAGGTGTTGTAGGGGATAGGAGGTTGCTGGTCCTGGGCATGCCCTAGAGCTGCATCCTGCTGGGAGTGGGTGGCCTGGTGGGGCTCTCAGTGGTGTGGGAGCCTCCAGGAAATGCCAGGCCAGTTATCACTCTGATGAAAGGCAAGTAGAGGCACCTTAACCCACCCCTCACCTTTGGGTGGGGTTGTGAAACAGTGGAAGTAGTTGGGGTGAGGCATGGCTGTGGCCTCCTGAGCTCTGTAGGGGGCAAGACCCTGAGGAGTGAGAGTGGGGGCCAGGCATGGCTGTGGGCACCTGATCCCACCAGGGATAGAGCAGTGATGAGTGAAGGGGGTGGTGTGGAGCCCCAGGGAGGGTGGGTAGCCCTGAGTGGGAGAGGCAGAGAGCTGGAGCCCCAAGTGAGGGGGAGTGGAGATCTGGAGCCCTGACTGAAAGGGCCAGTCTGGGGCCCCAAGTGAGGGGGAGCAGAGGTCTGGAGCCCCAAGGACAAGGTGATGTGGAGCTCTGAGTGAGGGGAGTAGGCCAAGGTAGGTCTTTAGATGGCTCAGACTGAAGTTTGGCCCAGAGGCTGAGTAAAGGGGGCACAGCCTAAAAGAGAGGTGAGTCCTGACCCCCACTGAGTCCTCCATTGCTGAGAGTCTGAGTGTGGGTTGAAGGTAAGATCTTAAGTAGCACCATGACCCATTGCTCCAAGGGGAGAATGAGAGTCCTCTGTGAGACCCTGGAGCACCAGTCATGGTGTGAGGTACCTCAGCTCCTGCAACCAGGAAAGTAGACCCAGAGAGAGGGTGGACTAGTGGCAGAGGCCTGAGGTAGGATACCCCTTGACTGGTCAATGTCGGGGTCAGGACCAGATTGGTCAAAAGGGCCAGGGGCCCACCATGAGGGATACCCAGAGCTGAGGGCCTGGGGCCCTGACTGGACTTGGAGGCGAGGCCTGTGTGGCTGAAGGTCGCAGGGGACCACACCTGAGAGGGGAAATGGGGAGCTAGGTAGCCCAAATGAAGGTGGAATAGGCTGCCTGAATGGAGGGACTGAAGAGGGCTCCTGAGTGGAGGATTCTGGAGCCCAGTGTGGGACTGGTGTGATTAACAGCTGGATACCATCTGTGAGGCATGAGCTGCAGTGTAGGGGAGCTACAGAGCTGCAGATAGCACTCCCTGGCATTGGGGCATGAATGGACAGCCACCCACCTTAATTAACAACTTAATTAAGAATAAGGCATGGCAGGCGTGTCAGGTGGGGGGGACGTGCCCAAAGGCAAGTGGGGAACCTAGCACTGTGGCTAGGCAGGAGCCCCACGTTGCCACAGTTACTTTAATGTATGAAATTGTCTTATTCGCTACCTTTTGTTTTTTTTATTTTAAAACAAACTAAAATTGTAAAGGAAATAAATATATGAGTTAATACTTGATTGTTATTGTATTGTATGGAAAAAGACAAGAGGAAAATCTCCTGTCATAATGGAACTATCTCCCAAGTGAGAGATGAACCAACTTATATGCAATGAAAGTTGCATTGCTTAATGCACAGAAAATAAGTATATGCATGATCTTATGCAGAACATATTATGCAGAATCTAGCAACAAATGCAGTCTGTACAAATAAGAAGATTATAAATTCAGCACCCTCTCCTAGCATTTAGTATTTCTCCATTAACTAAGCTGTAGAGTGGATAAAATAAACAAGTACCATAGATGAGATTGCATCTATAGACTTTTAAAAGCAAAAGGCGAGTGATACTAGGATCTTAAATTTTTCCTTAGAGCCAAATCTAAAGTACATGTACATCATTGGTGCTCAGGCTTTTGGTTCCTTGGGCCAAAATGAGTGGTATGGGGACAATACCCCAGTTGGACTGAGCCCCATGCACCAGGATTAGGCTCTGGGGACTGACACTGTCTCCTTCCTGTCTCACATGCCAGGTTTAAGCTCTGAGGCCTGACACCATGCCCTCCCTGCTTTGCACTCCAGGATTAGGCCCTGGAGCCTGGCACTGCCTCCTCCCTGCCTTGCAGACTGGGACTAGGCCCTAGGACCAGGCACTACCCTCACATACTGGCACTGGGCCCTGGCACTGCTTCCACCCAGGCCTGCATGCTAGAATTGGGTGCTTGATCCAGCACACGGGGCCTGGGGATCCCCGTGGATCTGGAAATCTGGCAGCAGGGAAGTGGTGGCACTTCTCCCCTACCACCAAATTTCTGGGCCCATGGGGAGCCCCATGGTCCAGATGGCATCATGCTGCTGGCCTGATTTGGCCTGTGGGATGGGGGTTGACCATGCAATGGTTATCTTGTTACATAAAATACTTCTGGATGACTCCATTGTTTTACATCCAGAGATCTCTGTTTAATTCCCTGCCTGCCCTTCATTTAGTCATTTTTCTTCTGCATTTTGATGCATCTGCCCATTCAGTGTTTATCTTTTCCAGCAGCTTAAACCTCTGGTGAATTTTCCCCAGAGTCAGAAGGCATGCTGCTCCAGAAGCTGGTTGCCAGGGATGCTGACTGAAGCAAGTAGAGCCATCCCTCCATTTCTGCTGAACAGGGGGCTGAAGAATCCAGATTGATTCATTCTATAATTAGGGTCTCCAAGTTCACAGCATATTGTGCTGTAGTCATGTCCCTAAACTGGCATCATATTAGACTTTTAAATAAAACATCATGCTTTTTGTCTTCAGGTCTACTCTTGCCAAGAATGAGTTCTGCTTTTTGAAAATGAAGTGATGAAAAGAACTGAAAAGATTAGGATCCCTCTGCCCAGATACCTATGCATTAGGCAGAAGGAATAAACATTATTAAAGGAATTGAGGTTGCACAAATGAGAGAGAGAAAAAACAATTAATTCAAATCTTCTCTAGTAAAACAAATCACATTTGTTCACTCTCCTGTTGATTACAAATTTTCCATGATTACTTTTAATCCAAAAGTAATACATTTTTTTTCAGGACACTTAATCTGATCTGCAAAATGTGTTCTTGTTTTGTTGTTAGGCTTTTTCCCCTTAATCACTGACTTATTCAGTGTTTGTGAGATAATAGCGGCTTGATATTATTTGCTTTTAACATGGTGCATCTTTTTCCCCTTTTAGTATGTTTCTGTTTACTTAAATTCCTTAATTTCTCTTGATGATTAAAGCCATTAGTAATGGTCTGTGAGATTCTAAAGCTATACCTCAAATCTTTTTTTCTATTTTCCCCCTAGGCCCTATGGGCAGTGATGTGAACCAAAGATACTTCAGGTCACACAACATTAGTCAAGTCTTAGAATCTGGGTATAATGAATTCCTTTGGTATGATTCTTAAATTGGCCAAGTTCAACATACTGTCATGCCAGCAAATGCCAGGTGGTAGGGAAGAATTATTTTAGGCAGTCTCTTAACTGTATAGCAGATGGTGATAATGAGACTGATAATGCCAAACAAGTCTGAACTTGTCTCTAAACCCAGCATTGCTTCCATATGCTACTGTTTTCTTCTGAAGCAAAAATCTACTCTATACAGTGTTTTGTATAAGCATTTATTGAAACAATCTAGCTTTATGAGCCCATAGGCAATACCGTATGTGGCTTATCCCAGAGCTAGCAGAAAATACAATAGAAAATATACTGGTTCTCTGTAATAGCTGTGGTTTTTAAAATGCCACGAAGTTGGGAATTTTTCTTTCACACAGCAGCATTAACAGAATGACTTTGTGACCTCATTGGCTCATTCTCAACTGCACCCAGGAGGTAGGGGCTGCAGCTAAGGAGGAAGAAGTTGTAGGGACACTTAAAAGCCACCTTCTGACTTTCATTCTTGAGCTTATCTGAGCACTTGTGTCAGGCTCTCACAGTTTGGAGCAGTCTTAGAGCTACTCTGTCCCGTGCTCACTGCTGTAAGACTGATGGCCAGAGTCTTTTTGTTTGGCAGAACCCCATCTGCTAGGAGATTTGTGGTCCTATAAGACAGCATTGTTGTTATATTCTCCAGCATAGCCACTGTTGCTGGGGAATCCTCCGCTAACAATCTTCTAGATTTAATTCTGAACCAGTCCCATGGCATGAAACATGGCTGTCCAATCAGCAGCCCTCAGGCCATATGGAATCCATGAGTGGTTAAACTGCAGTCATAAACTTTATAGAGATTAGGGGCTAGAAAGGACCTTGTGAGATCATCAAATCCAGCCTCCTGCCAGAGGGGGAAAGATTGCAGGGATCAGATGCTCCCAGCAAGATAAACATCCAAATGCCTTTTGAATGAGTCCAGAGTAGGTGCTTGTACCACCTCTGGGAGGACAGGACCTTGGACACTCAGACTGTGAAGAAGTTCTTCTTTATATTGAGTCTGAATCAGCCTTCTAGAAATTTGTGGCTGTTGGACCTAGTCAACCCGTGGGGAGCCCTGGTGAACAAGTGTTCTCCCAGATCCTGGTGCATACCCCTTATATACTTATAGGATGCCACCAAATCCCCCGAGCCTTCTCTTTGCCAGGCTAAAGCGTCCCATGTTCTTCAGTCTCTCCTTGTAAGGCTTGCTCTCTTGGCTTTTGATCATATGGGTGGCTCTCCTCTGGACTCTTTTGAGCTTATCCACATCCCTCCTGAAGTGGGGGGACCAAAACTGGATGCAGTATTCCAGCTGTAGCCTCACTAAGGCCAAGCAAAGTGGGAGGGAGACATTTCTGGTTTTGCTTGTGATGCATCGGTAGATGCAAGCCAGTTTGGTTTGCTCTGCCGGACGCGGCATCGCACTGGGGACTCAAGTTCATCTTGTGGTCAATCAAGACCCCCAAGTCGCTTTTGATCACAGTGCTAGCAACCGTAGCACCACCAAGCCCATAAGTATGATGCTGGTTTTCCTCCCAAGGTGGAGTACCCTGCATTTCTCTACATTGAATGTCATCAGGTTTTGGTCTGCCAGCTTTGCAAGCATGTCCAGGTCAGTCTGTATCCCTAGCCTGTCCTCTAGTGTGACCACCTTCCCCCATAGTTCAGTGTTGTCTGTGAACTTTGCCAGTCTGCATGCAATGCCTGAATCCAGGTCATTAATGAAGATATTGAAGAGTACCAGCCTGAGCACTAAGCCCTGGGGGACTCCACTGATAACCTTGCACCATGTTGATTTGTGCCCATCAACTTTGGGTCTGACCCTGTAGCCAGTTCCCCAGCCATTGGACCATGAGACAGTTGAGGCCACAGTTGCCCAGCTTCGCCCTGAGGACATCATGAGAGACCAAGTCAAAGGCCTTCCTGAAGTCCAGATAAATGACATCAACCTCATCTTCCTAGTCCAGGCAATGTGTCACCTAGTCATAGAAGGAGATGAGGTATGTCAGGCAAGACTTTCCAGTAATAAAACCATGTTGGCTGGAATTCTGTAGGTTGCCTTCCGTTAGCTTGTTGCAGATGGATCGCTCAATAATTTTGTCCAAGATCTTTCCAGGGATGGATGTCAGACTGATAGGTCTGTAATTCCCTGGGTCTTCTTTATTCCCTTTCTTGAAGATTGGGACCACATTGGCTCTTTTCCAGTCATCCAGTACATCACCTAAGTGTCATGAGCTTTCAAATATCTTGGCAATAGGGCACACTATGATGTCTGCCACCTCTTTTAAGACTTTTGGGTGTAATCTGTCTGGGCCCACAGATTTGTGGATGTCAAGTTTCTCAAGGTGTTTTTTCACTTGTTCTACGTCGATTGTAGGCCCATCTCTTGAGCCCTGGCTACTTTGCATCCTGTCTGTCAGTGTATCTTCCTTGGATGGATGGAAAACTGATGCAAAGTAATCATTTAGGAGATTGGCCTTTTCTTGGGTGTCAGACATCAGCTGCCCCATTTGATCTTGTAGGGGGCCAATGTTGTTTTTGTTTGTCCTCCGACTTCCCACACATCTGAAAAATGACTTATTGTCCTTGATTCTGGTGGCTAGCCTGAGTTCAGTTGCTACTTTGGCTTTTCTGGACCACTTCCTACAGGTATGGGCTAGTACTGAGTAGTCCTCCTTGGTGATGATTCCAGTTTTACTTCTAGTGTAGTCTTCTCTTTTGTTTCAGGAGACCCAGAAGTTCCCTGTTGAGCTAAGGGGGCTTCCCTGCCCCCTGACTGCATTTCCTGTAGGATGGGATAGACTTCCTTTGTACATTTAGGACTGACTTCTTTTGGGACAACCATTCCTCATCGTCTCTCCTTCCTAGAGGGCCATGTTCCCTTAGTGCCTGACTAACCAGTCTCCTGAGTTTGTGGAAGTCAGCCTTCTCAATGTTGAGAATTTCTGTTTTACTGAGGGATTTGACCACTCTGCGTTGGACAGAGAAAGTAATCAGATCATGGCCACTATTACCAAGCTTCCCCTTGGTCACTCACTAGCTCATTCCCTTTGGCCAGAACCAGATCCAGCAGTGCCTCTCCCCTAGTTGGCCCATAGACCTCTTGCATTAGGTACAGGTTGTAAATGCAGGTGAGAAAGATACGCGACTGGTCAGAACTGGCCATTTTCTTATCCCACAAGATGTCAGGGAGGTTGAAGTCTCCCATGATGATCATACACTGGGAACATGTGGCCTCAGCCAGTTCCCTATCGAAATTTGAGATCCAGTTCTTCTTCTTGGTTAGGAGGTCTGTAATAGACTCCTATAAGTATATCCACTTTCTTATATTTTCCCCTGTATTTTAACCCAGAGGGTCCTGCATGGTTAATAAATTCAGTTTGAAGGGAGGTGTACTGCTCCTTGAGATAGAGAACTATACCCCCACCCCTCTTCCCCAACACAAACTCTCCTGTTGAGCATATAGCCCTCTATACCTGCTGACCAGTCATATGAGGAGTCCCACCAGGCCTCCATTATTCCTACAAAGTCATAATCATTATTGGTCAGAAGGGCCAGTTCTTCTTGCTTGTTACCCAAGCTTCTGGCATTTGTGTACAGGCAGTTGAGTCTGCCATGGGAAGCCTAAGACTTGTCAACATGGCTCTGGAGTACAGAGGACAAATACCATTGGCACTTACCCCACCACTCTTGCCTATTACCAAATTGGGTGGCAGCATTCACCTCCTAAATTCTTGAGCTGAACCAATGCAGGAGCTCCAGAAGCCAAACTGATAGCTCTGCTGTCAGAGGTGGCTCATTTGGCCTGTACAATCAAATGAGTTGAACACCCGGCATAAAATAAAAACTTAAGAGATCTGAAAATAGATCTAAAAGCATTGTGTTGAATTAAAGCATATAGGACAAATTCTCAGCTGATGAAAATAGTAGTAGTTGGACTGATGTCCAGAGAGCCATACTCATAGACATAAAATGGGGATCTGCTCCACAGCTATACTATGTGTATAATCTCATGTTTGAATTATGGCATCAGTAAAAGAGGGAAGATAGAATGGCATGTGTTTTAGACTGGCTGTATTTTGCTTTTTATGAAGAAAATCTATTTTGCATAAAATACTAAGTTGTATAGTTTTATCTTTGCCATTTCAAATACAAATTTTTTAGAAATGCCCAACTGAGGATTTAAATTTTTTTTTAAGTATTCAACTGTAAAACACTGTAAAACCCTCAAAGTAGCCCTTTATTTCCCCTTTAAATAAAATGAAGTCTTTCCACATCCCTTCCCGCCCCCCCCAAAAAATATTTTGGATTTTTCACTTTCAGTAAAAGAAAACATACATAGTTACAGCTTGTTTTAACTTAATACATTTTCTGGCTAAGAAATTTGCTCTTGAAATAGGATTTACAGTGTTGTAACATATAATAAATACAAATCATGGAATACTTCAGAAACTTGTGCCCTGTACATGAAAGCTCTCCACGTTGGGATAATGTCTACTTCCACAAACCATGTATTAGTGGATAAGAGCAAGCCACTTGTTTTAGTTTGGGCATATTAGCTGATGCATACTAAATAGCTCTGAGAAGGACCTTTGACAAGTCACTTCTAATTTGCATAGAGAAAAAATCCTTTCTTCAATCCAGTTTGGTGCTTGGCTATTTTAAATGTATTGTATACATTTTTGTTTAACTTCTTAATACAGTTTACAAAATGGGGGAAATTATGCTGAGTAATAGAAAATGTACAATAATCCTATGGGCAAATCCCATTGCCAGTAACAATTAACAAATAATCCTCTGACCATAAGAAGCAAGGGAATTGCAATTGTAATGTGTCTTACCTACTTCTGAACTATCATTTAAGACCTGATGGACTCACCAGGTTATGACCCTCACTTATAATCTTGTAGCTCCTCTTCATGAGTTCCTGTAGCCATGCCCTCATATATATTATGGGCCTCTGGCTAACTGGCTCCTGCTAACCATGCTACAGGAATGCATAGCTGAGATGTCTGACTGCAAGACAACTCCTCAGATCTTATTAGACTTTTTATGAGAGTCAAAGGAGCCTAGAGCCAACCCTTTGGTCAGCCAGCCGTCAGAAGACATCAGCACCATCTTGTGGTGCCTAGGACACCCAGCCATTTGCGGAGTCATTGCACTGAAGCCAAAAGATGGTTCCTGTAAGCCATATGAAAATACATGAAATTATACTGAGATTTGAAATGGCTTCTGACAGCCCTAGTAAGTACATTTTATTTTTAAACTAAAAATCCACATCTACATATTGCAACATTTCAAAATACAAATTAATAGGGGTAGTATTTATCTAACTCCTATGCAGAGTCATCACTGTGATTAGTTTTGATTTAACATTCTTGCATTTTTTGCAGATGTTAAAAAACAGCTCAGTGGTTGCATATGCTGCATGGCATTGTGTTTTGTTTGAAAGCCAGAAATGTTGGCCACATGTCATTGACCATATGGGAGCTGTGAGAGCATATAAATTAGGGTTACCACACATTCAGGTTTTCCTGGACATGTCCTCTTTTTGGATCCTCCCATCTCTGTCTGGGTGTTTGTTTGTTTTTTTTAAATATCCACAAATGTCCAGGATTTTGCTCTGCCTTTGCTTTCCCAGCACTTCCCTGCTCACCCCAGCAAGGAGTTGCTTGAGGCTGGGGAAAGCAGGGGAAGGAGATGGTAGGTCTGGGGTGAGGAGTATCAGCAGAGATGGAGAGACTGCAAATTGGGAGTAAGGGGCACTGGCAAGGCTGGGGTGGGGGCTGTGGTTTGGGAGTGCAGGGAATAGGCAGTGCCAGGGGGCTGCAGGTTGGGAGTGAGGAGCATCAGCAGGGATGGGGGTGGTTCTGGGTTGGGAGTGACAGACACCAAAAGGGCTGGTGAGGCTGTGGCTTGGGAGTGAGAGGCAGGGGCAGGGCATGGGCATATCGCTACCCCCTGCTCACAACCATATACCCCCACCCCCTACAGATGTCCTTTTTTTTTAAAACTGGAAATATGGTCATGCTAGTATAAATTATCAAACATGCCACAGTGCATATTTGCTTGAATTCCCATGGTTTGCCTATAAAAGCTAGTCTGACATGTATGTTGTTGTAACAGAGCATGGGATGTGCAAGCTCCAGTGGGGAGTGAATGTCCTCTGTGAGACTGGCGCAAAGGTCATAGTGTGAGGCACTGAAGTAACATGGATATCATCTGTGAGACATGGGACACAGTATAGGGAAGGTTGGAGCCATGTATATAAGTCCTTGAGATCAGGGGAGGTAACTGGGTAGCCTCCTGCCTTATTGACATCTTCTAATTGTTACCAACTAAGGTGTGGTGGGTGAAGCAGGTGGGTGGTTGCCCAGAGACAAATAGCCGGGCCAGTGATATGACCGGCCCTGGGACGCCCACTTGTTACAGTTGCATATTCTTTTCTCTCCATATTACACAATATACTGTGAAAAGGATTCTAAATTATCTCCAGTCCTGATTAATCTTTCCCCATCCAAGGCTGCAATCCTCATCCTACATACAAAGGATTCAGAATGGTGCAACACCTTTGGCTTTAGACGAATTACTGAATAATTTATATTACTTTAAATTTTGAATCAGACAACAAAAGCCTCAAGGGTGGGATATAACAGGACGAAAACACTGGTTAAATTAAGTTGCAAATATGAGAGTGACCATGCCAAGTGCTACAAACAAGGAAAAGAAAAAAAATCAGTACATAACATACAGACAGGGGAATTAGGAATGAAAAAAAGAGTCTAGAGTAGAGGAGAAAGGCCTATAGTAAGGTTTAATTCAAATCATAGCTACCTCCCGTTATGCCATTATCGCAAGTTACTACAGAATGGGCACCCACAGCATGGATTTCACATTCATATATTAACAATTCTCAGGATTTAATCCATTATTCCCATTTACTATTATGGAGGATCCAGGGGATGTATGCGAATACATTTAATAAACATTATTTTTGTTACACAGAAAGAAAACTGTAATGTGAAAGGGGAAAAAAAAGGAAAGTTGGGCAAATGCATCTACTGGCTCCATCCTGAATGATAACTGCTGATACATCACAGGATGTCTGAAGCCTACCAGCCTAAACAGTGTGTGGATGCCTGACATTAGAAAAGCAGTGGCCGGCAGGATCGAACAACTGAGACCAATTGAAGATGTGAGACACCCACTGTACAACCATCCTGCAGCACACAAACATCTGAAGTCATGCAGGAGTTCCTCACCAGCACCCAATCTTTTGCTATCACACCCAAGGAGACATGGCTACAGATGTGGAATAAGAGGCTAAAAAAAATACCTGACAGGATATACCCCAACCCTGAAAAAAATAGACATTACAGTAGCTGAGTCCTTACCTCCAAGGGCTGATGAACCACAGCAAAGGTGGCAATGCCTCAATGCCTATGTATCAGGGTTGGATGCTCCAAGGAATTAATGCAGTGGGGTTCACTGTGACTATGGCACAGAGCCTCAGACAATGCAACGCCTGCTCAATGCCTGCTGCTTGAAGGCACACATACATGAAGGGTCTTGCAAAGTATACTAAACGAGCACAAGCTTATATAACAAAATTGTCAAATGTGGTGTAGATGCCCAAGAACTTCTGAATAAGAATTAGTTCATAAAATCTGCTTTAAGGAAATAATTCCTATTAAATGTAATGTCTGCTTATCCATCATAATTCACTGGTAAAACTGACACTCATAACTGATCAAGTTTTATCATATTCCAGAGACTAATCTGCATACTTTCTAATATAAATCCATTCTTAACCACAGACTACATTTTCAGAGATGCAGTACGTTGTTCTATATTGTCTTCTTATAGATTCATAGATTCATAGATGCTAGGGTCGGAAGGGACCTCAATGGATCATCGAGTCCGACCCCCTGCATAAGCAGGAAAGAGTGC
>NW_017728906.1:31806262-31807584 GCF_001723895.1 Crocodylus porosus
ATTCCTTACCTGTGCCGTATTGCTGTCCACCCCCTGTCTTTCACATTCCCAAAGCTCTCTTTCTTCAGGCTGGGCTGTCCTTGTGGGTGCCATCTGGTTTGGTGGTCCACAGCCTCCCCCACCCTCATCTTCCCCTCCCCCCGACGAGCCTAGGCTAGACTATTGTACTTATAGTAGTACTAGAGAGCCTGCGAGGATGCTGACATATTAGAAGAAACACCCTAATCAATCACAGAGACCAGTGTACTAATCAGATTATATTATATGATCCTGTTTCTTGACGCACTCTGGTTGTGCCAAATAACAACCTGTGCATGAGAGGTTTGTAGGAAATTACTTTGGGAAGGGAAGGAGATTTTGTTTCCAGTATTTACTTTTTAATTCTCTCACACACAAGTCACTAAAGAAATCACTGAAGCAGACCAGAACATGCCCAGCTACTAACTAACTGTAAAATTGAAGGGTGAGAGACAGGTGTATTTGAAAATAAAAGTGAGACAACAGAGAAATTCTTCTAGTTCAGCATCGAATTATACTTCTTCAAGGGAAAAAAATGGAAAGAAAAATATTCCAAGGGTTATTCTATCAAAATAACTATTATACTTTTTCTAATAATTATTGCAGTTTTAGTAATGACATATTTCCTGTAAACCATTTCAGCTATTTTCTCAGGTTTACACAAAACAACCCAAATTTGATAAAAATGGAAATTAGTTTGCAAATATGTCCCTCTCCTCAAATATTTTTTTTAATAAAAAATGTGTGCCAAAAGAAAATTTTCAGTCAACTCTAGCTTTAATCAACAGCACAACATTCACATTATGAATGTGTCATTTTACTGTGTGTCCACTTTGATCTTTATACTCTATCTGTATCTCCATTTTCCACATTTATTTATATGGTGTTTTTTCCTATTTTCATTGATTTGTTAAAATGAGATCCTCTTCTTGTTAGTAAATCTCTATCAAAATAAGGACAATGGTCAGGAATTTAAAAGCTTACCACTTGATTTGCCAAAGGTCCATGCAGATAGGGACAAAGCATTTTTTATTGTTTGTTAAGAATAACACAATGACAAACTGGAAATAACCAGGCTTGCTCAAGTGCTTCAGTATTTTATCATACCTCATATGAAGAACACTAAATCAAATTATAAAAGTAAACTGGCTCAGCTGTTCAGAATAAGTGGATTCCATATAACTTGGGACTGTGGGCAAAAGCTGAATCTCTAGCTTTTTTTCCACAATTCAGTCTATTTTGGGGTAAGATTCATAGAATCATAGAAGTAGGGGGGAAACGACCTTGTAGATCTTCAAGTCCGA
>NW_017728906.1:31808969-31822611 GCF_001723895.1 Crocodylus porosus
GCCTGTATGGAAAAAAGATTGAGATTCTAGCTGGATTGTGCTACAAACCGACAAAATTTACCGGGAACAGACTCTTTTGCAGAATTAGATTGCTTCAATAGCTATGTTCAGTTACAAAAAGGATCCTGTTACAAGCTGAGCCAGAAGTAATTTGGCAGATAAGACCTTTGGTCCTGGTATAGGGCTGTGCATTAACTCCTCTCTGCTGTAAATTTGACCCAGCAGCCCTGGAAAGAATTGCATAATCTTTGCCCAGAAGAAGGGCTTTTGCAAGAAACAGAACACACATGTAAGACAGTGTGACAAAGTGCATGTGAAAGGAAGAGAGAGATGCAAATGAAAACCCCATGAAGAAATCTGTGTACATCATTACTGCAACAAAAAAGCTCACATGGAAAGTATAAATGATACATTTTAGGCCAAATTCTTCAATGAATGATAAGTCATCCAACACACATTATGGCCCATCATCTACTTATAGTAGGAGCCCAGATGAAAGTAGTTGGCTTAAGGTAACTCCAGCCAAATGTCGGGAGTATCCCTGATTGGTAGAAGGAAGAACCCTGGGGAACTGCTAGAGGCTGCCCTCCTTTTATGGCTACTGAACTATAAAGTGATTTTTTAACCTCACAGTCTCATGAAATCCATCTATTGGTCTTGAATATCTAAGTCAAGAATTTCTTGAATTTCTACAGTGGCTTGTAGTGCCCCTTTGCACCTCTGTCTGGTTATACAGCTGTGGCATTTTTCCTTGCTGATACAGACTGTGATAAAAACCAGAGCACAGTAACAGTGCATCTTGAAATCCTAAGACTTCAGTAAGGCTTGGATTGGCTCAACCTTGACAGTTTCAGTATGTTTAGTTGCAATTCTGGGCTTGATCTGTAGAGCTATAGCCCCATCCCAGTTATATCCATTTCTGTTCTTAAACTCTGCTTTGATGTTTAAACTCAGGGTTATCAGTATCATGATGCGACATGCCCAGGTGGCATAATGCTGACATTTGGAAGCTGACAAGCACACAAAAAGAGACAGGTAGCTTTTCTCCAAGGACAGGAACAGAACCAAAACTACTAACTGTTAGAAATATGACCATATGCCTCGCTGACCTGTCAAGTTAGTGTTGAAATTTGACATTCTCAGCTATAGATATCAAAACATTTTCAACCCTAAGTAGCTTATTAACAAAAAGAAAAGCAAAAAAACACATACAATGAGGCATGCATTGGCTTGTGGAGATGATAGTGATCACAACTTGAATATAAGTCAACAATGTGGTAGTATCACAAAAAATAGACTACTGGGCTGTAGTGTTGCATGAAAATCACAGGAAGTAATCATTTTGCTTTGTCCGGCACTGGGGAAACTTCAGTTGAAGGACTGAGTCCAGCTTTGGCCAAAAAAGAGGTGGACAAAGTGGAGAGTCCAGAGAAGAACAATAAAAATGATGTTTGAAAATGGCAATGAAAAAAATGAGGTATGCAAAATGAATAGGTACTTTTGCAAATCTTGGCCCTCACTATCTGTATGTGCATTTATGCAACGTTCATCATCCTTATATCAATCATCATGCTGTGACCTTGTGTGCTAACTCCCTTGGACTTTTCCATGCTTTTCTTTAAGGAAAAAATGCTTTACTCACCTTAGGCTCTGACTTGTTTTACAGATGGTGCTGGAAAAAGGACCGCAGCAATGGTGAACAAAGAATCCTGGCAGGCAGATCATCTTGAATTTTGATCTTTAGCTTTGATGAATGCAATTATTTCATTTTTAAGTGTTTTTACTTTTTCTTAAAGGAGTCTAAAGGGCATTAATATCCACTGCTTGAGAATACGCACATCATTTACTTACTTTTCATTTAAAAAGTGATCAAAAGCAAAATCACATACTGTATCTGAAGGCACAGACTTTGAAATTTGTGATGTTAACTTTGCAGCTCAATAATAGGGGAAAAAGTAAACAGCATATAGGATTTCTGGAGCCTACAGTTAATATGAAACTTTTAGTACACAGTGCCTACTGTTGAAAGGCTTCACTGCCCTTTGGTGCTGAAGAAAAAGCTTATCCCAGATTAGCCAACTGAATACTTTTTTTTTCTCTTGCAGATATATTGCACTGGTAAAGAAGAATTTTTATCTCTCTCTGGAAGTTTTGTAGCATGCCCATGTTATATACAGGATTCAGTTTAGCCTTAGAAAATTTCTCTGTGATCCTAAAAGATATTCTAGTTTGAATGTGTCACATTTTGATAAGGTTGGCTTTTTCATATGTTGTCCTATACATAAAAAGGAAAGACATAACGCTTAAGTTCATGGCACTATAGAATATTACTGTTTTTTTAAACATGCTTATTCAAGCATTATTTCTTTGTAATGAGAGGGTTAAAGCCTATGTTGAAAAGTATAAGCAGTATCTATTAATAAACGCAATTACAATGGCATATATTACACTGATTTTTAGTTTTTGCAGTTAGACAAATGTTTTGCCTTAAATGCTCCTGAAAGACATAAAACTTCAAGTGTAAATTTAAAGTGGAAACAGCCCTGATTAGACTAAGAGGGCATGAGAACAACTGCAAGTTCCAGGTGTCATTTAGATAACTAAGACACATCAGAGAGAGAATGCTGAAAACCATGGGCATGTCTCTGAACTGCCCTTATGTATTAGGACAGGAAGGAAGAGTGTGCAAAGCTCCTCCATAACTCCCTGCTTTACAAGTATGAATTACAGCAAGGGAAAATGTTAATCTTTATGGGGCTATTCCTGCCTCTTAATCTGTGTAGATGCCTTGGGTACAGGTAGTCATGGTCTGGGAATGGCTAGAGCCATGGCTCTGCCCTGCTAATATGTTGCCCAACAGATTATTTAGCTCCTAGAATAGCAATCAAAGATTACTTCCTTTTTGGGAGTCAGATTTCTCTCCCTGATCTGCTCCTAGGCCAGCATACCCATGGGTCTCTTTTTGGGATGGCAAATGTCAGAACCTACTTTTGGAGTGATATTGTAGCCATGATGGTCCAGGGAATGCATGAGAGAAGAATATTTTGTAGGATGTTATCTTTACTTAAGGCATGCTTTAAAAAAATAAAAATAAAGTGTTTGTCCTTTATGAAGAACCAAAGTACTTAGTATTTGACTGGTTAAAGTGAAAATGTGATATGAAGTAGCACATAGCATCCAGGTTTAAAGCTCTGAAGATTGTGTTGTACTACTAAATTACATTCCCTCCAAGGGCTGGGTTATGACATGAATATTTTTGGGGTTGATATTTTTTATTGGACCAGCTGCATGGTTGGGAGAAATTTTAGCCAGGCTTTTGAGCACAAAGGCTCTTCTTCAGGTACCATTTAAAATCTCTCTGAAGAAGAATATGATTTAGTAATGGAAAGCAATCTTCAAGATGTTGAGGTTGGATGATAAGTACTACTTCATATAAGATTTGTATTTTTGCCAGTCAGAAAGTTGTTCATCAAGGACAGAAACATGTTTTTTTATTATTATTTTAAAGCACTTCTTAGGCATTAGCCATTCAAAGAAAGCCCATGGAAATTTCAGAGAGTTTCAAAGTGGCTACTTACAATAGCCTATGAGTGAAAAAAACAGCCATACAATGACAGTCAATTTGGTTTTCATTTTTGAACAGGGGAAATCCAGGTAGCTGCTCTAGAAAGCTGAATTTTTCTTTTGTGATATAATGTAACATTAATTGAATAGGGATTTATGGTTCAATAATAGTTTACAAGTTTTCAAATGAACTTTTTGGCTTTACCTCAGCATCCATTTGTCAGTTGTCAGGTCTGGAGCACTAACTATATTCCATTAATTTTATCAGTGTGGAAGTATGAAAGTCCTATTAGTGACTTTTTAGAGCATGATAGCAATGTTCCAGCAGCTTAATGCAGATTGAAAAAACACAGACCATAAAATGACAGAAAACCTGGAGAGAATCCAACTTAGCTTGAATGTGACATAAAAGTTGTTAATATAGGCAGACTGGGTTGTCAGATCTGTAAAATTTAAATTTTAAGTTACTAATATGATATGAAAGACTCATTTTCTGAGTGACTTTCTAAAATATCATGTTAATGAATTTTATGTTGTATTATTGTAACAGGGCAGAGGAATGCTGAGGCAGTATTATATAATCGGGAGGTAATATTAGGCACAAGGATGGTGCTACTTTATTTTTCCTGCACCACTGCTTAACTCCTACTGAAGCACAAATGAGAAGCCAGGACTTTTCAGTAATTATTGCACAGAGTTAAAACTCAGGGTCAAAGGTCTGCCTGAACCTAGCAGCCTCCTTGACCTATCACAGTTAAGTACACCATGGACTAATATGACTTGAATCATGTCCGGCCACCTCTGACTCCCCAGCCCAAATGACCAGGTAGCCATTTACAGCTAGATTAGCTGAGGGCAGCCTTTGGCACAAATCCAGAGCAGCCTTACCCTTACACCTCCAGAGCTATAACAAAATACCTTTCCCCATTTAAATCTTATAGCTGTTGTATGTCAAGAGAATGCTATACAATCTCTTGGTGAGGCTAATATTTAATGCATGCAGAACATATTATATATACCAAAACATAGTTCATAGATTTCATAGACATTAGGGCTGGAAAGGACCTCGGAAGATCATCGAGTCCAGCCCCCCACCCCAGGAGCAGGAAGTCACCCGGGATCATAGGTTTCCCAGCAAGAAAAACATCAAGGTTTCTCTTGAAGGTGTCCAAAGTAGTGCCTGAACCACCTCTGGTGGCAGGCCACTCTAGGCCTTGGGTCCTTGGACAGTAAAGAAGGTCTTTCTTATGTCCATCCTGAAATGGTCTTGCAAGACTTTATAACCATTTGACCTTGTAGTCCCCTGGGGTGATCTGGTGAACAAATGTTCCCCCAGGTCCTGGTGAACACCCTTCATAAGTTTATAGGTGGCCATCAGGTTGCCCCTGAGCCTGTGCTTTTCCGGGCTGAAAAGTCCCATGGCTCTCAGCCTGTTGTCATAGGGTCTGTTTTCCTGACCTCTGATCATGCACGTGGCTCTCCTTTGCACCCTCTCAACCTTCTCCATATGCTTTTTGAATTGTGGAGCCCAGAACTGGATGCAGTACTCCAGCTGTGGCCTCACCAAGGCCGAGTACCACGGGAGAATGATGTCCTGTGATTTGCTCAAGAAGCATCTATGGATGCAAGCCAGTGTTTTGCTCATTTTACTGGCTGCAGTATCACATTGCAGGCTCATGTTCATCTTGTGGTCAATCCTGACAGCACTTGGAATAGTACATTGAGTATTACAAGAAAAAGGAAAAAGAAGGAGGAAACCACTAATCACTCACAGAAAAGAAAGGAGGGTGAAGAACAGGAAAGATTACAAGGTGGGGTAAAGAGCTCTTCCTTCTTCCTGAGATACCCTGATTGTACCCTAGGACATAAATTACTAGGATAGTAGATGGCGTTTTCCCCATGCAAGGCTGAGATTCACTAGAGGCTTTGAGCTTCCATCCTCAGCCACACTCATGTCACTGTTGAGAAATTTGGGAGAACTGGTGACAAATGTTGTCCTAGTGAAGGGTTTCCTTTGCAAGCAATGCTGAAACAGCACTTGCCTAGATCTAATGCAATGGATTAGATATGGGGACAGGGGAAGTGCAGTAAAATAAAGTCAGCCAGCCACTGAAGAAAAACATAAAAAAGTAAAAAGAAAGCATTTAAAAAGAAATAAAGAGGAATTAAATTAAAGAAGGTCTCATGGTGTAGTAAATTGGAATTGGGGATCAGTGTGGGATGGGGAGGGGGTGGGGGATGCTGATTATGCTTCCTGGGAAGGCTGGGAGGTGGGAGCAGTGAGGGAATGTACTTTTGGAGCAACTACTGGCCCTGCCCCAGGAAGGAAGCCCCAGCTTATGGGAACCTGATTTGACCCCCCCTACCTTGTTCCTCCTCATCGCCCCCTAGACCTCACTACTGAACTTCCCTATGCCCTGCAACCTGGCTATCTGGCATGTACTCTGCTCTGGGAAGGTCACACCCCATGGGCAGGAGAGGGAGTTAGCTTGGTGCCAGCACCACCCTCAGGGCAGTAGAGTTCAGGGGTTGGAAATTTGTCCACGCAGAACAGGAGGATGGGGAGGGGCACTCTATCCTGTGATGCTGGAGGACCACAACTTGGGCAGCTCACACATTAATGGAACACAAGATGGTAATACGGATCAGAGATATCTTCCTGTAACTGTTTCCAGACATATGAAAAGAACCAAGACAGCTCTTTAAAGTGAGTGAAAGGACAACTCAAGCCTCTTGTAATCTTTTATGCTTACTCTCAGAAGCCAATGGGGAGAAAAATTGGGCTTTGCAGCTTAATAATTCACAATGTTTTACAGTTGGTTGGGAAAGTTCACTGGCCATGTTAAGGCTGTACCTTTTCAGAGGTAAAAATTCACCTATCTAGTGATTAGCTGTATTGACAACAAAACTGATCACACAAAGTTAAGCTCAAAGTTCTTCTCAGTCCTGACTGCTTCTTGGATTCCTCCCTCTCTCTTTCTCTTGTGCAAAACACTCTCAACTATCGTTTGTACAGGCAAGGTAAAACTTCCAGCCTCAGATTTTCAGTAGATCCCATCTTTTCCAGTAAGTTCAGCACCTGCTAACAAGGCAAAAAAATTATAGAAATGTTGAGAGCTCTTTAAAATTTCTTGGTTCCTCTTTTCAGCCCTGTGCACATATCATATAGGAATATCTTGATGGATGTCTGGAAAGGTGGGGAGGGAGTTGTAGTTATGGAAGTATAAGAGAGTTAGTGTGTAAGAGAGTTAGTAATCATTGGGAGGCATGAACACATATAGAAGTGTAAGAGACTAGTAATTGGGAGGCGTGAAGAGAAAGGGGGAGGCAGACGGCTGAATTAAGGAAGAATAACCTGGCTAAAATAGCAGTTGGGATAGATGAACAGAGCAATTAAATGATAATGGCATTATAAATGGAACCATTCACTGACAATTACAATAGTACCTGAGTCCAGGAAGGAGAGTTAATGCAGAGTAAAGAGAGGACCATATGACTTCAGAGAGCGGAGCAGCCAGATGGCAAGGCAGAAAGCATTGAATGTGTGTGGGCAGGTCCCTTAACTCATGTTACCCTTCTGTCCCTGCTGCTGCTCTTCAGCCTTTTTTACCCTTGGGCATTATAGACTGAATCATTTTTCAAATGCTAATTACAGTGACTGCACATTACAAACAAACTCCAAACCTCAGCTAGATTCAGAAAATTATTTGTCACTTTGTTTTGATTGGAAAACCACAATACAAACATGATATTTATATAAAGATGCTTCCCCCCCCAGGACAGAACCACTGGTTCCTTGTCAAGCAAGAAAAGAGTGTACACATATTTGTATTTGGGCCCATGTCACACCACCAAGTGTGACACAGGCTCTCTGTGGTGGCAGAGCATACTGAGGACATGGAACTGTTTATACCACTCAAATTAGGGCCAGGTTTGTTTTCAAAGAACAGTGGAAGGTACCCTGGCTCTACATCAATTTCATCTTCTCTTATAATATTGCTAAACACGAGCTGGAAACCAACACTGTAGTACATGCAAAGTTCACTTTACAGCACAATCAGAGAAAATGAACTAGCTGAACCACAGGCAGAGAGGAAAAAAATAGACATTCTAGCCATAGAGTGTAGCCTTCTCATAGCTTGATTGAACTCTGTGAGCCTGCTTCTTCTTATACCAGTTCTATCTTAGTGCAATTCCAACTATTTCAATATAGCTAATTCTGAGTTCCAGTGTATTAGTGTCAGAGAGGAGAGAGTCAGGCTGTATAAACTTTTTACCTTCAATTCAATATGAATCTGCTAATCCTCCTTTGGGAATACGTAGGATGTTGAAAACTCAGAACTTCATGCTGCAGAAGGAATCACCAAAACCGAGGCACTCCCTCTTCACTACTGAATTTCACTGAACATGCAATGATGAGAAGGAGGGAAATAGTTACAGCTTCTGGATGCATCTACATAAGACTTTTATTGCAGAGCTGTCTAATTAGCTCTGCAGTATAGTCTCAATGTCTACCTGTGTAGCCCTACCATGCCACAGGAAAGTTATTAACTTTGCTACAGCTTAGTACTTGTAAATACAACTACTATCTTATGGCAGAGTTCTGTAGTGCACAGCAATGCACGTGTAGATGCTGATGGAGCTGGCTGGAGCGTGAGGGTGCTTCAGTGTGGGGGCTGTCTGTCATCTAGCCCCACACTGGAGCACTCTTGTGTCCCCTTCTCTCACAAGAACTTACTGGCCAGACCCAGCTGCTGTCCACGCTGCCAGGCTGTGCTCCTGCCGGCCTGTGTGCAGTGCTGCACTGTGGCCACACACACACAGAGGGTATTTATCAGCAACATTATCAGCCACATCAGCCAAAAAAAGCTGATTGCTGATATTGTCAATTTTCCATATATCAGTGCTAATCCGATATGGGACCAAGTTATTGGTCCCATATCTAGTTGAAATGCTAGCTTATACTGATGCTCCAGACTGTACTCTGCCTCTCTGGTCAGGACTCAGCCATAACTCTGAGAAAAATAAAATAAAACAAAATAAAAACATTTTTCATTCTGCTTTTCCAAAGTTCAGTGTGTGACTTATTTGGGGGTGTGGGTATGTGAGCAAATATTGCGTGTTTTGATTTTTACAAAAGCAAATAACAAATTCACAGCCAACTATAAGATAAAATCTCTTGTTTCTAGTTTTGATATCAAACTTTAATTAAACCTGCCAGTGGGATAGAATTAAATATGGCCCACTCTGGCACCTCAAATGAGTTTATTTTGACATTCTAGGAAGGGATAGGTGAGGAGAGAAGCAATATTGTGTTGACATATTGATTTCTTTGAAGCTGCTATTCTAACATTTGGGATATTATTGGCTAAAGCATCAATGGGGTCGTCAAAATAACATTTATATTATTTTTGTAAGACGTGAATGACTATAGTCTTCTGTGCAATCTGGCTTCTCTGCATTCATTCTGGCAGACAAAGAAGCTAGATTCTTCTCAATGGATTGCTTCATTTTCAAAAGATAAGGACAAGACTTTCAAACGCTGTCCTGCAAGTTCTGTAGCTTGGCCTTAAGGAATCATAGGCAGCTGTCATAAATTAGATAAGCTGCTAAAAAGCTTCAGCCTGTCTTAGATCTCCAAGCAGATCAAGGCTGCTCTGACTTCAGAATCAGGGGGCGCATCTACACATGCAATTAACACAAACCAATAAACTATGGCACATATCATGCCAGAGTTTATTGTTCAAACATGCCACATTTGAATGGCTAGGATCACAGCACATTGAGCTGGGACAAAGCAGCCCCAGCTGGCAGGGGGCCCCAGGGATCAGTCTTCCAGCTTGGGGCTGCTCCTACCCAGCTCAACGTGCTGCACAGGGGCTGGTTAGTCTGGATCTTGGGCTTTGAGGACTGGTAAAGCAGTCAACTGGGGTTGGCATAAGACATCCAGTAATTGTCCTCATTAAGCTGTTAAGTCTAGAATCCATTAACTTAACATGCATGCTTCAGTCCCACACTAGTGCACAGTACTTAGCAGGAACATATCAAGGCCATGTGTAGATGAAACGTGGAGGTGTGAAGTGTTTGGTAACCTGTACCACAGGTGGTGCCAACAAGGTGATGGATAAGAGCTCCTTTCCTATTAACCTTACCCTGGACCCCTTCCAGATGCTGGCAGTAGGTAAGGGTCCAGTCCAACTTGACTCCTAAATAAGTGACTGCCTGACAATGTTCAAATGTCCAATCACCAATCTTGACTTTGATTTCTTTCTTTGCTTGGTTATTCAGGTAGAAGGTTGTTGCAACTGTTTTGGCAAGACTGAGCTAGAGTTGCCATTTAAGGAAGTAGTTGGCAAGGATGTACACATTGAAAAGCAATGGAGAAAGTACTGAGCCTTGTGAGATGCTGTTCCAATCACTTGTAACTGGTAAAAGTGCAATGTCTATACCTGACCTAGGTTCCCTATCTTATCCCTCTCCCTTCTTCCTGAACTACTATATTCTAAAATGGAAGTCACATGATTACATTAATCCATGGCAGAGAGAGCCAGAAAGATAGTTTAATCACAGTCCAGCACATTGACATACAAAGCAACCAAACTACAATTTCCATGAATTACACAACAGCTTTGGAGAAACTAATCAGTATAATCTGAGCCCAAAGAAGACATTTCAATATTCCAAAATGCTTGGTGTTTTTGTTCTGAGAAAAAAACACATTTCTTTTGTCTATTTTTTCTGATTCAGTGTGAAAATATTTTGTAAAATATCCAAACATCCCACAGGATGGGACCAGGTTGTATTCGAACCAGGAGATACTCAGCTTCTTATCAGTCATTGTGTAGCCCATGAAGATACCAGGGGAGCAAGCTATACATTGTCAACATTGTTGTATTTTTATCAGAAGCAAAACTGAAAATCAACACCAATACTATTTTTTCAGCAAACCATTCTAAAATAACTTGTTTTGTAGATGTTGCGGCATAAACAGATGCTGTGCTGTGATATAAAAAGTTTTAGGGACATTTGTTTGGAATATTTTGCATAACCAATTCATAGTTAAGTTGTTTATGAGTAAGGAAGGCATCACAAAATGAACTTGTTAAAATCTTTTTATAAAGCCACATGATCACACATGCTCACTTTCCCTATGCATAGGAAGATTTTTAATTTTTTTGTAATGAGAGAAAACAAATATATGGAAGATTCCATTTCTTTGCCTTCCTCTCCATTTTAGTGTTTTCAGTTTCTCTAGCAGCCAAGTGATCTCCTGAATTTTCACAGCTACACTTCATGGTGGGCAGGGGAAAGGGAACTGTTATAAGAGTAGGCCTAGCTGGAACACATCTGCTGGCCTCACACCTATATTTCTCCTATAAATCTAGGTCAGTTCGTTAGTCTAAAGTGGCAATTGCTGAGTTGGCTGCTATCCTTGGAAGCCACAATTTCAAATAAAATGAAATGGAGGAGAAAAGAAAATGTTTTTTCTTTTAAAAACAACAACGCAAAACCAACTACCGGTACAAAAAACGGAAGGAATTGAGGTGTTAGTAATAAAAATGTGTTCACATTTCAGCTAGAAGGAGAAGACTCTTTTCAAACAGGAGCTCACATAAAATTCAGTAGGATAGGGTCCTCAAATGCTGCAAGTTATCAGAGCTCTACTGATTTAATGGAGTTTGGTAGAGACTGGATAAATAACATCAGGTGAAGATCTGTCTCTGGATGTGCAGCTGCTTTAGACATTTGCCATATCATTATGCTGTGAATGATAATGGGGTGAGCAAGCCCTTCTAACATAATCATACTTTTCACAGCAAATATTTTGATTAGTTTGTCAGCTCCCTTTGCTAACTCTAAATGTAGCTAAGAACTTTTAATTAAACTCACAGAAAATGATCCAGATATTATTGGGAATATTCTCAGTAAAGTGACCTGATGAAGAATGTCTTACATTTGAAATCTAGTCTAACACTATCCCAATTATGCAGTTGGTCCAATAAAAGACATCACCCTAAGAAAGCCTTGCCTTTAGGTAAAGTGAACACTTCAGTAAGTATTTAATTGAATTGTGGTCCTTTTAATTTGTTATAGACTTCAAGTGCAACTATAGCTACATGCTGCCCTTAAGCTGGCTAACAAATTTCTATTGAGGGAATTGATAAAAGGTAATATATGGCCATCAGTTTTATGTTTAAAGAGGTAAAATGATTCCTTATTTCACTATGACAGTCAGTCTACAATCTGATTAATGGCAGGATGGAAAGGAATCAATTAAATGAAAAAAGCTTAGTTAAATACAATTTGATGAATAAGAATATTAAACTGTTAAAGCAACAAAAAAAGAAAATGGATGTTTGAGTTTTACAAACATCTTTGTTTCAAACAGAAATTTAGCAGCTCATGTTGGATTATGGACCTGAAACGTGAACGGAAAATCAAAACAACATCTTGAAGTTAAATGAGAAAAAGATAAAAAATGATATTTTTAAAACTTTGTTATTCTCTTAAAGAGTCTCATATTTTTAAAGCTGCTTTTTTTGTGAGTCTTTAAGTATACTATGTCTTTCCAAAGCACTTTTCCCCCCAAGAAATTAAGTTTATTCCTTTAAGTGTGGGTTCCTCCTGGTTGTAAAACTGCAATCTCCTTTCTAGTGTGTACAACCCAAAACCTTGTAAAGAAACATAAGAGAAGTTTCATAGAAGAGGAAAACAGCAAATGGTATTTAATCTTATTATGTTCTACATCTTTTATAAGCTAAGTCTGAAAATCCTATATTTATATAAATGTGGAAAATCCTATATTTATGAAACAATAGTCAGCCAACACAGAAGTATGTTGTGCTATGACAAGTTGTAAAACTGAACAAAATTGTTCCTGATGTACTATATGGACATTAGGCCATAGAGTTATTTTTAGTTACTGTTAAATGCTCAGCTCACTAGAGAAGGGTGATAAGCAAGCTAACTTTCTATTTTGTACACCAAATCTGCCAAAGAGTGGGTTACTAACTGTGTGTAGGGCAAGGTCATAGAAGGAAAAATAAAATAGAAGCTGAAGCCTGACCTTAGTTGCTACACTTTGATCAGACTCCAGTATAGTCATGGACCAATGTGGTGGGGGGGCATGCCTCCCGGGTACTGGCCTGGATGGGGCGTTGGCAGGGCCCTTCGGAGTTCTTATCACATGATGTGACCAGGGCCAGCCCATCCTATCTGCAAAACCTGTGGCTGCAGGGGGGCCCTGCAGAGCCAGAGGTGGCGGCCACGATTGTTGTGTAGTGTGTCTGCCCGCCCTGTGGACTGGATGTTTAGTTACCTGTTCCAGCCGGAAATTCTGGCCGCCACTCCTCCCACTGCATCTGGTGTGCCAGGACTTTTATTTCCTTCCTGGCCAAAGCAGATAACCAAAGAGGGCTGGATGAGAGACTTTACGTATTGCTCTCAGAAGGACTGGTGGGAGGAGGACGCAAAAGCAAGCATTGGTGCCTGGGCACCTGACACCCACTGTATGTCACTGCTCTAGTACCTATAGAAACTGATAGCTTGTCGGAGAAAAAAAATCATAAAAGTTGGCGTACCAATAGTTTTATGATGTCTTTTCCTAAGGAAAAGTTAAATCAGTTCACCACATAATGCAAACTGCAAGGTACGCAGATACTGATGATGCAGAAATAGGATGCATCTGAAGTAAAATATGAAATTGTCTGTCACTGGAATAGAGAAGTAGACAAGATAGGTACTTTACTATCCAAAGGCTGCAGTTCCCAAGGTATACACTGCCCTGCAGGGAGCAAACCAGGAAAGCCAAGCCTGCAACTGAACTCCAACTGCTTCAAACATCAAGGACAACAAAAAGTCCTTTTTCAGATATGTAGGGAGCCAGAGGAAAAGCAAGAGCAACGTTGGACCACCGCTAAACCAGATGGGGCAACTGACAACTGACACCCAGGAAAAAGCCAACCTATTAAATAGGTACTTTGCATCAGTCTTTCATCAGTCCCATGGGACACCCATGCCTGCTATGGGACAGGGAGATCCAGGTGATGGGGATCCCCTACCCTCCATAAATGCTGAC
>NW_017728906.1:31822622-31833342 GCF_001723895.1 Crocodylus porosus
AAATTGGATGCTTATCTTGCTGGGATCCTATGACCCCAGCTGACTTCCTGCCCTTTGGGCAGGGGGCTGGACTCGATGATCTCCCAAGGTCCCTTCCAGCCCTGATAGCTATGAAATCTATGAAATATGAGGACCAGCAGCCTCAGTCTTGATTGTCTGAAAGATTGCAAAGACCTTAGAAAGCTAAAGAAGTCCTGTAATTTTGCAAATTTGTATTTATTCAAAACAGACTGGAATATGGCATTATAATATGACATACTGTAACATTATTATGGGGAATAAGTAGTTGCTCCTGATTTGGAAATGCATACAAATCAGCTTCAACATTTCCTGACATCAAGCAGTTATTCCACTTATTCATGCTTTATTTCAGCAGCAAACAAAGAGAAGGAATAATTATGTAGATGTTTCTCCCTTTCACAAAACAAATCCAAAGATCTGTCTAAAGGCTTACATTCATGATCCACCACAGAGATGCCGAGTATGTGGGGGGCCTGAGGACCCTGCCCCACCTTGGGAAGAGGGCTGTCACTTGAAATGTGTAAAACTTTCCACGCGTCCATCATCTTAGGCTCCCCCCTGACAAAAATAAAAGTTGTCGCCTATGACCTACCATGAACCTGAATATTCAGATTCAAGACTACAAGGAAAGAAACAGAGATGAGTCATTTTTACAAATGCAGAAGCAACAGATTTGGAATTCTAACTGGACTGTTCACAGCTTTATTTGCCAAGGGACTTTATCTAAAAAAATATGATGGTTTTTACTATAGTTTTCAGTGCATTGCTTATACTGAAATCTAACGTTATATCATTTTGTGTTTGAAATTGGATAGATTAGCATGTGCTTATGTACCCATTCAGATCTGAATTGGAGGTGTGGCTGGACAACAGTGCCTTGTTTTAGCTGATCTGATTGCAGGACCAGGACTATCACTAATTCTATGATATTGGTCAGCATTTTACTGGTGCCATAAGATCCATCCCATTCTCAGAAAAATAAAAAGCAATAACAGCAGCTATACCCTGAGAAGACCAGAGTTGAATGCTGCTCATCCTGTCATAAGAAACTGTTAGTCAACAGCTCTGGTACCTAGAACCAGGTTACTTACTATACCAATGTTCTGTGTTTTTTGACTTGATCTTTTCTCCACTCCATGCTTATGGAAATACTCTGTTTAATTTTATTGGAATTAAATTCTAAAGATCAGGGATATCAAACTCTGTAGGGCACCTGAGCTGGATCTAGAACATTAAGAGCCTCACAGGTCAGATCTGGACCCCACCTACCTGTAGTGGGATGAATTATATTAGGGAGCCACGAGGGTTAACAAAGCTGTTGCTTGCCCCACTGCTGCCAAAATGCATCCTCAATTGCCTCTTCTTTACCTTGTATTTTGGTGACAGGCTGCACTCCTGCTCATCCTATTACCGTATTCCCAGGTGGGTGATATGGCTATATGGGCTAGATCCAGCCTGTGAGCCTTATCTTTGATACCCTGGCTATAGAGTAAAATTACCTATACTTTCTCATAAAGCATATGCTCCCCCGAAAATGCATACCTTGTTTTTGGAAGGCAGAATGTAGAAAAAAATATTATTTTCAGAGTCATGGCAAGCTGTATATCTCTTTTTCCTTGATCTTTTCCTCAGTACTCCTGGAAACACACAGCATCTAGGAAGTGTGGCATCCCAGGGTAGACAGTCTGGGTGAGGCATGAAGAACTTCCTGGTGTGGAAGGACAGCAACAAGCTAGGTCACAGATCTTGCAAGGACAGTAGTAAGACTATTAATATTTTTCTGTAAATAGTTCTTTATATAAGTTTCAGTAAATAATAAATTATTGCTTCCATACTACAAGCCTCATCAAGATAATACATCTGCATGAAGCAGTTCACTCACACAGCCAGGTCAGTGCCTCTTCAGCCAAAAAGTGTGAGAGTTTCAATCCTGGACTCCACCTCTGCTGTTTGCAAGCCCAGGGAGAAATGGCAGCCATGTTGACAGCCATAGGTTACAGTGGGCGTATGTACACAAGATGCTTAACTGACCAGAAGTATAGTTTTCTGTGAAGTAAGCATATGCATCCACATTTTCACATGCCTACTACATAGTAAACCTCATTAATTGTGAGTAAATGTGCTACCTACAAATGCAAGTAGTAAATTTACTTTTGATTAGTAACAGTGCAATAGCACTCACATGGCCTTGTGTAGACTAAATGAGAGGCTTGTGTGCACGACACTTTAAAGCAGGCTAAATGGTTTTGCACTGCTTTAATGGTGTTGGTGTTTGCACATCTTGGTGGCATATTGCACATTAATTCCAGCCACTGTAGGAAATGTGGTGGCATAATGTGCCTTAAATGACTTCAAGGAGTTTTAGTTTGCTGCCTCTACAGCTGTGGAGTGAAGCACCCAGCTCCGAACACTTCTGTGGCTCTGTAGGAAGCCCTGCAACCCAGGGAAGTAGGCGCCACCCAAGAAATGTGGTGAGCCTGGTCTCCCCTCCCCCCTCCCCCTTATATTGCCGTAATAACATAATATTCTAATTGCTTAATCAAGCATTGCTAAAGATGGAAGCGGATAAGCAGCTATTGGAGGTGATATGAAAGCATCAGCTCATACTCCTAAGCTATTACACAGTGGTGAATTGTTAAAGGTCTTACATGAGTTCTGATAAAATAATATTTTATTGCATCATTAATTTAAGTGAGGAGATTACTGTGATGTCTTTTCCAGATCATTATTGATCCACAAAGAAAATACTTGTGGTGTGGATGAAGGGGATTGGTAACTGTTCTAGCTCTTCCTTGTTTCCAGCTACTGAAACATACTAACAGACCTAAAAGTATATTGAATCCTTTCCCACATTGTTTTGGGAATTGGGAGGGGTCTAATGTGAGTGTGACTTGGAGACAATTTCTCTATCAAGATGCTGTTTAGCTTATGAAAGTAGTTGGAAATCTCTGCTTTCAAGGTCTAAGGAAGAACTATCTGCAAAGGGGAAAAAAAGCCTAACCTGCCAAAGTCCAAATTCAGGTTTCTGAGTGTGTATGTGACCTATATATAAAACATTATTAATTTATGGAACTAAAAGATACATTGAAAGAAATATCTTGAGATAATATAGTGTGGTGATTCTCAACCAGGATTCCATGGTGCATGGGGTGCCTTGAAATCCTTTCAAGGATGCCATGGGGTGCCATGCAATGTTAGTGCTGTTAGGTGTGCAAACATGATTTACAAACTAAACCTTTAGTTTTCAAATAGGAATCCATAATGTTAAAAACATTCTGCCTTATTGCAGTCTTTCTGAATTCTGTGCCACAGAAGAATTGCACTGTTATTTTTGTAGTAAAAAAGTGAGTGAAAATTAAGAGCTGGAATTTTCTGAGAGGTGCTTTGAGCCTACTGAGTGGTGCCTCAAATCCATCAAGGGGCACTTCGAATCTAAAAAGGTTGAGAACTGCTATTATAGAAAGAAAAATGTGCATAATATGTACTCTAGAAAGGATACTTCAGAGAGGGCATAAAGGGTATATATACTTTCAGAGCATCCACAGGGAGAGTGAGAAGAACATTACATATCCTACATATATATGTACCCTGCTTGAACATACAAATGTGAATTTTGAGACCAGACCAGGATTACATTTTTGAAACAAGTTTCTCCAGAGAACATTTTGGAACAAAAACTAAACAAAACAAAACACACACTTGCAATATGCTTTGTATTTGAAGTACAGTTTTATTCCAAAAAATATTTTCCAAAGCAAATTGTATCTGATTAAACAGGTCTGCTCCTTGTTTGAATTCAGAGCTATATGTGTCCATAGAAGGGAGTAAAATATATTTGCAGGTTTACGCTGGAAAGCCATGAAGAAAAGACAGAGTTAAGACTGAATGAGCTGGGTTATATTTCCCCTCCTGCCTAGCACAACAACAGAATTATTTATTGAGTAGCAATCTGTTACACTTTTGAAGATAATGAGCACAGTGGAAGATCCTAGAAAGATTAATAAATGAAATACATTTAATGGCATCACTGGGGACAACTTAGCAAGTCCAGCTGTGTGGCTGAGAAAGTCTCTAATTTTTTTATCTTTCAGAGAAGACAAAACAGATAAACAAGAACACAACATTTTAGAAAATTTTGAAACTTTGCTATTTCTGCACAATATAGGCCTTAGCGGAAGAATCCTTTCAAGAAAAATAGGGCATTATAAATACTTATTGACTGGATGAAGAATTTAATATTTTAATTTTCTCTTTAATAACCACACAGGAAATCCTAAGGGAGGGGGACAAAATCCTTGCTGTGCTTCTTTAAAGGTGCAGACAGAAATGCAGCACCCTAGTCTAACTCATAGCACTTTGCAGGAGGCACCATGAGTTAGACCAAACCTCCTGAGCTAACAGACATCAGCTGTTGGGTTGGGAGGGTGTGGAATCGAGCTCCAATTTAGAGCCAATCCAGAGAGAGAGAGGCTGCATCTCTCTAGTGTTTCTCCCCTAGCTCTGCAGCCCCTCTTGGAGCTTTGGTACTGTGTTTGTATGGGAGGAAGGAGAAGGCAGGGAAGGGAGCTCATTCTGGGGGGTTCCTCAGCCACACTGGAGTTGGAGGGGCAGGTAGATTGGAGCCTCCAATCTACTCAGCCCACCTCCAGTACTGACTGGACAGGCCCCAGAATGAGCTTCCTCCACTCCCTGTCCCCGCTCCCATTGTGAAAACAGTGTGGGAAGAAGAGCTGGCTTTCATCAGCTGAGCCTTGCTCCTGGCACACAAACAAAAATTAATGAAGGCATGCCACTTCGGAGCACCTTCATCTGAACCCTCATGCAATGAGGCTTCAGACTGTCACAGGATTGGGCCCTTTTAAGGTCATGTGCAGCTATGCACTTAGTTATGGATGCAGACCACTTACCAGCCAGATAAGGCAACCATTGTCACATCTGTCTGGGCCCTAAATGTCTTAGTACCAGAGCTCTGGAAAGAGGTTTGAAGAACACTCAACCTGTGCTCAACCTGTGTAAAAGTGTGCCCTTTCCAAAAAAAATAATTCTACTGCATTGTATTCAACCAGTCCATGGTACCAGTCATAAAATCTATTCATGGTATAGATCAGTCAGGTTAGTTTCTGATCTAAGGGCAACTTCACATGTGCTCGGGGGGGGGGAGGGAGACGATGACTATTATTTAGACCAGTTTTTGGGAGCCACTCCAATTAAAGCACCCTTAGCATTTCATGTATTCAACATCCCACACTTCAAAATGGGGGTATGGGAGCTTTACCTAAAGCACATTTGACAAGCTTTAGTTAGAGCACCTTTGCCATCATTTTGAAACCTGGGGGCACTGAATACATAAGACACCAAGATGCCTGGATCTCAGTTATGAGCAGGCATCCCACATGTCTACAGGCACCTTAAATATCTATATATCAAAAGTTCAATGATAACCTTGTACCGTGGTATGGCACTGTGTCAATGTCTCACCTCAAATCTAATGGACCACTTTGAATCTGAAACGTGGAGCAAGTAAGCTTACAGCTTACTTTCTTTAATCATACATATGAACAAATTTGATGACCCAAAGAATAATAGCCATAAATACTAGGGCTGTGTGAAGCTTCAGGTGCTGATTCAATTTGGAGATTTGGCCCAATTCAGTGGCCGAATCTCCAAATCCAAATAGAACTAGGTGACTAATTAAAAGATCCGACTCAATTCATAGCTCTCCAAATCTTCGGAAAAGATTTGGAGAGCTTTGATGATTTGGACAATCCCCACCCACTGCAGTAGGTAGTTACATCTGGACTTAGAGCTGGTAAGTAGGGGGTGGGAGAGAAGAGGCCAGAGGAGGGGGGAGAGGAAAATGCAGAGACCTCTGCCAAGCCCCATCCCCTGCCTGCTCCCCCAGATCCCCTGCCTTCTCTCCCTGACCACCGCCCACTCCCCCAGCCCCCCCCATGGCTACCCCCACTCCTCCCCATGTGTCCCACCTGGCCCATGCTGCATGAGGGGCTCTGCCATGAGCCCTCTGCCCCCCACCTGCTCTCCTAGCTCCCTCCATGGCCGCCCTGCTCCAGCCCTTTAAGAAAAACATCCCTAGAAAAACCCCAGGACTCACCACTCCTGCAGCAGCCTTGGGGGTTCAGGGGGATCATTTAGAGCCCCCCATATGGCATGGGGCAATGGAGATCAGCCCCTGCTGGCAGGAACGTTGAGTCAGGGGGTTTTTTCATTTTTTTTTTCTTAAAGGACCGGAGCTGGGGCAGGTGAGGCAGCCATGGGAGGGGATCGGGGTCTCATGCAGAGTCCTCCATACAGTGTGGGGCAGCAGGGATTGCCCCCCCACCCAGCAGCACCTGGTGAATCGGGGCTTTTTTTCCCAAAGTGCCGGGAACTGGGGCAGGCAGGGCAGCCATTGCCAGGCTGGAAGAGGATGAGCCTGGGTTTTTTTGGAGATTCAGCTGAATCAATTCAATTTTTGGAAAAAAAATTAAGAAGAGCATACATAGTTGACAATTCTTCCTCCCTCTCCCACACCACTGAATGTTTTTTTAATACTCTTGATAAACTTTTCATGAATATTATTAAAACAGTCACTGATAAATTTCACATATTAAAACAGGGTTTTGGTAAAACAGAACAAAACAAAAACAGAACAAAACAAAACAAACGTAACCCCAAACCACCGCTCTCAAAACAGAAACTTTTTGAATGAAAGTTTGACAAAAGTGTCTTAAAACAACCCATGTAAAGTTCAGAAACATTTCACAAGAAAAGAATAAAGAAAAGAGAAAATAACTTTAAAATTTACCAAGTTTTGCAGGACAATAGGTTTTTGTTTTCCAGGGAGCTCTAAAAAGGGAGACATACCTGACTCCAAGGGATATCTTTTTAAACTATGGGAATACTTATTAATACATGTTCGTTCTCAGGTCCACCAGTTATATAACTGATTGTCTGAGGAACGGATGCTTTTAGAATACTGACCTGAGGAAAAAATGTGAAGAAATATCCAACAAACTGCATCTGGAAAATTTCCAGTATTAAATACCAAGTTATTTATAGATATACACACGCACATG
This sequence comes from Crocodylus porosus, assembly GCF_001723895.1. Classification (NCBI taxonomy): domain Eukaryota; kingdom Metazoa; phylum Chordata; order Crocodylia; family Crocodylidae; genus Crocodylus; species Crocodylus porosus. The sequence goes on from NW_017728906.1 coordinate 31,829,720, forward strand.
CACACACATTTATGTAAAGAAAGAAAGAGGATAATAAGTAGGAAATATTTCATGTATAATCAAAACAGTGACATACTTTACGCAAATGTGTTTTTTATTCAGCAGACAGATGCCAAACTGACAGAAAGTTCCATATCCTTGTTTAATATGCATGTCCCATACTGCCTGTCTTTTAGCATTCCTGTTGAAATCATGTAATGCCTTTTGATCGACTACCTTGTATTTCCTGTTCGTATCAATTTATTCCCTTTCATTTATTTCCTTTGTTCAAAACAGGCAAGAAGGCTTCATATTATCAAGTGCAAAGTGGGTTTTTGGGGGGAGGGATTGGTTTGTTTTTTCTCTTGTAGGCCCAGATTTTGCAGCTTGTGTCATCAGCAAAGCTGAACTGGCAAAACATGCTTGCACCAGGAATGCTTAATTCTTAACCCACTAATTTTAGGGTGGGACTATTTCTGGAAATGTTATGAGGCTGTGTGCTGAGGAACTGCTTATTCTGTCAGTATAAAGGCACTAACACTTTGGTACAAATAGTTTGCCTCAGATGTTTTCCATACACTTGGTGAGCTGGCTTCACTCAAATGCTCCTACAAAGTACATGCCCTTTATTACATCAGTGTACTCACTTTAACATACAGCTTCTTAAAAGTGGTCAAGATAAAATACTTATATGATAAAGTTATTAATACCGGTTTCTATCAGTTGGTAATATGCTACAGTGAGGGCTTATTTGGGATCATAACGCTGCTCAAAAAATATGTATGGAGTTGGTTCCATTCTCTTTTTTTCCATGTTTTTTTTTTTTTGCAACCAATAGGGAAGACAACAGAAATCCAGTTCAAGAGTACTATGGTACTATTTAAAGTACTATTTAAAGTACTATTTAAAGAAATAGCATAGGGGGAAAGGATAGATCATATGTTCTGTTTTCTCTGAGGATTAAACTAAAAGTTTTATGAGGGATGACATGGTGCAGTCAAGACCTATTCTATTCAACCGGCAGCAAAGTTTAGTGGCAGATCCATATCACAGGAAGAGGGTTAAGAAGCTCTTGTGGCAAGCTCCTGCATATTGAGTTTTGTTGTCATTTCTCAAGTTGCTGCCCCTTGGGTCCATTTCACTTTCAGCTGCTCTACTGTAGTATGGGAAGGGAGATGAACAGAACAACAACAAAATTCAGTCAGTAAACAAAGATGAGCTTTAAGTTAGTCTTTGTTCCTCACTGTCGTGGGCTCCATGCTTTTTGGATATACCTGAATAATTAGCCCTTAAAAAGGTTTTCTTGTCTTTTACTGTTTCACGGACTATGTGAAGATAACAATTATGGTATTTGCAAAAACGAAAAAAAAAAAGCAAGAACTCTATCTTTCAGTTTTAGTTTAATTCTTGATATTGGGACTGCAGCACTGTATTTTTGACTTTGCATATTTTAAATGAGGCTTAATGCCTGTGAAAGGTGTTACACTGATTGCCTTAGAAACAGAACAACTCCAGCAAGTAATATGTGCATCCCGCCCTTCAAAAAAATGTCTCAACACACACTAAAACTGAATTAAAGGCCTTGATTTGCCCACAGATCAAAACCACCACAAGCCAGAGAAATGCAACCTTTTCTGCACCACCCTGTGAAGGTTCTTCATCCCCTATGCACAAAATTTCCTAGAAGGCCAAGGGTAATTTCATTCCAGCTCCAGACTCCTTTAATCCTTAATGTCAGTGCTTAACTAAAACTACAGAAACAAGAGTACCCCCAGTTAGTACTAGGGGAGATGGTAGTTTCTGTAGACAGCTGTTAAATGGAAAGCGAATTAAAATCACTTTGTTTTAAGCTTGCCATAAAAGAGTCCTCCAAATGGAAACAACTTCTAGGGTATTGTTCCTCATGTTATATTTGAATTAGAGACCTAAAAGGGCAACGTTTCCATGTTACAACCAATTGCCTGGCCCATCCAATCCACAGCCAATATATTTTGAATATTTATAATGTTTCTTTTATCTGGCACTGCAACTATGATGATAAAAGAGGAAAATTGGAACCAAGAATTTCATCATTAAATGTGTTATTTTCTTAAAAGAAGAAAGGAAGCAAATGTGCAACACATAGTCTGTTCTCATTAAAGAACAGACAATACACTTGTAGTTAGGATTAACAGGGAGGATTAAAAATGGAATGGAAAGAACAGATGTGACTGGTGGTGAACTGCTACCGTAAGGAAGGAACAGACCATAGCTTTGTCATTGTGTTTTTAAGCCATTCTAGTTTATTATCCAAAATATAAGCATAAGTGTTTTAGTCCTCAAATATATATTTAAGCAATGCTAATTCTCCTCTAAAAAGAGGCATAAGACAGCCCTCCCAAAAATGTGGTTTGGTTCTAACCAAGAAAGCTACATTGTATATTAATGCAACCTATCGCTGAGCACCTAGCCTATCTTTCCTTCGAAGAACAGGTGATATCATCAAATACCTTCAACCCCCATTCAGTCAGGCTAGAGACTGCAACAGAGCCTGGAAATCATATTAATCTTATTTGTCCGTGATCTCCTCCAAGCATAAAAAGGCAACATTTTTTTTTTGATGGTTCTATTTGACCTTTCATTGACCTTTCATTTTAGTTGATTATATAATGCTGTTTGTGTTGACTTAATTGTAGGTTCTGATTGGGATGAATAGAATCACCAGAAAGTGGTTCTGCTGGTTTCTTTTTGAACAATCTCAGAGGCAAGAGCTGAACAACTGCTCCTCCTCCCTAAGGGCTCTCAGCTGTTGAGTCCTGCTTGGCTCTGCCTGATCACCCCTTTGGCTCACCATCTGTGTAAGGTCCCTGGGGGGAATGTAAGGCAGCCTTGTATACTCATCCCACTGCTATCAATATGCTGATGACACTCATCCCATTGCCTCCTCTTTGTTAGATCCAGGCATATCTGTCTCTATATTTTCTCAGTCCCTGAAAGAGATTAAGACTGATGTGAAATTCATCATCGATTAAGATAAATCTAAATGAAATAGAGGTGATGCCAGCTGGCAGTGTGAAATATTTTGAACACTCATTCAATTGAGGCAGTGCCCCTACCATCATCACCCCCACCGTAACATGTTTGTAACGTTAGTACCCTACCATTTTAATTGTGACTCAGACTGAAAATCTGGCCCAGAAATGGGAGTGTTTCCATGGGTTTTTCTTTTTCCATTTTACCGTGAAACTATCGCCTTTCCTCTCAGATCCCAAGTCACCCTTTGTTATTCGTCCCTTTTTTATTTCTAGCCTAGGCTTCTTCAAATTCTTCTGCCATAGCCAAACTCAAAAATCACTGCAAGTGCCTCTTGTAAAATGTAGATAGCAGTTTCAGAAGCGAATTGGTCGAGGAGAGATTGTGGTCATTGTGAAACACAGGTGTATCGAACTAGTTAGGTTATTACTAAGCTGATCAAAAGGTGGTAACCAATTTCTGTGAAATAATTTGAAAATATTAGGTTTTATCAAAAAGAGAAGTTTAGAATTGATTAAAATAGAAAAGTTTGGGTTTACATTTCCTTCAGTTTTTCATAAATTTCATAGACATTAGGGCTGGAAGGGACCTCGGGAGATCATCGAGTCCAGCCCCCTGCCCAAAGGGCAGGA
>NW_017728906.1:31833353-31894446 GCF_001723895.1 Crocodylus porosus
AGATTGTGCCAGGGCTGGGGCAGGGGTGGGCTCCCTTAAGTGCCTTGGTCTGCTGGCTTTGCAAGGGTCGCTCAGCGGGCCAGCAGTGGCAGTAGTTCCCCTATCCCTCAGTGGGCTTAGTTTAAAGCCCGGTGGAGCAGGTCAGCCAGCCTTTTTAATTTATCTTTCTTCTACATTTTTCCAATGAAAAGGAAGAAAAATTTTAAAAGGGAGAAATGGAGGAGTAGGGGAAAATGAACAGAATCTTTTTTTTTGTTTTGCTTGCAATTTGAGTAAAATAAAAATATTTGGCTTGATAGAGTGAAAAAAATTGGAAATCTCTTTCCACCAGTTAAAAAGCCACATTTCATTGAAAAAAAATTGAACATATTTTGACAGCCTCTATTTAGTCTCATTTATTGGAAAGGAAGAACTTTAATAATTGTGGTAAAATGCCTACACTGGAGCAGAAAGATGTGACTGACTTTTGTGGAAGGTGTGGTGTGAGGGATAGACAGACATGTGCAGCCATATGTGTGTTTTAACTAGGATTCCCGCCCCCTCCAAAAATATACTAGACTAATTTTTATTGCCAAACTCCTAATACAGCCTTTCTAGTGGGTGTGGAGGACCAGGACTCTCATCACTCCACATCTCCCTTTCTTTACAAATAAATATATTAGATTACAATGTGTTATAAATTATTACCAATAAACTATAAGTTTTAAAGCTATTTACAATGCTATATCAGTCAGCTAATACGTACACCTAAAACTATAAATGGCTCTGCAGAATTCCCTTCTCTCATTGAGATTTCCTGCTGAAAAACTTCCTTGAGGGGGAGGTTCATTTTCATACTCTGCCTTGTCCCTTTTGGTGGTTGATCTTTTTTATACTAGATGAAACCTATTTCTCCAGAGAAGGTTTTTTTGGAGTCTCCATTAAGTAGGATTGAAGGGTATTTGCTATATTTTAGACAATTCCAAACATTTGGGAACTTTTGCGCCAAACTCTGCCCCCAGGCAGCATCTCTGGTAGTGGTTTTTCTCTGTGCTGCTGAAGTTTTAGTTCAACATCTTGTTTCTTAAATTCTTGTAGGTTGGGCCATTTGGTTTAAAGCTGCATCAGTGCCACTGATAACATCATCCCAAGTCATCATCCCATGAGTAGTTCCACCAAAGAAAGTCCTGATGCCAGTGGTGTAGATCAATATGTCAGGAGTGCCAATTATAGATCTCTGAATGATATAGAAGCTATTTCAGGGTCTGTACTGTTCTCTCAGCTTCTCTATTGCTCTGAGTAGAGTGAAGACTGCTAGTGTAATGCTGAAAAATTGAAATTTTCTGCTAACTGTCGGAATAATTCAGAGGTGAACTGAGGTCTATTGTCTGATATAAGGACCACAGGAATGCAAAAACAGACTTCAGTTTTTGATTGACCCATGCCATGAGGTTCCTGTAAGTAAAGCCAAGTCAATATTTCTGGAAAAATAATCAACTACAGTAACATACATGTGTCCTTTCCAGAAAAATAAATCCATTTCTACCTGCTGCCAAGGTCCAGCTAGTATCTTTGGAGAAAGCAATGGCTCCAGAGACAGTCTTCTGTTTTTGTTGCATTCCTTACAACCTTCTACTAAAACAGGAATTTGCTTACTGAACCTGGCCATCATACAGAGTGTTGTGCTCTTGTCCTGCAGTTGTTTAAACCCTGATGTTCTTTATGGAACTTTGAAATCATTTTTTCCTGAAGTGCTTGAAGGATCACAATGTGTCTTCATTTAATGAGGAGACCATTGGTCACATGGAGGTCATTTTGATCCTACCAAGATGGTTGTAGGTCTTTTGGCAGTTGTGTCCGGTGGCTCCATCCACTCTGACAAAAATAAACTAGTTTCTGGCAAGTGTCATTCTATCATTCCTCACTTTCAATTTGTTCAAGTCTAGTAACAGAACACCATTTTCTATGATTCTAACGTGGTCAATATCCATGTCAACATCTTTTTCTAAAATAATTTCTTCTTGAAAAATACCCTTTCTTGTGGCATATCCTGTGTTCTGTATTTATTGCTGGACATTGTTGCCAATGGTGCTTTGAAGTCTTGCCACCTCTGTAGCACTTTTTACTGCTTTCACTATTAATGTGTTTTTGCCTCAGTTTTGTTCTATATTTATATTGTATCCTGGATGAAAGGGTCCCTTCTCCTCTTAAATCTTGTTCCTTTACTGTTGTAATGTTGTCTGAAGACGTATTAGGTACACTGTTAGCCTGGGAGACATACTGCTATCTCTTGTTTCTTGCACGTTAACTCTCATTATGGCTTTTGCTAGTGTGAACTGTGGATCTAACTGCAATTGTGCTGAGAAACTGGTATCTCTCATGCCTACAACAATCTTGTCTCTTATGAGTTCTCTTTCAAAACTCCATAATTTCATTGTTCAGCAAGAGTATGAATTGCAGTAATAAAGAATTCAGCTGTTTTCCCTAGTTCCTGATATCTCACATTAAATTTGGCTCTTTTCTATGTAACATTACTTTTCCCTATAAAATAGAACTCAAAACCTGTTTCATTTTGTTATAGTCCTTCTTTTCCTCTTCAGTGGCTACATCTACATGACACACTATACTGCAAAGTAGAGATAATTACTTCACAGTAAGCATCTGTGTCTACACATGCACACGCTTACTGCATAGTAGTTGTTTCTAATCACAAGTAATTTGCTACCTGCAAATGCAAGTAGCAAATTTACTTGAGAGTAGTTACTGCACAGTAGCAGATGTGTAGAGGCCCTAGAGAGAAGGTACAGGCTCACTTCTGACAACATGTGATGCAAGGGAGACAGACACTCAGCAACCATATTGTGGCTCATAGTCTGACCCCCCCCCCCAGGAACAATCTAGACTTTAATACAGTTCTCCTAGTACATCCTATCTACTTGGTGTGGAGGACCAAAGCTCTGGATCACTCCACAGAAGACGTGTGTGGTTGCTTCAGTAGTGTAACTGATAGGGCACAACTGGGACTGCAGCCCTGGGCACTGTGGGGGGAGGCACAAAAATAACTGTCCCTGTACCTCGAGATTGGCCTATGTGCCAAAGCTGCACAGGGCATGGAGCTGTCCCATAAGGCCTCTGGGCTGCTTATACAGAAGTGAGTATTAATCTAATGCTCTTTTAACTGGCCAATAAGACTTAGTTTTGGTGAGATCTGGGGTAGTACTTAAAAGTCAGATCTCACCCTGCTCCTTTTATCGATTTTGAAGAATTTGAGAATTTGTCTGGGTGAATAGCAGATATTTTTGAAGCACAACCAGGGCATATCAGACTACAGATCTGGCATAACCCCCCCAGCTCTCCCCCCAAAACCCAAAACCCAAAACAAAACAAAACAAAAAACACCAAACAAAAAACAACCACCCAGGTTTTTGAGGTGTGTGCTTACAACCCCGCCCCCTACACACTATATCTATCTATCTATAGGCATAAAGATAGATAAATAGATAGATAGATATGCATCTGTCTATAAAATACTAATTTTAGTTAGTCATTGCAGTGTCACTGGACTTAATATACTGAGTAATTGGAAGGATAAAAATAAATACATACAGTGTTTTTTATATGATAACACAAGCCTTCCAATATAATTTGCAAAACTAATCAATTTAATTGACTGTCACCAACTGGTTTTTAAAAAGTGAACTAGGCACATAAACAAGATGCAAATTTATTCCTGTAGTTCCAAACTGGTTGCTTAATTCTGAGTGAAAGGGAATTTGGAAACTGAGTTTTAGGGGAAGCTTATAGTCACATTCTCTCAGAAAAAAATAAATCTGTAGTTGTAATGGAAAAGACATTTAATATAACAAAGCTGCTTAGGTAAGAGAAGAGCTATAATGGCTTCTATGTATTGTATTTTGATTCATGGAATCTAGTACAGGCCTAGCTATAATGAAAAGAAAATTGTCTTCTTTTTCTGTTCCAGATAACTTTTTGAATGATATTCAATAATTAGACTTTTGTTAGCAAATCAATTTGATTACATACACCATGTACAAACACTAACATACTAATCCCACAACTAGTTATATGACTAAAGATAAGCACTTACATAAGTGTTTGCAGAGCCAGCCTTAGGGAAAATGGCATCCTGGGTGAACCTATATTTTGAACCCCCTCCCCTAAGTCAGCAGCACTGCTGCAGGCAAAGGCAGAGGCAGAGGCAGACAGGAAGGGGTGCAGGAGACAGTCTGGTGGGAAGATGGAGTGGCATGGTGCACCAGGCAGGTGGGTGGGCAAGCACTTGTACACAGCCACCTGCATGTGTCTAGGGGGCAGACTGGGCTAGGCACCACTCCTTCTGCTTGGGGAAAGGATTGGCGAAGGCAGGGCAGAGTGGTGGGTGAGTTTGGCCTGTTCACATGTGTGCATGGTGCCCCACTGACCATGGTGCCCTGGGCAGTCCCCCAAGTCACCGGCTCTGAGAGTTTGCAGGATTGAGGCCTATATGACTTCAATGTTATATAGTTTCAATCTTGTAAGGATTTATTCATGTAGATTTATTCATTTCACCAATGTCATTAAAGTTGGTACTGTAATTAAAATTACTCTTAGCTTGACTGGGCCTTACATTTCCTTCTAAATGTCTTTTGGGCAATGTCTTGTTCAGTTTAAGGCAACATATACTCCACAGGCCAAAAGACTAAGAAGATGCTCTCTCCTTTAATATAGCAAATACAGTGATGCTGAATGAAAAGTAGTAACCTGCTCATACATTTTTGTTTGTAAACCAAGTGACAAGATGGCATTCAGGACCAAAATACAGCATTTTTCCCAACCGTTTAAATTTAATAAACTATAGGAAAGGGGTATAAAGACAGGGAACAAGTAATGATTTCCTGACTTTGAGTTGGCTTCAAGTTAAGTAAACAGCAGTCAACTACTACAGCTATGTAATTTACTATTCTGTCACAAATGGCAGTGGGTTTTTTAAAGCTAATTTACAACATGATTTCTTTGTAAAAAATACTGGCAATTGCTTTTTTGTTTCTATTATTGGGTTGCCCCATACAACTGTTTAGTACAATGTAAATCATTTAAAAAATAAGAAAATTGTTATGAATGAAAAGAGTAAATTTTACTGATTAAAACATAATACAAATTCTAGATGTCCTGCATACATTCTAAGTATCACTATAAGGAAACTGTTGTATGATACATATGAAAAATCAAGAGAGGACAAGAAGAAGCATATGCTTGAGAAAATTAAAATGTCACATGTCATCTTTGGCATACTGTAAAAGGCATGCAAACAATGTAATAGAATAAGACAAGAGATTAATCAAAAGAAACAGCAAACTATGAAAATACAGAACATACCATAGTAAATTCCTTGAAATAAAATAAAGTAACAGGCATTTTTGCTTTATAGAGGGCTGAGCATTCTAAATTAAGCCCATATTCTTCAAAAGGTGAGAAAGCAGCATATTATTGGGATCTGGGGTCAGACTTCAATTCTAAAAACAGAAGTTGTGGAATGTGTGGGTTCAGCAGAAGACACCAGCTGGGAAATAACAGAAGTCTCCTGGTGTGGGACTGGAAATGTAAACTCCCATATATTTAAAAGAGGCACTATGGCTCAAAAAGAACCTAGCATGGTGAAACTTTTTATGGATCTTAAACTTGCTTGTTAAAAAGCAGTAGGGTTGTATGACTTTTGCCTTGTTTGTACCTCCATGCATATATTCTTTTGTTAAGTTAATTAAGTTAGTTGATAATGCAATAGAAACTTTTTTGGAGAGAAAACAGTAACAGATTAGAGAGTGTAACAGATTTTGTGGGTGGTAGTGGGGAGAAGGAATCTATTTGAAGGAAATGGTGGAAAGAATTAATTGAGACAAAATCTAACAGGGAAAATAACAAGTGGAATTTTTCCTCTCTAACGGAGCGGTCCTTTTCCCATCAGAAAATATGACCTATTTGTAAGGATAAGCAGATTAAAATAATTTAATCACAATCTGTTTACCACAAATATGGGAAGACTATTGGACTACAAGTCTTTCTAGAATAGAAAAAAAATGCCACATTTATTTGATCAGGAACATGCTTTGGAGAAAATGTGTTATATAATCTCCATAATTACAACATACTTTGGATGGTCATCATTTTACACTCATGTGTTTGGTATTTCTTGGTTTGCCTTAAGAACAACAAACTTTCCTTTCTGAATTTGACAGCTGGAATTATAAAATCATATCATTATCACTCATAATTTATCAGAATGGCATATTGCTCAACATTGTAGATGTTAGGAAAAGAGGGTGTTTTGTCAGTTATTTTGTCAGTCTTTGACTTGAGAAAATACAATCCAAGGAGTACAGTTATGCAGTTTATGAGATGAACAAGTAGACTTGCTATATCTTTATAATTAAAAAACCCAATCCCACTTATCAGTTCAATGGGATCATTAGCAACCTTCAAGAGAACTGCTATTTTACAACCAAGTCCCAGCAAGTTTATTAAGAAGAACAATGTTTAATAGAAGCTAAACTATGGATTTACCAACAGTCATGAGGAAGGTAATTGCGCTGCCCTGGAAGCAAGTGAGGGATTCTGCTGAAACTCCATCCATTCAGTCCTTCTACCCACTCCGGGAGAGATTGTGTGCATGAGTGTCTTGCCTCAGTCTTGCTGCCTCCCAGGGCAAATTGGTGAAGTTGGTAAGCCTCACTAGAAAGAATTAGTGGGCACCTAACCATTTTCATCAACACAATCTTTACAAGTGCATAAAGCAGTTTACAATGAATTAGCAAATCTGGAACTTCCAACCTGAACGTGGGTTTGGAGGGCCCTGAAATAGTGAATTCACTGCAGTTCTGTATATTAGAAAAGCAGCTTTAATTTAGAGTGTGAAATACCTCAAATAAGCTACAGTTATGGAAGTAACAGATTAGTGGGATTTGGTCCTTAAAACCTTGTTTTGAACCAGTTGGAATTATTATAATATAAAAATTACAATTTTTTAATTGATAAACAATGCCCCCCCCCTTAAGTATAAACCCTTAGGTTGTTTAACTTGTTTCATTATTTTTATTCAGGATAACATTGCACAGTTATGAATATAATAGGAGATTTATTTTGATGAATAACCTAAATTATTTCCTTGGTTAGTGCAAGATGTCAGGAAGTTTTATGAAACAATAGTCTGAAATGGTAGAATGGAATAGATATATACTATGGATTGTTCCAGAGATCCCTTACAATGCAAAAATATATTCTGAATTAATTTGCATATTTTGTATGCGATTTTGAAGATTATACTAAATAAATTATTTGTTTAAGATCAAATCTGAGTCCCTGTAGGGCCACAGAAACACTGAAACACCTGCAGTAATAATTAGACACTACTAAAGATGTTTACACGCAGAGAGATCCATAACCCCTTGAACTCACTGGAAGGCTCTGAAAAGAAAAACTGAAAAACTGACACCTGACTATTAGGCCAGAGTCTTAAAGGCAAAAGAGAGTCCCTCTTACTTGTAAAAACTCTAGATTCAGGGGGAAAACCATCCCCTCCATGGCAATGTTTTGTGAATACAAAAGGAACAGCTATATAAAATGATGTTCTTATTGGCTTTTTGACATAGAACATGTAATAATTTATGCTTTACAAACAGGATAATTTAACCTTTAAACATACTGGTTTACTGATTTCTATAGCCAACAGAAGGTTTGCCCTAAAACGGTAAATTGTTTACTCAACACTGTGACAGCCTATGGAGGTGGTTGCTGAATTATACTTATGGGCTGAATTTCTACGGCCTCAGGCCTGGAAAAGAGGGAAGGTGCTGTGATAAGCAGACCAGTAAGCTGAAAGCAGTTCTGGGATAAGCAGCTCAGGTGCGGGACTGCCTTGAAGAGGCGTTTTTCTGTTCTCGAGACTTGGCGTGGTGATTGGTGTTAGAGTGTTTGTCTAGTGCCTGGTGTGTGTGTTTGGGGGTTTCCCACTGTCCTGTGGTGCATGTTTGAATCTCCCCCCCAACTTCTCCTTCTCTCTCTGTTTTTTTCTCCCCTCCTCCCTTCTGGAGTGACTAAGTGACAGGGCTTGCCCTGGTTGGGGCTGGTTTAGGTAACTGAGGGATAGAACTAGTCTAGGAAGCCTTATAAAATGGAAGCCCCTAGCAAACTGTGGGAGCAGTGAACAGAGGGCAGCAAACAGAGGAGGAGTTTACTAGAGGAAGGAGGCAGGAAGCAGGAGATTGTGCATGTTTGTGTGAGTGTGGGCAAGGATCCTGTTGCAAGTGTGTGGTGTGCAGGTTCTTGTGGTGTTTCTTCCTGCTCCTACCGTCACCCCTTTTTTTTCTCCTTACAGCATAACTTTCCAAAGGGAGTAATGGAGGAACCTGGGTCAGCTCTTGTGACCTGTGTGGGATGTATCATGTTCAGGTTAATCCCAGTGGGTTAGTACTTCATCTCAATCAAGTGTAAGCTGGTGCCTGCCCTGGAGGAGAAGATTCAAAAATTTGAAGCATGGTTATCCATACTAAAGTACATCCATGACCAGGAAGATTACTTGGACTAAAGAGGCCAAAGGGCAATGAGGAGAAGTGGCAGCATCTGAGTACTCAAAGGGGGGTCCCCAGAACTCAAGAAGAGCAGATTGAAGTCAGCAACTGTTTTCAAGCACTCTACAGTGCAACTTATGAGGAAAAGGCAGAGGAGAGGACATTTGCAGATATGAGGTGCAGGAGGAAGCAACCTAGAAAGCAGGAAATGCAGGGCCTGAAGAACAGGGGCTCCAGGACCATTGCACTGAGAAGGAAAAGAAGAGTGGTGATACTTGGTAACTCACTTTTGTGGGAGATAGACACCAATTTGTCATCCAGATTTGGAAGCCCAGGAGGTGTGCTGCCTGCCTAGATTCAAGATGCCACAGAGAGACTGCCAAAGCTCATCTATCCTTCAGACCACTACTGATTCCTACTTGTCCATGTAGGCACCAACAGTATGCCAGGAATGACACTGAGCAAATCAGAGTTGACCATGAGGCTCTTGGCAGGAGGATTAAAAGACACAAGTGGTGTCCTCATAGACTCTTCCCATGGAAGGTAAGCATCCAAGTAGAGATAATTGTTTGTGATGGAAGTGAACACAGATTGAAACAGTAGTGTTGATGTGGAGGCTTCAGCTTCTTTGATAACAAGTGGATGTTGTTAGGAGGAGGACTGCTATTAAGAGATGGAATCCATTTGATGAGAATGGGGAGGGCATCTGTGTCTTATTTGGCCAATTTAGTAAGGAGGACTTTAAACTAGGTTCCATTGGCGGGGGGGGGATGTGATAAAAAGCTGCAGCAACAGAGCACGCAGTCCAGAGGGGAAAGGACTTTAAGAAGCAATTCAACTCAGGAAAAGGGCCAGAGAGTTACAGCGCTACAACAAGTGGTGCAAAAGAGAAGTGAGAAGGTCAAAATGCAAAATACAACCAAGGCATGTATACAAATGTAAGAAGTATGGGAAATAAATAAGATGAGCTGATAGTTGCTGTCTGTGAAAAGAATTATGGTGTAACTGGCATCAAAGAGATCTGGAGGGTCAGCTCTTATGACTGGAATGCCAACATGAAGGATTACACTGTTTTGGAAGGACAGAGTTGGGAGAAAAGGTGGTGATGTTGCCTTGTACATCAAAAGCACATATACTTGTTCCTTTTTTGAGGAAGGAGAGAGCAAAGCAGAATGCATTTGGGTAAAGATGAAAGGTGAAAGCTGTGGCACCAATATAATGATGGGGATTTGTTATAGGCTACCTAATTAGGTAGAGGAGGGAGATGAGGCACTATTCAAGGAGGTGACAAATCTATCCAAAAACTATGGGATGGTACTGATGGAAGACTTCAATTTTATGGCTATCTGCTGGAAGAACAATGCAGCCAAACATAAAATATCAAGCCAATTCATAATTTGTGTGGAGGACAAACTTCTGTTCCAGAAAGTGGAGGATTCAATTAGGGATCATCTATCTTTGATCTTGTCCTGACTAATAGGGAAGAATTGGTGAAGGATGTGAAAGCGATGTGTAACTTGGGAGGAAGTGATCAAAATAGGATAAAATTCCTGATTCTAGACAAGGAAAACATGGGATCAGCAAAATTAGGTGCTCAATTTCAAAAAGGTAGATTTCATGTGACTCATGGAATTAATAGGCATTAATGGGGGTCATAGGAGGATAGGTTGAAGGATATAGGTGCCCAGGAGGGCTGGGAGCTTCTAAGGGGCACAGTATTGGAAGCCCAAAAAGAAACTGTTCCAACATGATGAAAGCATAAGAAGAATGACAAGAGACCAATGTGACTGCACATGAAGCTCAAAAATGCCTCAAATGCAAAAGGAAAGCATGCAGACAATAGAAAAAATAGGCAGGTGACCAGGGCAACATACCAGGAAATAGCAAGAACCTTTCAGGACAAAATCAGGGAGGCAAAGATAAAGAACGAGCTGCACCTGGCAAAGGAGGTTAAGGACAACAAGAAGGGGTTTGATAGGCATGTTGGCCAGAAAAGAAGGACCGAGGAAGCTGGGGTCATCTTTTAAAAAGCCAGGGATATCTCGTAACTAAAGATGCAAAGGTGGATCAACAACTACTTTGTATCAGTCTTCATAAAAGAATTAAACTCTATCCAGACACTTAATAAAGATTACCTGGATAAGGAAGGAGGCAAGCTGAAGGAGGAGATAACAAGAGAGGGTCTTAGACAGGCCCGAGTCGGGCATAGACAGGCCCAAGTCGGGCCTAGACAGGCCTGAGTGCGGGCGGGGCGCGCGAGAGGCGCAACCACAGGCCTGAGTGTGGGCGGGGCATGCGAGAGGTGCAACCACAGCCCCGAGTGCATAGAGTACATAGAGACCACGGGGAGCGTGGGGCGCAGGCCAGTACGCGAGTGGCCACAGAACATAAGGGAGGCAGGCCCGAGTGGGGCACTGCCTGTTAGATACGAAGCCCCGAGAGGGGAATAAGCCCCTTGGGAAGTCCGGGCTGGGCGAGAAGGGGCGCAGTCAGAGAGACGCCCCAGGAGGGGGCACGTATATTGAGTAGGCCCCGAGAGAGGACCAGCACAGGGACTAGAACCAAAGTCCCAGTATAGTAAGACCCGCCCCATGCCAAGAAGGGCAGGAAGGCAGCCTCCCATTGATAATACGAAGATCAAAGACGTGGCGGGCGAGATAGAGGGTGCATTCAAAGCCCAGGTTGGCATGGTAGGCAAGGGCACTAGGGGAGGTCACGGCACCCCTAGGGACCGTCCTGCCACAATAGTGCATTTGTAATGTATCTGAACTTCAGTAAGACTTTTGACAAAGTCACACATGACCTTGTTGGTGTCACTGGGCATAACCCTAGGTAACTCAGAGGGATGGAAGACCACGAGTGTCAATGAAGCCCCTCTGCTCTAGGCCCAGGCGAGCCAGGCCCCCCCCCAAACCTTTGTAACCCTTTCTTTGAACTTTTTGTAACCTCCTGTAATACTGGAAAACAGGATGAGTAACAAGCAAGCTGAAACTCCCTAAAAACTGTTATCTGTGGAATGTAAGGGCACCGCTCAGAGAGAGAAGGGAGGAGGGAAAGGGGGTGGGGTGGGAGCCAGCTAGTGGAAAAATACTGCAGAAAGTGACCAGGGTATAAATTACACTGTTGCAGGGCTAGAAGCGCAGGATTTGAGACCATACAGTCTCCCTGCGCCTTTTACTTGAGCTCAAATAAACTCTGTCTACTTCTCTCCCCAGTGTGTTTATTGGCGCGACGCACACTGGGCAACGAACCCAATTGTTGCCTCCCTCGGGTACCTTGTGCCAGCAACAACCTTCTCAGAAACAAGTTGGAGAAATGTGGGCTAGATAAAACTACTATAAGGTGGATAGATAACTGAGTCAAGAGCTGCAAGCAAGAGGTAGGTATTAACAGTTCCTTGTCAGAATGGCAGGAGATTTCAAGTGGTCTGCCCTGGGCCTGGTGTTGTTCAACATGTTTACTAATGATATGGATGCTGGCATAGAAGCTTCCTGAGCAAGTTTGTGAATGACATGAAACTGGGAAGGACTGTAAAGACATTGGAGGATGTAAGCACCAGAAGGATTCTGAGAGATTGGAAAGTTGGGCTAGAGCTAACAGGATGAAGTTTGTCCCAGCCACCTGTGGAGGGTTCAGGATTGAGAGTATGGTTGGGGGTAGAAAGGTATTGACTTAACAAAAACACAACTACATGTAGTAACAAGACAAACAATGACAGACAAGAATGATTCATGTCGGAAACTTACCGGCAGTCCCCTCTGATGCCTGATGTACAACAAGTTTCTCTTTCCATAAAGTTCAGTGAAGTCAGGTGTCCTCGATCAGCGCTGTCCGCGAAGTACCAGGAAGGACCCTGGAATTCAAGTTTTTGGGCTCCTCAAGGTCCACAGGCCCACTGATTCAGGCCAACAGCTAACTAATACTTTTCCAAGAGCTGTATCTTCCTTCAGAATGATTTCTGGATATTCCAGCTAATTTATAGCTTCTGAACGGTACTGATAATGTATAACCACTGAGATTCTTTTTACTTCAACTGTCCTTAGACTGACCAATAGCAGTACAAGCCTTGTATTCCTTTGATAAGATAATTTTACCTATGCCACAGGGCCTTACTACTTCAAGGCTTTGCTAAATTTACTAGGCCTTACTTTATACAAGGCCTTACTAGGTCTTAAACTTTAATTAGGCTCTTAGCAACAACATATAGCTTAATAGCTAAACAAATACAGAAAAACACTTAATCTAATCTTCATAGAGCCTTCAGCAAGCACCTTTATCACACTGGCATAATTTTCAGCTGTCACAGAAGTTCAATGCAGACAAAAGCAAGGTGCTACACCTCAGGAGGAATAATCATAAAAGGATATAAAATGACTGACATCTGGATGGGTAGCAGCACTAGGAAAAATAACTTATGTCATGATAGATCGCAGACTCACTATGAGTCTGCAGTGTGATGCAGCCACACAAAAGGCAAATGAAGTTTTGGGATTCACCAATAGAAGACACAGCAGGTGACAGTGCCTCTCTACTCAGCACTAGTTAGGCCTCATCTGGAGTATGGTGTAACATTCTGGGCTCCACATTTTAAAAAGGATGTTGGAAGTTAGAGAGGGTCCAGAAGCAGGCAACAAAGATGATCAGAGGCTTGGAAAGCAAGTCATATGAGGAGAGGCTGAAGGAGACAGGTATCTTCAGCTTAATTGGGGACAGGATAGCAGTCTTCAAATACTTGGAGGACTGCCATAAGGAATAGGGAAAGCACCTTTTTTCTCTTGCTGCAGAGAGAACATGGACCAATGGTTTGAAGTTGCACCAAAGTAAGTTTAGATTGCATATGTGGAAGAACTTCACTGCAAGAATAGTGAGACAATAGAACAGATTGCCTAGGGAGCAGTCTTCATCACCTAGGGACTCTTCATCACTGGACGTGTTCAAGAAGAGATTAGACAGTCACTGGTCAGGGATGATCTAGACATAGCTATGCCTATGTTCTACCGTGGGTATTTCCCTTTCCCATACTTCTGAGCTTTGCTGATTGTCCCCGGTCCATTTTCTGCTGTGTGTATCAGAGTGTCTCAGGAAGGGCAACAAAAAATGTTAGAGGTCTGGGACACATGACATTTGATGAGAAACTGAGGGAATGGGACTTAGTCTGGAGAAGAGAAGTCTGAGGGGGGATTTAATAACAGCCTTCAGCTACCGAAAGGGTGGTTACAAAGAGGACAGAGCTTGGCTGAAATGAAAATTTATATTTCATAGGATTTCACAGGGGAGTCAATAGATGGAAAACTCCTCCGGGCAGTCAGCAAAAAAATTTTTGCACCCCCGGGCTGCATGCCAAATGTGTGCAGACATTTGATATATAAGGTTAAGCCATTTGTGATCTAAATTAATTCACCCATTCAAGTGAAATAATTGAGATGAGGCCCACCCTTTTGGTACAATTTAAATCCTCAGATATTTGCATCCTAGTTAGGTTGATCTAAATGTAATGTCTCCACCTGCCCTACAAGTGTAGAAAAGAATGTACTATCACTTGATGATGGCTTCTGCTACAAGCACGTCTATCTCTGACTTCAAGGCCTGTAGGATCAATCCATATAATAAAAGGTACTCTCTAAAAAAGAATACTTATAACTTTTTTCTTTTTTTTTACCACAAGTAATGCTTACTCAGGAACTTGATTTATTGCCTTAGGCACACCACTTTGCCACTCTGTACCTTCACTTCCCTGAGATCTTCACATTTAGAGAAAAGCACACTCACTTTTCAAGCAGCTCTAAACATCTGCCTTACAGGAATGATGTGGCATTTAATTTCCTTTCTTCCTACTGAACCCTGATATAACTCTGTATATGACTTGGGCAGCCTCTGCTGATTCAAGCTATATTGGTGTGAATTGGTGAGAGTTCTTACACATCTTGGGCATTGTTGGATTACAAGATCCTTAGTCAGGCCCATTGTCTTGCTCTCTTTCTCTGTTGGAACTAATTGAGTGCTAGGGGGGGGGGGGGGGGGGTAACAGTTACTGGTAAAGGGCAGATACACTTCTTTACTACCTTAGAGCCCTCCCTTAGGCAAAAACAACCTCCAGCTTGTTGTTCAGGCAACACTCTGCCCACTTCATGCAGCTGGACACTGGAGAGAGACTGAGGAACTGGCCCTCTGTTTTGTCTTTGCAGGTCTACAATGAAATGCTAATAAAATGACTGAAATAAGTACACTGGAAAGCACTTTGCTGCACCTCAGTGAAGCTGAAAATACTGGAATCAGAACATATGCTTTGCTTCTTCTAAAAGACTGTAGACTATTACAGGCAGGCTTTATTGTGGTCTGTAATTTTGTTTTGTTTTTTAACTTTGACAATGCCAAAAAGGTTTTTTTTATTCATGCAGCAATTGAGACCTGTATATTACCAAGCCACACTACTGTGACCTTTGAATTCCAAATTACTATTTTAGCTGCTGTCAAGCAATGTTTATATTAACTTTTAGGGAGAAGGTGGAAGTGATTTTTAAATTATTTTTGAATCCTAGAGCTCAGTTCTTCATTTCTACTCAAGCAATATTGACTTTGGTGCATAACTGAAGATTTTATAAGAAAGCTATGTCAAGGGTATGCAATTTATTTTGGTCAACAGAGTGCTCATTAAACTTCTCAACAGCTGGGTGGAACAGAACGAACATATGTCAACTATATGCTCTAAATATGTGTTTTAAATTAAAAAGAAAAAAAATAATATTAATTTTATATTTAAAGACTCTATTCTTCATATCTAGGTAATAGGTACTAGATAAGCCATATATAATAATTAAGTGCAAGACATAAAGAAAGGGTGAATAGAACAGCCTTGATAACAAGAATGACCAGGGAGAAATCCTATAGGCTGATTAGAATAGGAAGTGTGTCCAGAAGAAGTGCTGTTAAATACCAATGAAAACTCTTCAACACTGCAGGCTTTTTTATCTGTGGCAACTTAATGGGTGAACAAGGCATTTAAATCAAATAAAAAATAAAGTTTAAGGAACAAATAAAAACAAGTTGCTTAAACATGTGGTAGTTTCCCACACCACTAAAATCCTTCTATCCCTTTTGCTCATATCAAATAGTCATTAGGAATAATACATTTGATTTTTGGTTGCAGCATGGGAAAGTGTCTAACAAGATGTCATTCAATTAGTTCTCTATCCAACTTTTCTTATCTTTCCATAACCCCACAGGGCAACAGTAGCATTCTGGGAAAGTCCATCCTCCTATCTTCCCTATGTTCCCTGTCTCTGTAGCAAGTAGCATTTGATAGTGGTGATAACACTTAGAGCTAGTACAGTGTAAACATGGCTGAATACTTGATCCAAAGCACACTGGGTGCATCTATCTGTGCAATTATTTTGAAGCAGTGAACTCTGAGCAGTTTGAGCTGAAGTAAACTACTCCCAGGAGCAGCATCTATACATATACACAGGATGCTGAAAGTGAGAAGCTATGTGGCTAGGTGACAAGCAGGGGCCTGGTCCCTGCTGGCTTGGCTGATGTTGCAATTTATGTCTGTTGCCATCATCTACAAATGGGTTTAATCACAGTTAATTACCCTGCCCTAAGAGTGCTGTCCCCAACAGTGGCCTAATAGCCTAAGCACATGAGTAGATGCAGCCACTGAGTACTGTTGTCATCCACAGCACTTTGGACCAGGCCTTGAGTCACAATCAGCACTTAAGAGAGTTTGAGTCCCAGCCTCAAACAGTCTGTGGCCTTTCTTGGATGCTTGCTAAAAGGAATCAAGGGAGAGAAATGGTGTATATAGTCATGCATTGCAATGCTGCCACTGGGGAAAACATTCCTTTCTGATGCCTATATCCTGAAGCCCGATATTTTATTACCTTGATGATAGCCCTGACACTCTTGAGTAATGGGGCCCTTCCTAAACTCAAGTCAATAAAATCTTTATGGCATCCTATGCCATTGCACAGTTTTTACATATTTTGAACTAAAACCTTTCCCATACAAGGCATGGATAAATGACTGCTTTTGCTCTGACATGAGAATACATGAGAACTCCATTACTAGCACACTCCTTTGAGGAGTAACTGCTTATATTTACAAATTCACCAGATTTCATTTGGTACCTTTCTAAGACAAATATTATTCTAGTAAAAACCAGTATGTGCAAAATGATATTAGGCTACAGAAATCAAATTCTGACTATTGGACGCCTGGCAGATGTTACACTTAAGAGGTGATTAACTAGATAATCATGCCTTAAGTAGTAACCCAGGCACACAGTCATATAATTAATGGCATGATAAAATTGGGAATAAGCCACAAAGATATTAAACAATATATGTGTAATGTGTAGCATGGCAGGAGGCGCAACGGTTGGGACTGAGGGTTAGATCTCATTGCACTTCTGACTGAATGTCTGCTTTGTTGTGCAACATGCAGTGCTTCCAGAGCATTACTTTATAGGAGATATGCAAAATAGGCCTTGATTTATCCATACAGACTGACTCCAGTCTAAAGGCTGTGCCAGGTTCATGCATGTTATTCAAAATACCATTACATGAACAGTATCAAAATAGTACTCCAGACATCACCAGCTATGTGGCTTACCTTAGCTTTTGGTATGGCACTAGCAACTCTTTGGGTTAGAGAGAATTAATTCTTCCTGACCACTCAGATGCTTAGCTTGGCTGCTGAGGCAGTGAGCAAGGAAGGCTCCAGTTAGCACCAAGTATGATAATAGTTTTGAGTGACATGCCTGTCAGTATTTTTGTTTGTGTCAATAGAGCCACTCCTCCTTCAGAGCCTGCCAGGTGCATTGAGAGGATAGATAAAGAGCTATCTTAGCAATCTCAAAGCAGATAAAATATCAAAATAAAGCTAGAGGTGTGAAATCTAGATGCTTAGAAATTAAAATACTGCCGTATTTACTACATTCACAGAAATGTTTTCATTAATTCCTGATCTGTTTTAACAGCAGCTTAAGTGTCTGATAACATGATGAGACGAATTAAATCCTGCCTCAGGCAATACTCAGACCACATTACTTAAAAAGAAAAGTTAAAAAAGATTCAACATCTGTTATTACTGTGAATTTAATCTGTAGAACAACTTCATTTTATCTCTTAAACCTTTATTTAATTATTTAGGGGAGGAAGAATACCTAGTGGTTAGAAAATATGTTGAGAGACAACATTTCTCGTTCTTATTCTGGTCTTTGCTACCAATTTCCCAAGGAATGTTGTGCAAATGAATTAATTTCTATGTTCATTACCTTACTAATGATGATAATAATATTGACTCACATCACAAAGTGTTGTGATTTTAATCTTTATTTTCCTCATTTGGAGATGATGCTTCTCCTGTAAAGCATTTAGAAATTTATGGAAGATTTATGGGACAAAAAGTTTCAGATATGGAATTAGATATTATTAATGCTTTGTGGGGAGTGGGGAGAGAGAGATGCAGATGCTGAAATGCAGAGTTATATATCCATATCAGCACCTCTTTCAATTGGGAAAAAGCAAACTAAATATTTAATATAAATGACTGGGTCACCTGCTTAAAAAGTCTATGGCTATTTTAAAAACATGGGTCACAATGTACTGAATTCTATTTGAACAATCACTTCCTTTTAATGATACAAAGTGAAGTTTTAATTTTACAAAATGGTTTAAAGAGTATGGCTTACTTGAGGATTTTCTAACTGGGTATTCATTGTTATTTTGCTCATTTCTTTAATTTCCAAAAACCTTAAGGGTCTGAAGAATATCCTGCTTTACTTTGCTGGCTAAATTCAAATGCATAAACAAGTGGTGAAATACAGGAAAATATCACATGCTTTTCAGGTGATTAATGTCCTTTCAGTTTTGTATCTGCTACCAACATTTATACCAATAACCCAGAAATGCAGAATCTATAGTGTACCAAAGTCCATATAGAAGCCAAAGACTGTTGCAGTCACTCACCTGAGCATAATACCTATGTCCACAATGCCACCTATGGCCATGACACCCATAGATACTACTTCTCCTCAGATGCTATTGTTTCTACTGAATTTGAACAGATTGGTGGCAGGGCAACAAGTGAAGAGCAACAAGTGAAGAGAAAGAGAGGGTTAATAATTCTGCACCAGCATAAAATGGAGCAATCATTGTTAAACTAAAATATGGAATCTGTTGCTATGGAATTGCCTCATACTGTGTTTTGTTCTCTGATAAATTTGAATATTTAAGCTGCATTTCTTAAAACATTAAAGCATAAATACACACTTCATAGGTTCATAGATTCATAGGTTCATAGATGCAGGGTTAGAAGGGAACTGAGCAGATCATCAAGTCCAACCACCTGCCTTAGGCAGGAATGACTACTGGGCTCTGTTGCCGCTGGGACTCAACGAGTTGTTCTCGAGCCGCTCTTGCCTGGGTGATTGATGTTATACACCTCCTGTGCTCGCGCCTTTGCCTGAGCTGGCGGTTTCCGCCCGACTCCCCAACCCCATTCTCGCCTGCCACGACTTGATGACTTCAGTGTTCGGAGTCATTCATCGTGCGTGCTCTTTGGCCCTGAGGTTCCTCCCAGCGATCACACTCGGAGCTCCGCCACCCCTACATCCCGGCCTCATGCCTCCTGTATAGTGTTGTCAAGCTGGTCATTGTTTCGTGCCTGGACTCACAACCAGGTCCCACTTGGGCCCTTCCCTAACACTGCCAAGCCTACAGTGCGGGTCTACGGCCCTCAGGTGTCCCCTGGAGCTTGGGGAGAAAACAAACCCAAAAACGCAAAAGGAAGCTCCAACGCAAAGACTGGGTGTACTGCCCCTTTAACTGCCCCCCTGCCCTTTACTGGGGCACTGGCTGCCTGATGCCTAGGCACTCAGTCCCCTGCCTACTCCCAGGCACCTCTTGGTCCAGTGACAATGTTCTTCTCAGCTGCACCTTTCTCTGGGTTTCCACGCGGTCTCTTGCTCCCGGGACTGATCTCTTCAGGGTTTCCCTCAGCAGTCCTTACAAGGCAATCCTGACATCCCTCCACAGCCGCATTCACCGCGTTGCCTGGACAGTCTTCTTTTCTTCTCTTACACATGACCCGGGCATTCCTCTCCCTCTGGACTGATGTCCCTGCTTGCCTTAACTGCAGAGACCTCGAGTGCTGTCTCCTCTCCCCCTCTCTCCCCTCCACAGCATGCGCCACCATTTTTATCCATGCCGGCTGGCACTTGGCGCTGACCTCACTGGCTGGCTGCAGCTGTATAAACAGGCGGCTGATGAGCTGCTTGGATTTTGCCTCCTGTTCACCATGTGTGGTTTCCTGAGCTGCCAGTAAGTATTCTTGCATCCCTCGTGTCCCAGGACAGCCTCATATGACCCCAGCTAGGTAATTATCAAGCCTCCTTTTAAAGACCCCTAAAGTAGGAGCCAGCACCAATTCCCTTGGAAGCTGGTTTCAGATCCTGGCCACCCTGACTGTGAAGTAGTGCCTCCTGATGTCTAGCCTGAACCTACTCTCAATCAACTTGTGGTTGTTATGCCTTGTTACTGCGGGAGGTGCTCAGGGGAACAGGGTCTCACCCATTCCCCTCTGGTCCCCCCGGTAAGTTTATAGATGGCCACTAGATCCCCTCTCAGCCTTCTCTTGTGAAGGCTGAACAAATTCAGATCTCATAGCCTCTCCTCATAGGGCCTGCCCTGCTGCCCCCTGATCATGCGAGTGGCTCTCCTCTGGACCCTCTCAATGCTGTCCACATCCCTCCTGAAGCGCAGTGCCCAGAACTGGATGCAGTACTCCAACTGTGGCTTGACCAGTGTTGCACATAGGGGAAGGATCATCTCCTCGGACCTGCTTGAGATGCATCTGTGGATGTATGACAAGGTCACACTGGCCACCCATGTTCATTTTAGAATTGATAATGACTCCAAGATCTCTTTTTGCCACTGAGCTTTCAAGAAGGGAGTTCCCCAACCTATTGGTATGCTGCTGGTTCTTTCTGCCAAAGTACAGTACCCTGCACTTGTCAGTATTGAATCCCATCCTTATAACATTCACCCACCCCTGTAACCTGTCCAGGTCCAGTTGTATCCTGTCCCTCCCTTCTAGCGTGCTCCCCTCGCCCAAATCTTGGTGTCATCAGCGAATTTGAACAGGGTGCTATTCACCCCCTTGTCCAAGTCACTAATAAAGAAATTGAAGAGTATGGACCCAAGGACTGAGCCCTGGGGGACTCCACTGCCCACATCACTCCAGGTTGAATATGACCCATCCACCACCACTCTCTGGGTGCAGACCCCAAGCCAATTTGCAATCCATCTGACTGTGCAGGCCTCAATGCTACAGTCTCCTAGCTTTTTAATGAGAAGCAGGTGGGAGACAAGGTCAAAGGCCTTCCTGAAGTCCAGAAAGACTACATCCACCATGACATCTGCATCCAATGATTTTGTGACCTGATTGTAGAAGGCAATCAGGTTGGTTTGACAGGACCTGCCCCTTATGACCCCATGCTACTTGCCCCTGAGCATCATCCCTCCCTGCTGGTCCTTCACAGATGTGTTCCTGGATAATTTTCTCAAAAACCTTCCCCAGGAGCTAAGTAAGGCTAACAGGTCTATAGTTGCCTGGGTCCTCCCTCCTTCCTTTTTTGAAAATGTGGACTAGATTGGCCTTCTTTCAGTCTTCTGGCACCTGACCAGAGCACCACAAGCCATGCCAGTGACCCCTGCCAATTCCCTCAGCACCCTGGGGTGGAAAGCATCTGGATCTGCTGATTTGAACATGTCCAGCCCCTCCAGAAGTTCCCTAACTTGGTCCTCCCTGACCCTGGGTCTGACGGAGTCCCTTCTGAGTCCGTCCTGAATCCTGGTGGGGAAGATGTCCTGGTCTCTGCTCAGAAAAATGGAGGTAAAGAATTCGTTAAAAAGGTCTGCTTTTTCATCAGGTGCAACTACCAGATTGCCAAGCACAACCTTCAGGGGCCCCACATTGCCTGGTGCCTTCTTTTTACTCCCTATGTATTTAAAAAAGGACTTTTTGTTATCCTTGATCCTTGTTGGTAGCCCTAGTTCCATCCTTGCCTTAGCCTCCCTACAGACTCGAGTGATGGAAGTGTAATCCTCCTTGATGATAGCCCCTCTCTTCCACTGGATGTACACCTCCTTTTTGGCTTTCAGGCCTCTGGCAAGCTATGGGGGCTTTTGAACACTCTTGCCCCCTTTGACTTGCATTGGGACTGTCACCCCTTGGGCTCAGAGGATCATTTCCTTAAGGAACGACCACTTGTCTTGGATACCTAGTTCGCCTACTCTCCAGGACCACAATGCCTCTCCTACCAATCTCCTCAACTCGTTGAAGTCAGCCCTCCTGAAGTCAAGGGCTACTGCCTTGCTGCACTTTATTGAGACATTTGTTTCATCTGATTATAGCTGAGAGCTATAATTTGAGCATCCCATTTCAGAGAATCCTCAGAGAGCTAAACATACCAACTCGCAGAAAGCAATCTGCAAGTCACAGTGTGACACCGAGCATTTCAGTAGAATGTCAAGTTCTACTTTGTAGGATAGGATCTAGTCTGCTTCCTGCAATATATATGAGCTATAACATTAAGCTAAATGAGGCAGTAAGAGATAGACTAAAGACATAAAAAGGAGTGTTAAATCATGTGCAAAAATAAAGATTTGGAAGAATAAAACTTAAAATGAACACAATAATGGACAGGCTAGCCCTGATTTGGATGCATGGGATTTGGGGATCTGGCAGCAGGGCAGAAAAAGAGGTATTAATTACTACTGCTGCCCCACCACCAAATTTCCCAACTTGTGGGGAGTCCCACAGGCCAGATATCATGTCTCCATGGGATCATTTTGAACTACAAGCCAGGATTGAGCACCTCTAGATTAGAAGATTTAAGATACAGCTAAACAATAACATTTCTTTTTGTACGAACGAATTGGGCGTCAAGGTAATTTTCTGAATTTAATAAGGAAGGTAAACATTATAGATGATTATATATAACTATATATATATAGCATATGTGGATCCACTCAGACATATTCTGAGTGCTGTGGGACCAGGGACCAGGGACCAAAGGCAAAAGGTGTGAATGAAGAGTGGTCAGATATTGGGAAGAATTTTCTCATTAGGAGGATAGTAAACACTGGAACAGATTACATGGAGAGGCTATGGAATCTCCATCCTTGGAGGTTTAAGACCCACCTAGACAAAGTCTTGGCTAGGATGATGTAGTTGGGAATGTTCCTGCTTTGAGCAGGGGGTTGGACTACATGACCTACTGAGGTCCATTCTAACCTTAATTTTCTATGATTCTAAGAGGAAGTATCTGGGCAACAGGGCTCAACCTTTACCTAGACTGCCTTGTTATTCCTCATGGCTTGTGCCTCTAGTGACTCTCCAGCTGATCCCTTGACTACCTGACCTGACTCGCCCTAGGACTCCAAGCTCTGTCTGACACTTCAATTTCCTACTTGGATTCCACATTGTGCCTAACTCTCTGGTATCCTCTCTCAGCCTTTCCCTCCACCCAACTCCTGATTTAATCTCTTGGCTACCTGTACTGGCTTGTCCCCTTTCTCTGTGCTGTGTCTGAACCTCTGGGGTTTTGACTCAGCTTCTCAGATTGATATCCTGGTTTCTAGGTTCCTGGCACTTGCATTTTTCTCCTGACTGTGGTTGCCTCTTAGACACCATGCAACTCCCAGACCTGGCTACCCACAAACTAGTGTGGCAATCCTTAATTAGAAGGCTTTAATGACTTGATGATAGAAATCCTCAAAGCAAATTCTTATCAGTAGTTTGAAAGGAATAAAGCAAGATGATACTTCTTTAGTGTTTGTGTCTTAAGTTTCTTCATAAAGAAACAGCATATTTACAATGAACATATTACTGTTAGGAAAGGTTAGATGAACTCTACAGAAGCACACACTTTCCTGAACAGCCAGAGAATGCAACTGATTCAGTAAAGTCTTCCTCAGCCTGGCAAAGACTGCTTGTACCCAAAAGCTTGCAAAAAAGTGTTTTTCCAACTATTTTATTGTTCTAATAAAAGATATCAGATTTACCCAAAGAAACTTGTTTGCCACTGATTCACTGATGCTTTCCGAGTTCAATGCTTTCTACACTGGATCAATTAGTGGTACAGTCACATGTGCTCACTGATCCATATGGAACAAATGAAAACCTACTTTTCCCTGAGATGTGTAATTGTGTTGTCTGCACAACTGCAAGTCAGTTGGGAAATGACTGATCAAAAGATTACTCTATATATCAGGGTCAATTATAATATTAAAATATTCATGTAAAAAGCTTTGGATAAATCTACGATTGTGGAGAACACACATACACACACACACGAAAGTTTCTCAAAGAATGTAAAGTGGAGCTGACACTAAACAATAAGACACTTAAATCTAAATCTGATTCCTTTTTGCAGGGTAGTATGCCAGCAGCTTTAGATCAGTGGTCTCCAAAGTGGAGTGCGCACACCCCAGGAGGTGTGCAAGACGATCCATTGGGGTGCAGGAAGAAGATATTAGAACTTCTATTTATATAGATGGGGTGCTCGATCAAAAAAGTTTGGAGACCACTGCTTTAGATAAGTGATTCTTATGCAGTTAAATAAATAGCTGAACCAAAAATATTTTGGAGGAATTATAAAATAAATAACTGTAGTGATTTGCTTCAGCCATCAAATACATTTCATTTTATCAGTTGTTGGGAAGCTAGAACTTCTGATGTTTCAGTGGTAGCCTCTATATCCAAGAATGGTTGGGGCTGACCTCCAGTTATGACTGGTTCACATAGTAATTTTGCATTGGCCAAATATATATACAGGACTACAGATCTGTATACACACACAGATATCTATCTCTGTAGTTATATAGATAGATATATATATATAGTAATAAAAATTTTAGCAAATCAGGTAAATATCTATCTATCTATCTATTTTCTTGAGCAATGCAAAATTACTAAGTGAACCAACACACACACACACACACACACACACACACATTATTTACCTTGGATGTACTGGCAAAATACACATTCTTGATAAATAATATAACTGACATCAAAGTAGTCAAATCATTGTCATTGTATCAAAGATCAGAGAAACTGTGATGCTTATCCCATCCCTGCAGTCCATGCAAAGGATGAGAACAGGAAGAAAAATATCAAGTAATTAGTATTGTGGATTGGTTTTTTGGTCACCAGATTTTTTTTCAGAGAATCTTAAGGGGCAAACATAAAAGAGGAAATCAAATAAATTGGCAGTGGCAACAAATTTCAGCACATGGAAGGGAGGTAATGTATATATACATGCTAAAACTATAAATTTGCAACGTGAAAGCAAATTTCTGATGTAGGCTCCAGTCAGAGATTAGGATTCTGTGGTTAGTAAATTGCAGTCATAGAACCAGCTTTGGCTCCATCAAAAAATTCCTGTGGATCTATGAAGTCACTGTTTTTAGTTCTTAAAAACAGTACCAGGTTTGCTAAAATATTTTACTAGTAGTTTCTAGTTCTGCAAGATTTTGGAATAGAGATCCAATATAATACCCCTGTGAGGTCTAGCTCATAGTTTACTAGCTCTAATAAAAAAAACTTTAAATTATTCACCTGTCTGCCTCCTGGATGCAAGTCTTAACACTTATGAGCTTAGAGTAAAAAGTCTGAAACCTGGACATATGTAAGCATTTCAGTTTGCACACTCATCTTCCATTATACCAGCAAGTTATGTGAAAACAAATTCTAGCACATGTTTATGCACAGGTGGGTATTTACTGTGACTGCAAAGGCCTTTAGCAAATGTGCAGGCATTTCCACACAAAGGTTCAGGTGTGAGTAGGTTCTGCCTGTGCAATTCTGCCTATACAAATGGAGGCTGACCTGTGAAAAATCCAGCCTTAGAAACCCAAATAAAGAAAATCTAAATTCAGTCTTACATTTAACACATACCTTCTTGAAGGGGGAGGGGAACCTTTTCTTTTCCAAAGCACTCAGACAATGGGAGAGAAAGTGTTTCCAGGGCTGTCTTGGGAACTTGAAAAAGACCAGTAACAATATTGCAAGCTCCTGTTTAATGAGGGAAAAGGATTACATCCTTTGGTGAAAATATTGAGGGCCACAAGTTACAGGGTGCACAGATGAACTTCACCATTAAAGTTAGCAAAGTTTTTATGTTTTTACATCACTTATGTAAACCTGACTAGGACACTTCTACCAGTAAGATTTTTCCAGTTGAAATGAGTTTTTAGCAAATTCCAAATTTTTCACAGAAAATTTTAAATTTTTTTGCACTTGGTTGCGCAAAAGATTCTACCCAGCTAGATTGAGCTGTTATAAAAATCAGTCCTGATCAAGTCCAGCCTCTTTCCTCACAAGGGGGATTTTGATTTTCTCCCACTGGCCTGACTAATGAGACAGTTAGAACCCTCAGTCAACACTAAGTTTGTCTCGTCCTCTCTAAGCCAGCTTCAAAGACATTGCTCTGCCACCCTTGTTGATGTGTTTAGGAAATGTATACCCTAAATCATAATGATATAATCATACATATATTTAAAATACATGTATATATATATATAATACTATAATATACCATTACAATAGCTATGAATACATATGAAGTAGTGTGTGTGTATAATCATCACTACTTCATTATACATATGAAGTAGTATGTGTATGTATGTGTATACACATACACATACACACATACTTCTTCATATGTATTAATAGATATTATAATGATATATTATATTATACTTGTATTCATTCTGCAACTAAAATTTGGGTGCAAAAGCAAGGCAAAATTGAATCCCACATATTTGATCTTCCATCAGAAAAACCAGAACAAATATCCTCTCTTGCTTATTTTGATATACCAAGATGCTGCATTTTTTTCACGAACACTGAAACTGATCATTGCAATAAGTATTCCTTTTTTTTTTTTTTAACCACAAACAAGTCAGTATTCAACTTTTCAGCCTGATTCAGGATTAAAGCAAATTCAGCTACTATCATAATTTCCTTTGGGATGGAAGTTCTCATTTTTGCTTAGCTTTATACTGGACACAATTAAGAACTAATTCTCGTTGAGATACTAGGGTGCTAGCATAACACAAATAATTATACAGGTGTGGCCAGTAAGAAGTCAGACAAATTCAAAGTACCATATTTAGAAAAAGTTCAGCAAACTATGAAGCAGCTAAATTTGTGATACATGTAAACAATATAAAAAAATGAAAACATAGAAGCAAACAAGTGAAAAGTTCAGCTACTTAACAACATTTACCTTGGACTCCATCACTCAACAGTGTACATCTTAAAACACTACATACAGACTTTGCATTATAACATTAATTCTGCTTTCCCACAAACCCCACTGCGGCAGAAGCCTCTTTTCAAAACAACCCTTCTACCCTCTCTCAGCTATTAGCTGTGGACATTTGGTGCAACAGTCTGGTTCCTGGGGAGACAGTAGTTTGATAAAGGAGATGACAGAAATTTGGCAGATTAGCTTAAATTCTCTCCTCTGTCAGCAGCTGCAGATAAAACCTTTTATACAGAATAGAATTTGAAAGATCACTCTAGCTGGAAGTTCTGTACATCAGCAGTTGCAGCCTTAGAGCAGATGGGGCCCTAGGCAAGATCGTCATTTGGGACTCCTTTGAGGCTTAATTTTGATGACCTATAAGCAAGTCAGACATTTTTTTTTCAATTTCACTTTGCCCTATCTATGAAACTGCATGAAAATATCTTAATACAATACTGACAATACAAATATTCAGTGTAATTAATTTTTATTTTTATAAAGTGTGGGGTCCCAGGCAGTCCTCTGGTTTGCCCTCCCCTAAGGCCACTATTGTCAATAGCTACCCTTTGCACAAAAAGCTTTCAGGTATGGCAAACAGTTCAGAATGACATTAAATCCTATTTTCCAACAGCTTATTGTACCAGACCAACTCAAGATTCATTTCTCCACTAATTATTTTGTATGTAGACAATTTAAAAAATTCTATCATGTGACAGGTTAAAAATAGACACAAACATATTTGAAGTCCAGTTTCAAGCACTATGTAGTGAAAGATTATGAAACCCCCCACAAAGATTATAAAAAAAAAAGTTCTGATAGACTAACTCTGTCTGCACTGAATTTATACCAGCTTCAAGGCTGCCTCAGAAACCAACGCTAGAGTCACAACCAAACACCTCCACACTAAATACATATGAAATCTGAAAATGTGGCAACTTTTCCAAAAAAAGTGTCCTGCTTAAACCTAGTTAATTGCAGCCTCTGCCATGGAAAAGAATTATTATTTTAGTTCTCAATGGCATCGCTATGAATTATAGGAGGACACTCCCCAGTGCTTTTTATTTTTACACTGGAATAATGTTTACTATTAATCCCTAAAGAAAAAGTTCAAATAGTTTTTAATAACACCTACTTCTACTTAATTTACTACCAATGGACTACATTACCACAGTTTCACCTTTATGAGAAGCATCACATTCCTCAATGTTGAGGGAAAAAATGAATTTCAAACTGACAGCAAAGCATAATTGACTTTTTTCATAGTTTCATAGTTTCTCTGTTTTCTCTTTGTTTTCAATAGGCTATATGGGTTAATGGTCCTTAGCACATGTTAAACAATATCCTAAATACTGCAAACACACAACTGCATTGGCATTTAAGAGCTTTGCCAGATAAAGGCCACAATAAATATCTTCATAATTAAAAGGAGAGAAGAGATATGATTATAAAGGAAGGATATAAGAGAGAAGTATCAGATAGGAAGAAAAGTAAAAAATGAAGGAAGAAGAAAAACACATGGAGATGAACTGAAAAAAACTGTAGAATTATGGATAGTGGAGTAACTAACCATTGAAATAATTTACTGATAGACACAAGTGAATTCAAGATGGAATGTATTTCTAAAAGATATGCTCTAGTCCTACCAGGAAGGCTAGAGTTGATGGTGGAAACACAACTACATTTCACTAAATGATATACCTGAAGCCATCCACTACATGATTCCTCTGGCCTTAACACTTCTGAATTTAAGTATTTTTCCTTAAAAAAAACAAGCAAGAAACTGAAATCTAATTTGAGGTGTTATTTATTTATTTATTGTATCTGCCATAGAATTATACTTCCTTACAAAATTCTTATGGTATAAAATGTGACAAAGGAAGTCTGGAAATACCTTATTCTCAAACAATTCTGTGGAAGATAATTTCCCTAAATTGTTAAAAAGTTTGAAAAAAGCAATTCCCAACCAATAGATTTGTATATGGAATAACTATGAAAATATAGCTTTGCATGACAGGTACTTTGATCCATTACTGCAGCTGAAAACCTCTTTTTTGTTTGAAACAGCAGCAGGAACAAAAAAGGCCTTTTCACATAAAGAGGGAACAATATATCAAGAATTATGAGATGTTGCCCCAGTTCTACACTTGTGTATTCCCTTGCATATCCAGTCAAATCTGTTTGCCTATATGCAGGATGAAGGGGCCAGGACTCTCCTCCTGGCTGAGACCCTTTCATAAACTTTTCTGGAGAAAAAAAGTTATAAAAGAAGCAGTGCTTGAACCAGGATTACATTCCATCTTCAGGAAGCACCTCAAAGGGTCCTGAAGGTAAAACCATCCTGAAGTGTCTAGTGAAATTCCATGTTACACTTAGGCCATACTAAATCTGTGGAATGTTAAGTGGTATTGAATTTAGAATATGCTGTGAGACATTGCAATTAAGGGTTAATACAATTTCTTTCTGCACGACTTTGACTTACCATTGGAGGACTTATGAGCAGAGGTGTGACTAGGAACTAGGCTCTTTCTTTTCTGGGGGGGCTGAGGGGAATGAGGGAGTGATATATCCTGGGATACTGGAGGAATGAAAATTGCTCATTTTATTTCTGTGTGCAGACTGAAGATACCCTAACACAAGCTAGGTAGCATGGCCCATAGTTAATCTTTGCCTAAAGTGATGTAATTGAAGTGCTCAGAGAACACTCAGTTCAAGTAATTGAGCTTTAATATGCAGATTTTTTCTTTTTAAGTGCCCTTAGCATGGTCTAAGCATAATGTGTAACTTCACCCTTAGGTACACAAAATGTTACAGTTCCAGGCACAATCACTTCTCCTGGCTTCAGGTCTACTTGCCCAAGTTAATTCTAATAAACAAAGTGAATTTTCCACAGGGTTTTCTTCCATCACTGGTATCAGCTCTTTATAGTATTTTGACCATCCTTGACCTTCAATACACTGATGACTGCACCATCCTTATGCACACGGAGGAAAACCTCCAGACTATGCTAGATCCTTTTGCAGAGGTCAACCAAACTTTGAGCCTTTCTTTCAACATCAAGAAGACTGAAGTTCTTTATCAGCCTGCTCTGGACCATGAGTGTGACCCCCTCCCCAAATTACCATAGAGGAAAAGACTCCAGAGGTAGTCAAGCACTTTCCCTACCTTGATAGCCACTTCTGTCAATGAGTGAACATTGATGAGGAGATCCAACACAGGATCCAGTGCACAAGTGCCTCTGGGAAATCACTTCAGCATGTCTTTATTGATCTGAATCTCTGAAAAGACACCAAGATCCGCTAAAGTGCAGCTGCCACCCCCAACCGCCTGTGTAAAACTTGGGTGACCTACCACAAAAGCCAGGAGAGGTATCACCAATGATGACTCCAGAAAATCCCGTGGTTTAAATATTCCAATTCAAATAGGAAGATCACTGGACAAATACCAGCATCCTTGCTGAAGTCAGTGTTACCAGGATTGAGTCAGTGATCCCTAAGTGCCAACTTTCTTGGAAAAGACATTGTGTGTGGATGCCTGACTCTCAACTCCCAAAACAAGTGCTCTATTCCCAACTTACAGTGGGAGACCTCATAGTGGCCAGAGGAAACACTAGAAGGCCACACTGAAGGCACACTTCAAGAAAACTTTGGGCCAAAAGGAATCTCATGAGGTTCAACAAGGACAAGTGCAGAGTTCTGTGCTTACAATGGAACAGTCCCATGCACTGGTACAGGCTGGGGGCTGACTGACTGGGCAGCAGCTTTGCAAAAAGGCACCTAGGTTAAGTGGGCAATAAGCTAAATATGAGACAGCAGTGCACCCTTGTTGCCAAGGGCTTGGGACAGACATTACACAAACTGATTTAAGTGATCAGAAACTGCCTTGAATGTAGTATCAGAATGAACTGATTTGGCTCAAACTGGTTTATGCAATGTCTGTCCCAGACCCCTTGTGGGTTTAAGTTAAATCTGAGCCCCCCAGGATCTCTGCATGCCTCTGGGCTGGATGGAGCCTGCTGTTCCACAGCAGGGCTGGCCCCTTCCCTCTCCTCCCTGGTTGGAGCTCGACACAGAATTGCAGACACAGCAGGGTCTGCTGGCTTCCCTGTGCCCTCCTCTTCCCCCCGTTCTCACCACTCATTGCTTAAGCAGAGATCCCTTCCTCCTCTCTGCCACAGCAGGGACCATAGGCAGCATGTGGTATGCTAGCTAATGCAGAGAGGTGTTTGTATGTGTCTCTTTCTCCAGTTTCACTGGGACAGGCAGATAGAACAGTGACCACTTAGGGCTTTTGGAGCTAATCAACAGGTCATCCAGTAAGCTGTTTAGAAGTTTGAAGTAATAATGTGGAAAGAGGCTATTGTTTTGCTAATAGGATAAGACTCTTATTCACTCCCCTGCTACTGCCACTGGCTTGCTCACCTATCAGTTTGCTGCAGACAGCATGACAAAGCAGGGAGGGAAATTGAAAAGCTCTGTATCATCAACAGATGCATGCACTGCACACCCCCGCTTACCTCAGAGTGCTAGCCCAGGGCTGGGGACTGGCAGCACTCCCACCCCTTAAGCAGCCAGCCTGGAAAAGCCTGGGACCATGCAGACAGACCTCCCTAATGAGAGAGTCCTGCCAGGGCCTGGCCATGCCCTCCTCAGGGTAGCTCCTTGCAGAAGGGAAGGCAGGGCTGCTCTAGCACCCCCCAGGTTTTAGCTTGAGCCACTACAGTCCTATGTCTGAATTTCTTCAGTCCATAGAGAATGTCTGTCTAGTTTCAAACCAGCTCACCCTAGTCAGGTTAGACTAACCTGCAAAGATTGAAACAATTCAGGCTTTGTGAATGTCTGTCCCTAGCCAAGAAGTCTATCAGCATTCTGGGCTGCAGGTAGGTGCCAGTAGGTAAAGGGAAGTGATTATTTCCCTCTGATTAGCACTGGTCAGGCTACATCTTCAGTACTTTTGGGCCACCCACTACTAAAAGGATACGGGCAAATTGGAGAGAGTCCAGCAGAAGGCAACAAAAATTGTGAGGTGGGGAAGATGACTTCTGAGGAGAAACTGAAGGAGTCTAGAGAAGAGAAGGCTGAGAAGGGATATAATAGCATCCTTCAAATACCTGAGGAGGGGTTTGAAAGAGGATGAAGCTTAACTGTTCTTAGTGGTGGCAGACGACAGAACAAAGAGCAATGGTCTTAAATTGCAGCAAAAGAAGTTTAGGTTAGATATTAGGATGAATTTTCTCACTAGAAGGATAGTAAAACATGGGAACAAGTTAGCCAGAGAGGTGGTGGAATCTCCATTTTCCAAGACCCAGCTAGGCAATGGTTTGGCTGAGATGATCTAGTTGGGGATGATCCTGCTTTGAGCACTGGGTTGAGATAAAGCATCTTGCCCTTGAAGCAGAGAAAAGACAGGAAGAAGGAAAAGGAAAGGAATCAGAGGTACGGCCTACTCTTCCCTATGGAAAGACTTGCAACTTCTGTGGATGGATCTGTGGCTTGAGGATTAGACTTGGAAGTCACCTCAAGATTCATCAGTCAGCTGTGGTAGAGATCATTCTCAAATCAAGGATTGATGCAGACACTGATGCTAACCGGGTAGTTTGTGGAATTTCTAATATTTGGTATTTTGTTACACACCTAATACCCAAGAATCAGAATTTTTATTGAAAAAATCACCTGTAATTCTCAGGAATTGGATGTGTAAGAAAATATCAAGTTGCCTTCCATTAGAAAAAAAGGCCTATTTATTATAGTAATGGGGGGAAAAAATTAAAAATATGGATTCTGAATGCAGAAGGACTCAAAGAAGAACAATTGCAAAACTTAAGCCGTTTGCACTATTTAGGTTGTGACATGTGATGTTAGAAGGCTTGAGGTAGGCAGGCAATGCTGCTGCATGCGGGCTTAGTTGCACTAAAGATGCTACCCAGCTAAATTGCACTGTGACAAGATTCAGCTCTGTTCAAATTCAACATCTTTCCTCAGAAGGGGGATTTTGATTTTTCTTAAATTGGGCTGACTAATGAGCCAGCTAGAGCTCTCAGTCAATACTAAGTTTGTCAAGTCCTCTCTAAATCATCTTCAAAGTCAGTATTATATTGACATTGTTGAGGTGTTTGGTATTGCTACTAGATTCTTATACCCTGAATCATGCACCTAAAATTTGGGTACAAGGGTAAGGCAAGATTAAACTCCACATTTTACAGGTAATTGTTTACTAGTAACTCGTCTTAAATCCAAGCATGCACAAAAATATTTTCCTGGAAAATCTCTAACCTGGATGTCATCTCCTCCTTAGCAAATACCTGTATACATGTAAAATTCAATGTTATAGGAGATTCTTTTATACCAATTTCAAATTATGACTGTTGCTGGCATTTGATGCCTAGAAAGGATGAATAATGAATCACATATGATTTTGCCATAAGTTTAGTTTACTCAAATACAATCTTTCTGCTAGAGATCAAGAATTAACATTTAAACGTTTCAACTGCTGTAAAATATCTGGGTATAATTTTGTCCAGCATGTACAATATCATTTAACAGGCCCAAATAATAAATAATGCCTTAAGTAACAATATACAATAAAAAACAGACACTTGCAAATTACTGAAGGAGAGAACATCCTTGAGGAAACTAATCTGTATGTATTTTGCTCATATGTTCTCTATTTTTTCTCTTTGTCCTAGATATGGAAAAGTTTCACTCATGTGCCTTAGTCTGATGCATTCTAGCAATGGATAGCAACTTTCAAACACATACACACTGAATAGCTAGGGAATGGAAAATAAACTGATGATCATATTTCAGTGTACTCAGGTCAGTTCATCATGTTCCTGGCTCCTTTTTTTGCTTTACTGCATAGACATGTAGAGTTCAAGTTTATGACAAGTAGCAGTTAAAAACTTGCATCTGTCTGCTTTAGCTAATCCTCTAGCAAGTTGTTGTTCTACTCCAGTTTATTCCCTTGACTAAAGTAACTACAGATGGAGTGTAAAACACAAAACATTTTTAGTGTGCTGTTTATCATGAGAAGAGAAGTGATGCAATGTTAAGCAAAGTATGGTATGTACTTTCAGTTGCTCTCCTCTGTTTCTACTCTCTCGGAACATGTGGTACCTGGTAACGTGTGAAAAAATGGGTAGTTAAACTGCAAGACTCATGCTGGAGTCCTGTCCACTTAATTTTCTTGGCTATTAGATGAAACAGGACTAACTGCTTATAAACAGATCTAAACTCATAATTTGAGAAGCGTACTGAGCAGAAAGGCATCATTTTGACAGAAAGATTCAGAACGTAAAGAAGTGGATGAACTGAAAGCAACAGCTAACAGTTCAGAGTGAGAGGCCAAGTGATAATAAGACTTTAGTAGCTAGACAAGATACTTGGAGCATTACAGTAACCTGCACAAAACAGAATGTTGATATATAAAGCAGACAGAAATGCAATACATGGAGACCTTTATGTGGACTGGGAATGGATGCAACTCATGCATCATGAAGTACTCCATTAACTTGAATGGAGGCACACTAACCAAAACTGCAGTTACATGGTAGTAAATTGAGTTTATTGTTCAGCTTGGGTTAGAAAAATATATTTTATGGACATTAAACTCGGCACTAATTTGTTGGCCTTGCCATCTGTTCTGGTGCTCCAAATACAGAAAGAGTCCAATGGAAAAAAAAAAAAAAATAGAAAATTAAATTTTCAGTATAGTCACATACCGAAATGTGTCATGGCAACATTCTGAATTATGCTGATTGCATTCTGAACTTTTCACGACTTGTTTATTTTTTTTCTGCTTGTCTTTCTAAACCAACAGATTGGAAACTGCTGTTGTTTTCATTTTATGCCATCTTGTGTTTTTCACATAAAAAAGAGCAAAACATCATACAATTGAGAAGTGCTGACATGGTAATTGCTCAATAAAGATACTTTTGATGTGCAGGGAATATGTTTTTCAGGCAAGAGGACAAATAAGTGATAAATCCATGTCTTGCACTGCATTGAATATCTACATTGTTCACCTACTAGTGGATGATGCTGACAACATCAAAGCCACTCTGTTCTGATTAAACAAACTAGATTTTTGAAGGAATAAAAGGAAGTTAATTTTCTAGTTCTCCCAAGAGCATACCAGGTTTGGATACAGGAGGTCAGAAAATTGCCTAAGGAAATAACTTTCTGCAAGTGCCAGAGGTCAGATGATGACATGCCAAGCATCTTCAGTAAAATGAGTAAGGCTCTATTTGGGTGTATGAGTCCCTCCATGTGGAGCTCACTGCAGGGTCAGTGCTGAATGATCTACTCTTTCAGCTGTTTCAAGGCACATTGCTCACTGGTATAAGTCCAAACAAAGTCAATGGAGTTATTCTTGGTAGTAGGGACTCAACCCACCAGTAGATATTTGTAAGATTGCTCTTCATTTGATGTCTCTAGTGAACCAAAACTCCACTGACTGCAACCTGCACAACAGGCACCAAATACCATATTGGGTAACACTAGAATCAACATGTAGAATATAGAAGCAATATCTGGAAAATGCTAATCTACCATACTAATTATCTTCAGAATGCATAGCAATATATTTTGTATACAGTAAGTCAGATAATCAAAAGAGAAAGATGAATTTAGCAATCCAGTTTAACTGACATTTTACAGGTGATCTCAAGATTTAATCTTTTTAAGGCAAGTTAATTATGTTTGCCTCTTCAAACTTTGTGCCTGCCCCCACCCATCCCCAAATAACTCAACAGACATAAAATGAAGTGAAATTAAAATATAATTTAATCTCTCCAACACAGCAAGAAGCTTGGAGCTGCTGGATACAAAACTGACAACAACTTAAAAAAAATCAAACCATATGGGGAAACTTTCATTTCCTAGTAGTCCCATTGTGTCTTGCAATTTTGGCTATATAGGGTTAAAGACCATAAGGACTTCAGTACTTGACCCTATATTTTTCCTGTTTGTTTAAAATTGAGGCGGCAACCTTTTTTCACCCTAACACTGAGTTCTCTTTAATTATTATTCAGCAAGCCAAACCTATTCACATCAGCACTTAACAATGTGTTTAAGTCATTTGGATTTTTAAAGGGATTAAAGCATGTGCTTAATTTCTTTGCCGCATAGACACGGCCTTCAATTTATGCGGTTGATTCAGTTACAAGATTTACTGGATATTTAACTGGGCATTTAAGATGCACATATTAACCCTGCGAAGACTTACCATGTGACTGACTTTATACACCATGACTTTCCACTGCCTTCAAGGGAACTACATAAAGAGTATCGAGTTAATCGTGTGCATAAGTCTTTCCATAATAGGGGGTATGCTAATGACCCAGGATGCATGAATAAAATGAAAAAAATAGGTCAAGATTTATCCCAACTTTTCATTCAATAATTGATTTGTAAGCAGGGCTAATAGATTTATCTATGATAGGCATATTATCAATTGAAAATGCAGCCCTACCTGGAAAAATCTTCAATTCTCTCATAATTTTAGCAGCTGTCTCTTATTTTGAAAAGAGGAAGGAGGAGGAGTGGTAATTTTTAACTTACTGGGAAACCTTTAGGATTAGTAAATGTTTAACTTGGCCACCTGAATATTCACTTAGGTGCATTCAAGCCATGATCTAAAATACTTGGAGTGGACTGTAAAAATAGGAATAAAAATGAGCGTGGTAGCCTCAGCATCTTGGTGCATGAAATTCCTTTATACAAATTCATTTTGCAGAGCTCGAAATTGTTAGCAACAGCAGCAATGGCAAGTCACATGATTCTGCCTAGTATAGAAGCAGATCCCCAGCACTCCTTCCTTCCCCAGCACTCTTCCCTGCCTACAGCAGGGGATCAGACTTGATGATCTAATAGGTCCCTTCTGATCCTAAAATCTGTTAAATCTATGAATCCATGCTAGTCTCCTGACTATAGAGTTTACCAAATATTACAGGAAGCTCTAATTCTTCATACATAGGACTTCCTTGAAGGACCAAGCGCCTTTCAATTAAATTTATTTATTATTATGCTAGGGACACAAAATCATGCTACTGCTGTGTGTTCCTCTCTCATGAAATTCCAGCTAGCTTTTGGGACTTTTATGAAAATTGTATGATTGAGTGGATGGAGGAGAACAGCCTTTGGCATCCATGAAGGACTGAGAGTTATGCTGTAGGAAAATCGTAGGTAGGCTGAGGTGTTTGGATGGGCTGGTACCGGAACAGAGAGTTCTTGTATCCCTTCAGAAAAGAGATATCCCTTCCGTGTCAACTGGCATGGCTATGCCACATGGGCAAATTGGTCTGATATCAATCCTACCATTCAGAGATAATGAGACAGTATTCCAAGTAAACACAGGCCCTTAAGTGTGGGAGATCAGTGCTTCTGCATAGTTTGACATGGAAGTGGAGCATCTGGTCTCTGTTGCATTTCTCACAATTAAAATGTCTTAACTATATCATAAGAAGATTCAAAACCTAGGGCAGACCAAATCTCATGAGATTCAGTGCTTTTTAAAAATCTGGAACGTCTTCTGAGTTCACAAAAATTGTTTTAGCTTGTGAACCCTTTTCCTTTAATTAAAACCCATGTCCCAGCTGGATGATTCAGTTAAAAGTAAATGTTTTTCTAGCTAAAGGGAAGACAGTGCTATGCAGCAGTGTAATTCAAAACACACATAACCTAAGGGAGGGGAAAACCTGGAAAACAAAAATTCCTTCTGACGTTAAGAAGCAAATTAGTTATGAGATTGCAAAACCAAATGACAGTTGAAAAAGAAAGCAATTCTAGGTGGCATGTGCAAAAGCATCGTATCATGGAACAGTTGAAATAATTATCTACCTGAAAGATGGTGTGTTGTCTAAACTAAGGGCCAGGACTGGGTCCCTGGTCCCTGGTTTTATCTTTGCCTTACCCGCTGACTCTATACTAACCTACAGTACCTATACTGGGAGTCTCTAAGCAAGGTATTACTCAATGTACTTTGCAATGTAGGTGAATAACAGGTACATTTTAGACCTGTGCGAGTTGGCAGCGATCTGATCCAGCTTCGGATCTGACTGCTTTGGATGGCCGTGATCCGATCTGGATCTCCAGACCAGGTTTCTGCCTCCATCCAGTCGAAGCGGCTCTGAAGCTTTGGAGCTGCCTTGGAGATCTGGCCATAGGGTATAATGGGGAAGCAATGAAATATCTATAGCTCTGTTGTTTTTGGTCTGATTTGGATGAAACATACAGGGATAGTGGCCTCTTCTGAGAACATGAAACCTGCCAAATTTCAAGAAGATTGGTGCAAGGTTTGGGGGGAACTGTACCCCAAATTAGTGAAAGCCAAACTTATGTCACGGCTCTGTGTCACACCACGGGGGAGTCAACACTGCCGGGGTGGTAGCTCTTACTGAGGCCACAAAGCCTGCCATGTTTCAAGAAGATTGGTGCAGGTGCTCAGGGGGAACTGCACCTCAAGCCGCAGACAACCAAAACTGGTGCCATGGGTGATACTGCATGTGTTAAGGCGCAGCGGGGTGACAGCAGCAGGGATGGTGGCCCTTGCTGAGGCCACGACGCCTGCCAGCTGTGGAGGAGATGGGTGCAGAGGGGTTCTGGGGCCCTGCACCCCTACCTGCTGACAGGCAAAACTCGTGCCAGGACTGTCTCTGTCCTGGGGCAGTTGATTGTCTGTATCGAGTCTTTCCTCTCCTTAGCCTGGTTTTGTATGTGCTCATTGATGCTTGTTAAGTTGTTGTGTAGTAGCTAGGTCCTGTGTATTGAGCTGGTCCCTGAGTCCCTGAGTGAATCATGATTGATTGGTAACAGGTAACACAGCAGCTCAGCAGCCAGGCCTGCAGCAGTGTCTCCCCTCCCCGCCCCAAGACAGACACAGTCAGTCCCACAAGCACCCATGGCACCAGTTTTGCTTGTCCACAGCTTGAGGTACAGTTTCCCCCCAAACCCCTGCACTGGTCTTCTTGAAACATGGCAGGCTTTGTGGCCTCAGTAAGAGCTACCACCCCTGCAGTTTTCACCCTGCTATGTTGTAACACCTAGATGTGACATGAGGTTTACTTTCAAGAATTTGGGGTACAGTTTCTCCAAAACTTGTGAACTTATCTTATTGAAACTTGGTAAGCTTCATCTTCTCTGCAGAGTCTACTGCCCCTGAAATTTCATTCAAATTGGACAAAAAACCCCAAAGTTATAGATATTTTATTGTTTCCCCATTATACCCTATGGCCGGATCTCCAAGGTGGCTCCGAAGCACTTCGGGAAGCCAAACAAGGCAGCACTTCGACCTGAACGTGCTTCTGCTTCTGACCCTGAAGCATCCCAAGCTTCTCTGGATCCAAAGCTCTGTCCGAAGCCTCGCACAGCCCTAGTACATTTTACTTGCTCTGTAACAAAAGCATTGCCATGGTTCAGGGAAACCATATTTAGGGAGTATTTTCATACCTATGCTGCTAAATTTGTATTTCATTTAGCTGGAGAATTAACAGTGAAGTAAAACACAAGAAGAAAAACTTACCTTAGCAACCAGAATTCATTGTCACTGTAACAGGCATTACAGAATAGAGATTTACAGTTAATCTGATTTATATCTCCTATTTTTCTACAATCTGAGCCATCTAAAAACTATCAGCACTAATACTCTACCCCGCAGGGACCAAGTTTATCAGTGAACATGAAGAAAGAGACTCTGTAGTTGTTCTGAGATCTCCAGGGAAAGAAAGAAGCTAAAAGTGTGACACTTACCTGGTGATACCATTTTCCTAATTAAAAAAACAAGTGTGGAAAAGAATAAGAAGCTAAAACAGAGAGCTTTGTGTGATTGCGAATACAGTGCAATGGGGAACATCTGTGAGAGCTTTTGACAGTATTCCAGGCCTTAATAGTTATAGAAACAAAACAATTAAAAAACTGCTAGTTGAGTATGAAAAGTGAGAAACAAACTTACAATGTATGTCTTCAATACAGGTCAGGTATGGGAAAGACGGGACACATGGAGGACTCCTCAGGTTAAGCTACTGTGCACATAGGTTTACACTGAACTCAAACCAAAGAGATCAAAGGAGAAGGAGAAAGAAGATTTACTTTGCTTAATGAAGATATCAGTGTTGCTCATTCCTGTTTATAGGAGCAAGATGGTTTTTTGGGTTGCATTCTGTTTCTCATCATTATAGTCAAGTTGTCTCTGCTCCTGCGGGAGTACATCACCACTGTCTCTGGCTCAGGCAAGTGATTCAGAGAAGCAAGAGTAGATACTCTCCTCTCCTCCTACTTTCAATCTCCTCACAGCTACTGCTAAGTGATCAAGTGTGACCTTTTCCAAACTGTCCCCATTTGTTTATTTAAATCTGAATTTAGAGGAGGAAAGAAGGGTCATTATTAGGCAAGGGAACAATGCAAGTCCTACTCTGCTTGCAAAAGACTCACCCTTATTTATTTATTACAAATAAAAGAATCTGGGCTGGAGAAAAAAGAAACCATAATTACAATAGTTACTTTTAACTTTGACTTAAAACACAGCCAAAGATTTTTAATATTCTGTATTCCTTTTCTTGATGGCCTGCACACACAGGTAACTGTTCTTAAACAAACCAGAGTAAGTTGCTTTTAAACTTGAGCTACTTCTTGGCTCTGGGTTTCCAAAGCAGTTAAGCATTTTTATATTTAACCTTAAGGATGTATTTTGTTGCTGTAATATATTAAATGCATAAAATAAAATAAAAAAATCATTGTTAAGTTTTCCTAGGTGTACTGTAAACAGGGCCCTTCTGTGTATATATGTATTTTTGGTAACTTGCAACTTAGTTGCCTGCCATTTGTAGTCAGGCTCTTCATACAACACCTTAGTAGTAGGGCACCTTTTATTTACCCCACTCCCTAGAGCTGGTTGCATTTTT
The DNA here is from genome assembly GCF_001723895.1 of Crocodylus porosus. Taxonomy (NCBI): domain Eukaryota; kingdom Metazoa; phylum Chordata; order Crocodylia; family Crocodylidae; genus Crocodylus; species Crocodylus porosus. The sequence goes on from NW_017728906.1 coordinate 31,874,107, forward strand.
TGCTGTGATAAGATGGCTGGGTTTTTTGTATGTAGTTCCTCAGAAAACAGCAGCATTGGTGATTCTCCTTATTTTCCTTCCCATCTCCAGGAGGGAAGAGCAACTCTCAGATGCACATGAAAATATTGGACATGGAGATTCATAATCAAAATTTCTCTTGCATGTGAGCCCTTGTGCTCTTATGATCAGTCAAGCTCACTCTTATCAGAGTTTTGTGGCTCATACATTTGCAAGGAAACCTTTCCCCTCAGCTCTGAATGTCAGAGATGTGATGCACACAGTCAGTATGTAACATTTTGTTTCTTCTTAAGAGCTGGTGTAGGTTTGTCAAAGTATTCAGCTGTTCCACAAAGGTTTATACTTCTTGTAACAGTAAAGGCTATACACATGCAGCATGCAATGTGCATCCATCATGTTTTGCTGTACAATGCCATTCCAGTCTAACTATTAAGTAACGGAACTGCTTGATGCAGCATAATTAGTAATCCTGCTCATATATTTTGCTACACTTTATTGCTTAGAGAGCTAACACTGCAAAATGATTGTTTTTTCTGGAAGAAGAAATCTCTTCAAATCCCAAATCTATCATCATCTGTACTGTACAAGGATGATGTGGCAGCTCAACAATTGTTTTCCTGCTGGGATCTGATGTCAGCCTGATGCCTAATTATTCATCTGTATTTGTTTAAGTATATGTAGATTTAAACTATTTTTTTAACAGAAGTGAAACTGTTTGCTTTGAAAGTGCAGGGCCAGATGTTGGCAAACCCTGTTCAGGTGTTATGCTGGGAAAGGATACGGGGGAAAGGGAAAGAGAGGCATGGAGTTTTTCTGCTACCTTGCACCCTAGGGAAAGTCCTAGCCAAAATCACATTCCTTGTCTTCCTGAGGATATCTTGTTACCACCAGTGCTAGCTTACAAGCCTAGTAAGGGTGGCCTCTGCCTCTTCTGCTATGCCACATAATATTGCTTGTATCAATTGATTGCACCTTGCTCCTTTTCTAATGTTAACAGAAAGCCTGTCGCCTGTAAAAACTCATGCTCTCTTGAATCAGTTAGCCTCCAAGGTGCCAGCATGCCCTCTGTCCTGCCTGACTCCAGACTGATAGGGCTAATTTCCTTTCTAAAGTTAAAAGAACTGATATCCCATAATCTTGGTAAACAGCAATAATTCCTTCAGCACCTCCTGCTGCACCAAAACTTTTCCTAGTGCTTAAAGCCACTCATTTTACTTACAATTACAAGTACCAACCCTGAAATAATACTGATATCGACAGTTATGGAAAACTTTATAGTGGGAACCACAACTTGCAAAGGACTCTAAAAGCAAGCCGGGAAAACGTGAGAATCTGCAAGATACAAAAATGCATATTTGTCTGAAAAATTGGGCACTTCGTAATTACAGTTCCCCATTTTGACCTCTACAGGCAAGGTCTGGACATTAAACTAAAAGATTTTCAGCCTGTAGAATATGCATTGGTACTTGCATTCCCTTTGGAATTTGGAAGGTGTATTTAAGAGGCCTGTCAAAAAAATGTAACCCTAAGCCTAGACACCCCCAAAAAGAAGTTTGCTGAGTTTAAGAATGCTTGGTTGTTGCTGAATATTGTGTTATCCATTTGCCCCTGGATCACACATGGAAAGTCCAGCACCTTAGAGAGAAGTAGGAATGAAGTTGCTGTGTGAGATGAGGAGACTGGAAGATGTTTTAATTTGCTATTGCAACTTACTTCACATTTAATTTGATCCTGGAATAACCAAGTATCTAATCTGAAACTACGTATTGTGGGCATGTCCTTAAATGACAGGTAGGCAGACTCTTCCACAGTCATTTGTCCCCTGCTATACTTTATAATTGTAAGGAAAAGAAAAAAAGTTTCCAGTTTACACAGGCAGTTCCATTCTAATTTCATATCTACACAGGCAGGGAAGAATGAGGAGGAGCTGACTGGAAAAGGCTTTACTTCCTGGCCAGGGACTGACATTACACTTCTACTAGTATAAATGATTGGAAACTGGTCTATACCCATAACAGAACACATATTTCTTTGGCACCCATAGATTGGTTTAAAAATGGCAGAACTTGGTCTAAGATTTGCGCCCTCGGCCCGAAACAAAGGTGAATGTGTGTTTCATTCACTACTGATCAAAACTACGCTGCTTATAGATAACAGCGTAACTTAGATCAATTCTGCCTCAGGTGTTTTTAATGTCTGTACCTAACCGCTGTTGATGATGTGCTATCACATTACTAACTCTAATTAGGGGAGGAGGGGGCAGAAAACTGCAGTTGAGTTTTTAATATGATCTGTAGAAGAGTGACTAAATCAACACTTGCAGGATGATGGCTCAGAACTTACTGGTTAGAATCCCCCTCTTAATGGTATTACTCCTAAGAGCTAGGATAGGCTTTCATGAACACTGCTTCCTTCACATGAGCTATGCTGGTATGGAGAGAATTATATTTAGGACAAGACTGTAACAGTATAACACTGAATAAGAGCTGATCAACTGTTTTACTGAAGGTGGGGAAACTGGAATGGAGTCAGATCCCATTCACCATAGGTAAAAATGTTATAATCTGGTCTTTGGTGGTCAGAACATCAGCAGCAGCTAGCAGCCTCACAATGTCAGTATTCCAACACTACCCTGGTAGAATGGATTTGCTGTGGGAAGAGGATGTATAGTATGTGATTAATTCAAAGCCTCTGGGACCATTAAGCTTCCTTAGGTTGGAGGACAGCCATACATAACAATCCTAGCATTTCATTTGACAAATGCTTTCCTAGTCTACCATATTCTCTGCAGCATAGCTCCAAAGTCACTAGCCATGCAATGGTGACTATAGTGAGAGGGGCAAAACCACAGCTATACACTTGCCATGCCTTACCCAAACATTTCCCATCCAGGTTAAGGATAGAAACAGACATTGCCTGTCATCTCATTTTTGCCACCATAAACATTTTAAACATTTTTATGGTGGCATAAATTGTGAGCCTATAGATGTCATCGTTCTTTGTCATGCCACATCAAAGGAAGATCTGTGGCAGAACAAAGGCACCTGCCTATATCCCAAGAGCATCTGCCTGCTTGCCTCACTTACAGAGAGGTACCAGAGGGTGCTTTCCATAAGGGTAGCAGTTGGGGTTCCCCATTCAGCCAGACCTGGAGTGAATCTGGCTGAGCTGGGAAAAGCCCTTCTCTGCTCAGTCAGAACTGCCCCCCCCCCGCCAAGTTGTGGGGGGTGGGTTTGACTGAGATGGGAGATTACATTGCCTCTTGTCCCTCACCTGGGGGCGGGGGGGAACAGGTGACGCATTTGCACAGGAAGTGGATTAGGTGAGCACATTGTGGCACAGCTGATCTGCTCAGAATCATAGAAAGTTAGGGTTGGAAGGGACCTCAGGAGGTCATCTAGTCCAACCCCCTGCTCAAAGCAGGACCATTCTCAACTTTTTCATCCCGCCCAAGATTTTGTCTATCCAGGTCTTAAAAACCTCCAGGGACAGAGCTTCACCACCTCTCTGGGTAACCTGTTCCAGTGTTTTACTACCCCCTAGTGAGAAAATTCTTCCTAGTATCTAACCTAAACTTCCCTTGCTGCAACTTGAAAACATTGCACCTCGTTTTGTCATCTACCACTACTGAAAACAGTCTAGCTCAGAGACAGGCAATTATTTTGGGCAGAGGGCCACTTACCGAGTTTTTGCAAGCCATTGAGGGCCGCATGGGTAGCCCCACCCTTGGCAGGTACCCCACCCCTTGGTCATCATCTTGGGACCAGAAGTCCTGCCCCCTAACCCCTGACCTTTGCCATTAGAAGTCCCTCCCCTTGCCCCCAGTAGTACCCCCTTCAGCAAAGGATTTTCCATCTGTGAACCAGAAAAATACCAAATTATATTCTAAAAATCAAAAGTACTACAACATCCATTAATTTCATTTCAAAAAATATTTTTGTCCTGATTTACATGTGTTTGTGTCGTGCACATAGAGGTGATTGCACAATAGCATAAAATGAATTCTTACTCTTGCATATTGTGGTAGGGAGGAGATGTTATAGGTTTGTGGGTACGTGGGTTTGGGTGAGGGGGTGTGCGTATGCAGGATTTGTTTTGGGGGGTGGATAGGTGTCTGGGGTGGGTGTGTGGGGTATGCGTGGGTATGGGTTTTGTGGGAAGCTGTGAGTATGTGTGGGGAGGGTGGCTGCGGAGGGCTGTGGCTTGCGTGGACACGGAGGGTTCACTCACAGCCTTCCCCTTTCCATGGAAGGCAGAGCCCCCACCAATGCTCCTGCAAGCCTGAGCTCTGCATTCCTGCTGCTCCTGGCCCCAGGGCACCAGCACAGGCTCCATGCTCCCACTCACTGCCACTTGCCCCGTCTGTCACTGCTGCCCTTCTCCTGCCCCTTCCCCATCCCTGTCTCCCCTGCTGCTCCAGCACCATGTCCCAGCTGCCCCTGCAGTTTGAGCGCTGCAGCTGGGAACCATGTGATGCCGGACAGTGGCGGGCAGCGCATGGTGAATGGGGAAATGGCAGTGGTAGGCGGGAGGAAGGGGTAGCAAGTGGGCATGTGGAGTGCAGTGACAGTCAGGCAGGAGCATGGGATCTGTACTGGTGCACTGGGATCACTGCTGGCAGGGCCCAGAGTGGAGAGGCAGGAGCATGGGGTTTGGGTTACCAGGGACTCTATGGAACTTGGTTTCATTGCTCAAGCAGGGAGAAGAGGGAGCCAGCCCAGCTTCATAGAGCCCAGACTTGAGCCAGGCAGAAGGCCGGGCTTGCTGCTGAAGCTGTTTAGCTGTGCTGCCAGCTCCCCCTGTGTCCTACTGCCCCTGGTTCCTGTCATCTGACAGGCAGCTAGGGACAGATAAATATTAATTTTCTAAATTTTTAGGAGCCCTGTGGGATGAATAGAATAGCCTGGTGGGCCAGATATGGCCTGCGGGCGATATTTTGCCCACCCCTGGTCTATCTCCACCCTCTTTCAACCCCCCCTTCAGGTAGTTGATGGCTGCTATTAAATCCCCTCTCAGACTTCTCTTCTCTAAACTAAACTAAATAAATCCAGGTCCCTCAGCCTCTCCCTCCAATTTCTCTACTTCCTTTCTGTAGTGGGTGGCCCAAAACTGAACACAGTACTCCAGATGTGACCTCACTAGTGCTGAGAAGAGGAGAAAAATCACTTCCCTTGACCTGCTGGCAACATTCCTACTAATGTAGTCCAGTATGCCATTAGCCTTCTTGGCAACAAACGCACACTGTTGGCTCATATTCAGCTTATTATCCCCTGTAACTCCCAATCTTTTTCTGCAGAGTTTCCCAGCCAGTCAGCCTCTAACCTGTACCAGTGCATGGGACTGCTTTGCCCTAAGTGCAGCACTTTGCATTTGTCCTTGTTGAACCTCATGAGATTCCTTTTGGCCCAATCCTCCAATTTTTCTAGGTCACTCTGAATCCTAGCCCTACTCTCCAAGTTGGGAGGAGTACTAGATACACTGGTGTCATCTGCAAACTTGCTGAGGGTGCACTCCATCCCATCTTCCAGGTCATTGATGAAGACATTGAACAAAACCAGTGCCCAGACTGACCTCCTGGGCACTCCACTTGATACCAGCTGCCAACTAGATATTGAGCCATTATTACCCTCTGAGCCCGATGCTCCAGTCAGTTTTCTATTCATTTTACAGTTCTTACTTGCTTAACTTTGCCTGCAAGAATGTTGTGGGAGACCGTGTCAAAAGCCTTGCTAAAATCAAGGTATACCACATTCACTGGTCTCCCCGCATCTACACAGCCAGTCATCTTGTTATAGGAGGCAATCAGATTGCTCAGGCATGACTTGCCCTTGAGGAAACCATGCTGACTGTTCCTAATCATTTTCATCTCCTCCACGTGCTTCAAAATGAATTATTTGAGGATCTGCTCCATGATTTTTCCAGGGATTAAGGTGAGGCTGACTGGTCAATAGTTCCCTGGATCCTCCTTTTTCATTTTTTAAAATATGGTCACTATATTTGCCCTGTTCCAGTCATCCAGGACTTCTGATTGCCATGCATTGTCAAAGATGATGGCCACTGGCTCAGTAATCACATCAGCCAACTCCCTTGGCACCCTCAGATGCATCCCATCCATCCCCATGGACTTGTATATGTCCAGCTTTTCTAAACAGTCCCTAACCTGTTCTTTCACCACTGTTGGCTACTCACCTGCTCTCCTAACTCTGTTGCCAGGGAGCTGGCCTTGCCTGTGAGACTGAGGTGAAAAAGGCATTGAACACTTCAGCTTTTTCTGCATCCTCTGTCACCATTCAGTGAAGTACTCACACTTTCCCTTCTCCTTCTCTTGCTACTGACATAACTTTTTGTTACCCTTCACATCCTACAGCACACAGCAGCTATGATTTGGTTCTCTATGTGACAGGTTCTCTTGCAGCAGCAACAGCTAAGCAGAACAAGTCTCACACAAGGAAATCCAGTCCCTCTGTCTGGCTACCTTAAAGAAGTGCAACTCACAGTAACATCATTGGTGTTTGTTCTTTTACAGACAACTCTCGAAAACAGCCATTATTTCTCTCTCTTTCATTAGTAACACTTAAAAAAACCTCTTTTTTTTTTTGAAAGACTCTACTAAAGTGACAGCTATCCCCCCCTTGAAAAAGGAAATACTAGGAAAAAAGGCCACATTATTCAAATAATTTGAAGATTACTGAGTATTTCATTCAATAGTATCCACAATGAGGAAGTCATATTGTTTCTAAGTTGCTGTTAGCCATATAACTGAATGAAAGTCACTATTTCCCAGAGTTTGCACCAGTATGAATGGGTTTGAGTAACTTTTTATTTAGTGAAGGTTTCTACAGCAGCAATAGTAAATAATGTATTGGGGAGGGGGCAGGGAGGACACTATATGCAATAATTACCCAGCACATTTTTATGCTAGTTAACCCCCTTTACTCATTAACGGACCCCTGGACCTCTTACCTTCTCGGTGTTATATGGAATGAAGGAACAGCAGTCTGGAACAGATTAACAACCCATCTGGTCTGTTATCTTGTCTTTGATGAGGGAAAAATCAGATCATTCAGAGAATGACCTAAAATGTCCATGGAGCAACTAATGGAAAATACTTCATTCTGGGAATAAATTTCTTCAAGAAAAGAAGGTGCTTGTTTTGCACTAGTTGAATTTAGATGCACATAACTTGCATTCAATTCAGCGAATGTTGTGGATAAGCCTACACTAAAATCCAAAGGTGTGATCATAGCTTGTGTAGATGTACCTGAGACAGTTTAGCACTCAAACTAGGGTAAGTGGTAAGAGGGATTTCAGGTGCCAAATGCTTCCCAAAGACCGTTTGCCACTGTGTTTAGTCTGCTGCTATAGGGATTTTAATGTTGACCTGGGCACATCTGCACCAGCTTCAGTCAACCTTTGACTGCAGTGTAGATAAACAATATATTGATTTCTAATTTAGCCATGCCTTTGTGTAATGCACCAAAACCAATATACTGTTTATGTAAAGTGCCATGAGTTAGAGTGGAGGCCTATATGTCTGTCAGTGCCTAATATGAAATGCACATGGTTTTTGGAGTTCAAGATGTCTAGCTGCTCAGTGGTATATATGTATAGTGTGTGATGAAAATTACATGTGTAAATATAATGGAGTTGGAGTGTGCCATGTACCCTAAAGCTTCTCAAACTTCCCTCCCAACTACAGAGATGGTCCAAGACATGACATCACAAAAAACCCTTGCCTAAGTCTGGACCCTCATAAACCTAAATGTTCTCTGTCTAGTTAAAAATATCAAAAACTAATAAAATAGCAGCATTCCTTCCGAATACCCACCCTCTTCCCTCTGGTGGAGGGCTGGAACCCAGCCCAGGCACCATTTTGCCCTAGGAAGAGGGAGAAGGATCCATCTACATTATGAGCCCTACAAAGTCAGCCCAGGCAGGGTGCCACTGAACAGTAAAGCTTTGGTGGTGACTGAGGCAGGGGTGGAGGGTCTTCTCTTACTTTTTTGTTAGGATTCTTTTCATATTTAGTTTTGGGTTTGCAAGGGGGAGGATTAGATGTGTTTTCTTGGGGAGGGGGTGACAGCCACATCCCCCTTACAGGAGGTGGGGTATACACTTGGAGGGGATGTGGGGAAGAGGAACAGGGATCAACCTTGGTATTTGAGTTGGTGGGCAGGGAGGAATATGGTTTATTGTCACTCGATGTGAATAGCTGCTGGGAGGCATGGCTGGGATTAGCAGGAAGGTGTGCTTTTGTGCAAAATTGGGCAGTGGGGGTTGTAGGGAGGGGAGAATTGAAGTTTTCAGGTTTTGAGGTGTTGTGTGGGGAATGCTGTCTCTCGTTTGTTTGTTTATTGCAAATTACTTTGAACTTTTTGGATAGGATAGGATATATATCTAATACATAAATACATAAATAATACTTGCAGTTATTTATTGGGGGTGTGTGAAACAGGCTGTATTCGATTTGGATTTGGATTTGGCCAGAATCAGGGACAGTGATTCAATTTGCTGATTAATATCACTGTTCCCACTTCAATTCAGCTGAATCCGAATCTGAAGATTCGATGCTGATTTGGAGAATCAGTGATTCAGCCATAGACACAGCTTTACATGTTTTTTCTACATACCTCAAGGTACCAGGCACAGCTTGTGAATGCTGCAATGGTGGGGTGGATGGAGTGTCCCACAGAAGCATGGGGTGGCCCCCCGGCATGCTTGGCGACGAACCTGGAAGAGAACTGGAAGTATTTTCAGTCCATTTCTGGGTCCACTGCCGAGCACACAGGGTCCCCTCTGTCATGACCCCCAGGCTTGGCGATTGGACCGCAGGTGGTGTCCCTGACCCAGGAGTCACCAGTCACTGAGCCAGAGGAGATGTGGGGGGGGCCCTCCCATGTGCTCCCTGGCAGATGCGGAAGTGGACCAGAACTGTTTCTGGTCCACTTCTGGGACCCCCTCTGCACTCCTGTGGGTTGGCTCCATTCGCCCCACCATCACAGCATTCATGAGCTGCCTGGCAAACTCTTTGGAGTAAAAAGCCAACATTATTGCATCGTAGGGAAACAAAACAAACACAAATTATTCCAAAGAATTTATTTCTCTTAGTTTCTTTTTTGCAATGGATCCTAAATCTTATTGATTTTCAAAGTGTTTAATGCATTTTTAAAAATGGAATTAAGTTTTCTAAGTCACTTAGATGCTTCTAAACCACACTAAAGTCATAACATCTTTGTTTTATAATTTCTAAAAAAATTATGTCATTCATCTAATTTACTTTTAAAAATAGTTTACTGTGTGTACCTTCCTGCTCTCATATGCACTAAGCCTGAGTAATAAGCACCCCCTATCCCTGCTCCTGAGCTCTCAGTCTTCGAAACACTTGAGGACACTGTGGACATATATGCTTTTAACAGGTCCACTCTTGCATTTCCAGGTTTGGAATGTGTGAGTAAGGTTTGGCCAGAACAGATGAGTGGAGCATATTTAAACACAGCCTTCCCAAAGAGCACTGGCATGCAGCGCAGACTTACCTCTAGTCTGATAAACCCACTATAACTATGGGATGCTACTGTCATCCCATAATGATTAATTTCTACATCTTCACAGCACCAGACTAGAAAAAAATGCATTGGTATATTTGCCCATAATTATGCCAAGCCAATTCCCTTGGCTGTGGTTTCTGCAGCTATTATATTGTGACAGTGAGGCTAAAAACAGACATAACATTTATCTCAGAATAAACTATTTTAAACCCAGGATAAAGCACAATCATTCACACATCTATGTCCACTGTCCCAGGATAAATCCTAGAAGGGGTAACAGGATAATAAGTGTTAACATTTTATCCTAGGACATTGCAAAATGCATCTGAATGAACAGTTATCCTGGGATCAGATCATTGAATCAATAACAGAAAAGCAGAAGTGAATTCAGTTGTTCATTTAACCCTGATTAGAAGGGTAAGGCGGGTACACGCCAAACCTAGGATGTTTCTGTTTCAGGACCAACATGGGCACGACTTGATAGGGACAAATGCAACATCTGTTCCTAGTCTGAGGCTCTGGTTCATTTAACTATGCAAGTCATTAAGTATATGACAAGCTATTTGTGTAATAGTTAACTTAATAGGGAGATTCTTCCTGTTCCTCCATTTGAGTCTATTTAAATTACTAATTTAACATTATCAACTCATTAAAATAAGGTTCAGAGGGATTACTGTATAGATTTATAATATGCAGAGCTTCATTTAACTGCTTTTTAATTTTCTAGTAAAAGTACCTTTCCTCTCTAAGGATAACAAAACACTTCGTGCCCTTGCAAATTAGGGAAGACACAAGCTAATTAAGACTGCAGGCCTTCTGAAACAGGGGCCACCTTTGTGTTATATATTGGCACAGTGCTGAGCTCAGTGATATTCTGGTTCATGACCTGGGGTTCCAAAATGCTACTGTAGAATAAAAATGACACTACAGGCATATATCACTGCTAAGAATGATTTTTAGTATCAACTGCTTATCAGTTCTACCCATGGATATAGGTTAAGAGGAGTTATTTATCTAACCTAGGACTGATGAGCACTAATTGTACCTGCAGAAGGAACATTTTTAAATGAAAAAAAAATTAGTAATTAGATAGTCAAAAATAGAAATGTTAATCGAAAAAGTATTCATGACCTCAATCATTGAATATGATAGGATAAATGACTCATTCAGTCCAGATGGGCCCCTTGAGCACAGGGTGTTGGTTAGTTCTTGATGGAGAGGGAGTAAACTGCAATTTCTATCTAGGAGTTCTTTAAAAACAAAATAGTTATTTGAAATCATTATGGATAATCACACATCTGGTGTAAGACACATTTTAAAATATTCATAATTATATGGTAGTCAATGACTGGAGAATTCAAAATACATGTGTTTTAAATCTGTTGTTATACAATTGTACAAGAGTACTTGCTTTTCATACTATTACAAGGGAAAAGATAGTTACCGATAAATATTTATGTAATAGTTATGAGCCAAAAAAAAAAAAATAAAAAGCTTAGGCTAAAACAACAATATTTTCCACATTTGTTCCACAGTATTGTCCACAGTGATATCCATATCAAAGGTAATTAGATTATAAGAAAGAAGACTGCAACTGAAATTTTAAATGCAACATAAGGGATTTATCCATACATCTTAGATTTCTTATTTTATGGTGTTCACAAATGCCTTTTGACATAATATTCCACATGTTAATAATGATTTGACCAATTTGCCAATTTGGGATTTCAGTTCAAAATAGGCAAAACATTTTTTGATTGGCTGTGTGCTAGAATGAACTAGTGAACCTTGGGCACTGGATCTGAACACTTGTATAATTTCAAATAACCAAAATGATTTGTTTTAGAGAAGTCCAATTTATTCTGTCGGACCCTTTATTCAAAACTGCAGCTTACAGCAAATTCTTACAGCATCATAAAGGGAATATACAACGAGAGTTCTGACTGATTCCACTAAGCATACATAAGATGTAAGAAGAACAATCTTGAATGTTGGCATGATTTGCTATTAAAGTAAGGAATATATATTCTGGGAGATTTTATTTCTTCCATTCTTATGCTCCAATTCATCACTCTTCACTCATCGCTTATAGACATAAAATCTGCTTTTAGCAGGATGGAAAGAAGTTCAGAACCTTGATGTTATCCACTTGAAATGTTTATGTTTCCTTTTCACACATCTTGGAATGAATATATGTATTTCAGTCTATCTAATCTGTTTATATGATTAAGTGGTAGAATAGATGCAGTTAGAACAGCAAGAATTTTCCATAGTGTAGTGGAAAAATGCCCACTTTCTTTTGATTATTCTTACATTAGTGTGGCTCTGATTCAGGAAAAAAAAATTCTCACATGTATTTAAAAGCTTTGCTGAAAATATGGACAAAGTAAAATGGCTAGAGATCAGATTTAGAAAACATATTAATGTGAAATAATAAATTGTGGTGCATATTGCACTGGAGCTTATTGCTCATGGGCACTGTAGGTACATGTATACCCAACACCACAGCCTGTTGAGCTGGGTCCCTGCTCTGAAGCACCCTCCTGCCCCAGTCAGTTCCATCAGCATCTACACATGTGCTGTTGCACATGAAAAAACTCCACAGCAGATTAGTATTTGTAAATATTAGTTTCTTACAGCCTAATAGGGCCATATGTGTAGATGCTGAGATGTCTACCATGGAGCTAACTAGGAAACTCCACAGGAAATGTCTCATATGGACACGCCCTGTTTTGTTTACATTAATACCTAAATAACTGAGCACCATTGAAATAATTTCAAAAAGCATTCCTGTTTGGTTGTATGCTTTGCATTCATAGAGAGATCATCATCATCTATTTAGGAGCATTGGATTCCCATGGTATCCTAGATCAAATTTGATTCAGCATCTCTGTTCCCTTGGATATGGCCTGCTCTCCTTGAATTCATCCTCACAGGTGTTTAATATGACTGCTGGATTCAAGGGGCACTAAGTTATTCCTGAGCCCAACCAGCAGACATCAGGCATTCCTCAGGGAACACAGATCTAGGCCTTCAGACTCTAGTGTAACTAGTTAGTCTCTAAGGTATCACCCTGCCTTTTCTTCCTGACTTAGACTAACAGGCCTAACCACCACTCTAGACTGGTGATGGACTGCTGGCCCACCATCTCCCTGAGCAAACATCTTTGCAAGTGTCAGATTCAGATTCTCATGCTGCTGCTCTGCAGTTGATGTGGCTTCCAACAGTGGATCTACAGGAGGTGCAGGGGCATGGTTAGACCTCTCTTTTGGACCACAGTGTGGGAGCAGCACATGGGAACTTTTTAAACATCCTTGAATCAGATAAGCATTCCTTCTTCCTTTCCCCTCCCAGTTCAGTGGCACTTCTGCTCCCCTCTCATTCCCCTCCCGCCCTACCCCCCAGCACTTGCCACTGCCTCTGTCCTTGAGGTATGTGGCTGCCCGAGGGTGGGGCAGCTCCAGAACTGCTCTTGCCCCATTCCAGCCAGGCTGTGAGAACTGTTATGGGAACAGCAAGCAGATTCCTCCTCCCTGCCTGGGTCCTTTAGTTGTTTCCTGCCAGACTGGGAGCAGGCTCAGGGATGGTGAACACTGCTGCTGCTGCTGGGCCCAGCTGAGCCTGGCTCCTTGTACAGCTTTGCTGGAGCAGGACAGAGGCTCTGGCACTGCCAGGGAGTCAGGGTTAGCTGCGGCAGCCAGCTAGGAGGGGGTGAATGAGAGGGGAGGGGATAATCCACCCGTGATGACTTCAGGTCTAGGAATGGTGCCTCTGCTAGCAAAGTATATAGATGTGACAGCCCTGAATTGCCTTCTTCTGGTTAATAATCTGAAGATTTTTTCATGCTCTGACTAGCCAGAAATGCTAACAGTGGTAGAATGAGAGGTGGTATAGTTTCACATACAAACCAGGATGATATGCAAGCTGAATCAAGATCCTGCACTGCTTTCTGTTTAATTCTTTACAGTAAAATATTTTAAAATAAAAGTTTACTACTCATTGCCACATCTTATTATGGATCTATTTGCACTTGGGAGTGAAATAATTCACGAAGTATTCAATATTTTATTGCTTCAGAGGCTTGCAAGAAAAATGCAGAGTAGTGATTTTTAACCAGGTGCCTGGGATACCTCAAGATCTTTTTAAGGGTCATGCAGGGTGCCACACAATGTTAGCACTGTTAGGTATGCAAACAATATTCACAAAATAATCCTGGAGATTTCAAATAGGAATCCATAGTGTTAAAAACATTCTGACTAGTTGTGGTCTTCCCAAGTCCTTTGCAACACAAGAATTGCTTTATAATTGCTCTATTATTCTTCTGTAGTCAAAACAAGAGTAGAAAACTAAGAGCTGACATTTTTTGAGTGGTCTTAAGTCTAATAAGGGCTATCTTGAGTCTAAAAAGGTTGAGAATCACTAGTGTCGAATCTGGGGAGAGGAAAGCCTCGGCATCTGTATGACACCCATGCTAAGCAGGTACTACTCTTACTATTACTACTACTGTTACTACTACTCTCCTACTATTAGTAACACATTTATAGTGATTTCTTTTTTTTGAGTTGTTATGCAATCCATTAAGAAATATTTCAAAATATACAGCAGTCTATACAAATGAGTGGACGTTTGCCAGAAGTTATCAGAAGAATAAAACAGGAAGTAGAACAATTCTCTTAGATATCTTTTTTTCTAGTAATATCTTTTGACAAATATTGTATATTTAAAGGACAAACTTATGTATTATGTTTTCTTGGCAGGCTCAAGAAAGTCTAAAAGAAGAACTTATATACATTTACACCTCAGTTTAGAAATGAATTGATCTTTAGAGCCCGTGTAGTTAGGCAGCTTGGAAGAAAATTAGGTTTAGGAAATGTCAGTAGGCACAATTAATATGACATTAATGTTAATAATTAATAATTTTCCATGCAGAAAATTGAGTATCATTAAAGCATGCCCTGGCACACATCTACATGTGCACCCCCATTGGGAGCACACTGAGCCTGGCAGCTGGGACAGCTCTCCCAGACACATGGAGATCAGGACAAGTTCTGATCTCTACATGGCTGGCAGGCAGCATCCTGCCAAGTAGAAGCAGCTCTCCCTACCCTGTGGCCCCCTACTACCTAGACTGACTGGGAGCAATTTGCAATTTGCTCCCAGTCAGTGTCTACGCTTGCAATATGGATCATTAATTAATGTGTCGTTTTTCTAGTACCTGTATTTAGATTAATATACTGTGCAGTAATTGCTGAACACGTATAGACTGTGATGCTTTACTAGACTAGTCTAATGCACAAGTAAAGCATCACATGAAGAGGCACCCAGTGACATGGGTTTTTTAGGTGGAAGGGATAATGCTGTTATATTAAATAGACTGTCAAAATGTTTCTTTAGGGTTCATTTCTTGCAGGGGAAGAAAGTTGTTGGTTTCCGACAGTGTTTGTAAACTATTTGGATACTATTTTAAAATAGCCTGTTAGAGGCAGAGGCACAGCAGTGTGGCCAGGCACCGAGGGCAGCTGCCACACATGAGGCAGCGGCAACTTCTGTTTGCTGCCACTGCCACAATCATGATTGTATGGCTGCAGGAACAGACATTTTTTTTTTAACTCCCTCCAAGTCGGCATCCAGGGCAACAACTCCAATCACCCAGCTGTAGTTATGCGACCAATCTAGAGGTACCTACAACCCAGGATAGGCAAACTGTGCTGATTTAAATAACAAAAAATTTGAAGAACATGACATTTTTAAAAATTTCCCTCTCAGGTGTGGACATGAGTTTTGCCCTCACAAGTTTCTTGCTTATTTATGAGTCAGGCTTTATGCCAAGGATTTTTTTAAAGATTATGACATTAGTTTGTTTATCATCCACACACTGCAGAAATTAAATGTTATTAACAGACTCTGAAATGTCAGATGAGGAAAAGATAATTCGCTCCTTGTGCCTATATGTGTGCACAAGATGCAGATATTACTTCTAGTAAACTGTGCAAATATTATCAATATTAACTTTTCACACCTGATAGCATATATATGTGTGTGTATATATATATATATAAAGCATACTCTCTTATGTATAAGAGCTGAGAACTGAACTAAGTTTTACTTGCATTCCAGTACTTAGGAACAATGAGACAGTTTAATATTAGATTTTAGCTGTATGGAATCTGTAGAATCCTTGACTGCTAGAAGATTTTATTCAGATTGTTAACATTATTATAATATGCAGCACAAATCCATAAAACAATAGGCTCCGCATGGGGCAAGCATAGAAAACATGGCATTTTCCAGCTAACCTCAAAAAAAACCAAACCTTCAGACTTCCCACTTTTATATGGTTGAATATAGAAGAATATTGCTTTGTGTAAAAAAAAAAAGAAAGAAAGATATAAGGAACGATAGGGAAAGGGGGAAAGAGAAACAGACAAAGAAAGAGAGGGAGAAAGGAAAGAAGGAAACACCTGTCTTCCTGAAAGATGCTTAGACTTGGGAAGTTTTCTCCAATTTTAGTGCAGATAAGAGTAGTGACAGCTACATATTTACTATTTACATTTTTCCCCTTGTATGTGAGAACTTTTGACTTGTGACATTTGAGCCTGTTAGAACAAAATAGATTCAGGTGCTGCAAAAAATGCACTAAGTTTGCCAGAACATAAAAGTAATGGTCTCTGGGGTACGAAGCTGCTAAATAAATCAAAATCAATGTTACACTGGTAATAAATAAAACTTAAAGTCAGAAATAGCCTCTATCTTCTGTTAGTGTTTTATTCCATGCAATATAGGTGAAGCTCAAGTCACCACGGTCTGAAAATCTTTTGAAAGTCAATGACTTTCATAATAGTGGAAAAGTAGTAGAACGAATCTGTAACAGTTGATTGTACTGGAATTTCAATTCCATTGAGTTGGAGGTTGAAATCCTAGGTCCACTGAAGTCAGTAGCAAATTTCCACTGAACTTCAAAGTGCCAAGCATTTCACACCAGATCAGAAAATATCTGTAGGCTCCTAATCTACAGTGATACATTTTCAGGAGGCTGATTAATTTAGCAGAAAGACCAGCCGCTCATGAATGCGAATGATAAAAATATACTCATCAACTCAGGGACTAAATGTTGTAGATGTGATTGGATAGTGGATAGGTTTTCTCCTCAGGACATGACAAGTTTTCACTCTTTTTAAAGATGACTGTGCATTTTACTCTATGAAAACCCCACTTTTGTGTATGGTGGGAATGAACAGAAATGATTTTGGAAACAATAACTCCTACTTTGATTCCCTCTGATCCACAAAAAAGCCATACACAATGGCTTGTGAGCAGTCATAGGAATCCCTTGCCAATAGATCCATCTTAAATAAACCAGGATCGTCCTGCAAAGCCATGAGAATGACAACTTCTACCTCCATGTCCAACAATCCTCTCCCCACTCATACCTGTGAAGGGGCAAGGAGGTGTAAGGTGTACAGCTAGACCAACAAACAGGTTGAGCCCATGAGGATGAGAATATGTGTGGATTAGTGTAGTTTGATGGATTATGGACAAAGATTTCCTTGTAAGAAAGAGGTGAAGAAACTGTCTTTGTATGCAAGCTATAGCTATGGTACACTGGTATCTCTTGTTGGCAAGGGGGGCTCAAAGTAAAACACAAAACAAAACAGGGCAGCTTAGTTAGTACAAAGCAGCTGTCTTCACTTCAGCTTTTGCTGGAGCTTACTACATTCTAGCATTGTTGCCTCTTCCCAGCAGGCTTAGCATTATTATTTGAACCAGCTTAGCTAACATCACTTTTTTGCTAATATTGTCACTTTTCCTGTCTTGCACACATTTTGTTTCTCTGTTTCACTGTATGTGCACACATGACATTTATTAGTGCATGTAAGTGCTGTTTCCAATGCTGTTCTGGTGTAGCATGGACAAGCAGGTATGGTCAGTAAGGCTATATCTGCCCAGGCAGCATTGTAGTGCCTTACACTCACTCAGGCACAGGCATTTTCTGGAACAGTAGTGGGCAAAACTCTGTAACTCGCAGATGTTAGATGCTGGAAGGGGAGATGAAGGAGAGTCATTGCATGCTTTTATTTAAAACCTATTGCAGTAGTTTTCAACCTGTGGTCTGCAGACCACTGGGAGTCTGCAGACTATGTTTAAGGGGTAAGTGAAAGATTACTAGGATCAATCGAATGTGAATACCCACACTTACAATTCAAAGGGGTCCACACCTCCATCTGAAATTTCCAAAGGGGTCTGCACCCCCAGTAGAAATGTTGTGGGGATCCATGAATGAAAAAAAAGTTGAAAACCACTGGTCTAGTATGTAGGGTACTGACTCAAAGTGAAAGACCCAGGTTCCAGGCGCCCCTTATCCACAAAGGGTTTGAACCTGTGTCTCCCTCCTTACCAGGACAGTGCTTTAATCACCAATCTACACGTTAGGCTGAAGTTTTTAAACCAGGGTGCCTTGGAACCCTAGAATGCCACCATCTCCTTTGAAGGGTGAGAATATGGTGCCATAAGGTATGAGAAGATAAGCAGATAAGCACAGACCGAGGCTTGTCCTTACTTAGCCAGTCTGGCTGGCCCCTCTGCAAGGAGGAGAGCACTGTAATACACAAATTAGTTTTTGAAGTTGGGTCCTTAATTCACCAAAGTTGTGGAGAGGTGAATTAATTCCAAAAAGATTGAGAATTATCTATATATATTAGGTATTATCCAGTCCCATCTTCAGCCTTTTCATGGAAGCTGAGCCAGTGCACCCTGCATTTAATAGTCATAGGATAAAATGGATGGTGAATTTCCACCCCACTGAGAGAAGGGGAACCCTCCTCATGTGGAACCCAGGGATCCCTCCAGTTCATCTATCTCACCGAGCTATACACACTTGGCTTGTTCTTTTCCACCTGGTCCCACACATCTTCGTCTCTTGACTGCCTAAGGGGGAATACCTCCTCAGTTTTTGCCTGGCTACAATTTCAGTACTTAGGTGTGCATCTGAGTGGATGTAGAGTCATGTACCTGCCTAACATGCTTCCCTATGGGGCATGCTCAGCAGTTGTGTGACAACTTGTATGTTCATATTGCATAAGATGTAAACTGAACATAAAGGTACATATCTGGTGGGGTAAGTGACTTTTGGAAACATAAAGGGAAATTTTAGCTCTTAGTCTCCTCCCTCCTTTTTGAGTAATTATGGTGCCATCACCTTAGCCTCAGGCTTTTACAGCCTCCAGCTCCCAGTACCACCTAGGTTGCCAGTCCAGTATCTCTATTCCTTTTCCATATATTTTCTCAGGTTTCTTGTTCTAAACCATTTCCTCTACCCTCCATCCCCTACAAACTCTACCAACAATATTTAATTAATAGAGAATACTTTAGTAGATGACACACAAGACTGTATAGCAAAATTCCTGTGTTTTGTATGCTTCAAGTAATCTTCTTTTTGCACATCATTTCTTCTAGAAGCTCTTTACATCAGCTTTTAACAAGTGTGCCCAGATCAAGCTGTTTTACTGCTTATTCAATGTCTAGGATAGGTAGTAAGTAGGGCTGTGCACAGCAGGTAATATTCAATTCGACAGCCATGTTGAATATTAAACCGGGTCCTGCTTCAATTTGCCGTCCGCTTCGAGTCAAAGCAGGTCCACTTGGACTCGAGGCTGAAGCTCAGTCGAATATTCGAGCTGCTTTGACTTCCCCATAGGCTATAATGGGGAAGGTCAAAGCAGGCTATAACTTTGGCATTTCTTCTCTGATCTTGATGAAACTTGCAGAAATGGTAGCTCCTGAGGGGCTCACAAAGCCTGCCAACTTTTAACAAGATAGGTTCAGGGGGTTCAGAGAAACAGCACCCCAAATTCTTGAGAGAAAACCTCCTGTGACTTCTGTGTGGAAAGCCACAGGGAGCTCAAAACTGCAGACTTGCTAGCCCCTGAGGAGCCTACAAAGCTTGCCGACTTTCACAGTGATAGGTACAGGGGTTTGGGGGAAACTGCACCTTAGGCTGCTGACAGTCAAAACTCGTGATCCAGATGGAGCGAGTAGGGTGGCACTCGCTCCGTCTGCACCTGGAGCTTGGGGAAGCCCAGCAGTGGGAGGTTCACCTTGAGGAACACCAGCTGCTCCACCAAACCAGGACCCAAGCAGGTGTAGTGGGGTGTCACAACATCCACAGCCATGCTGAACACCGTCTTGCTTGGTACACTGGTCGGTGGACAGGACAGGTATTCCCGGGCAACTGTGGCCAGATCCAGCCACATCAGGCTGCAGGTTGCCCAGTAGACCAAGGGGTTGCAGTCCAGGGGCTCCACAGGCTTGGCAAGATAGGCAGACACCACGGTGTGAGGGCTGTCTGTCTGATCCTGGGGTCTGGTGGGTCTGGATCCCCTAATGTTTGCCATGGCCTTAGCCCATATTGGCAGCGCCTGTGGTAGAGGGGAAGACTGGCTCAGGGATGGCGGGCTGGGTTTAGGCACTGGATCCCCCTGGTCCACTTTCCCCTCCTCTGCTGTTCTGCCTCCGTAACTTTCTTAATAAGTACCTCCCTCCAGTGACTCAGTGTCTCACTGCCACATATGGAGCTCTTCACTCTTGGGTCACAGATGGCGGCCAGCATATGCACTGTGTTGGATCCCAGGGGTTTAAGCCTTTTTCTCAGGCCCTCCTTCAGCCACCTCACCAGTGCCTGCACATCTGGTGAAAGCGGCCTGCCCCAGCCAGGAACATTGGCCCCCAGGAAGCTCTCCATTTGGCTGCGGAGCACCTTCACTATGGAGACCACCTGGCT